>NC_137123.1:36468576-36936436 GCF_949319135.1 Squalius cephalus | reverse complement strand
AATGGGACACAGGAAGTGTGTTATAACTTCTGCATACATTAACTGATCTTGATGAAACTTCAGCAGTGTGTTCGTTGTAAGAGGCCGATCACATGGATGTGACTATTGTGAGTCAAAGTTATAGCGCCACCAACTGGCAGCAGGAAGTGTGTCACTTTCAAAATGCTTTGAAATCACCCTCTTATTTTTACCCGATTTGCTTCAACCTTTATGTGTATAATGTAGACACACGGCAGATGTAGACCTGTGAAAGGATTTTTCATATCTTTAATACGGTTGCCGTGGCAACGCTTCAAACTTTAATATTCTTTTTTGATGCTTTTGAGACTCTTAACATACTTGAAATTGCATGAAACTCAACAGACACATTACATTTATTAGCCAGTAGACATGTGCAAAGTTTCAGAAACGGGCGTGGTGGAATGGCTCAGTAGCGCCACCTTTAGTCAAAAATGGGGGCTTAGTTTTTCCTAGAATCACAAAACTTGGTATGTATATTGTTCTCATCAAGCCGGAAAACTTTCTAATTTACAGTCATATTCTCAGACCAAGAGGAAGTCAGATATTTTGGTTTGAATGTGATTTTTTGGGAGAATTTTCTCTCTCTCTCTCTCTGACTCTGTGTGTGTGAGGGGTGGGAGGGATTTGTCTGTTGGGTGAGATTTGCTTTTTTGTTTTTCAAGGTTTCAGGGCTTTTGGGGCCCTTAACGTGCTCAAAAACTCTTGAAACTTTGCACACAGGTCAGAACCAACGCCCATCAGGGCCGGGCTGAAGCTGGTACCCGGACGTGGCAGGGGGGCTCGACAGCGCCCCCTGGAACGGGATCCGAACACGTGTCCATAAATCAAACACACTTGCATGTAATAATATGAAACTCGGTACACACATAGATCTCCTCAGGCCGAACAACTTTCGTGCTCTAAGTTTTACGCCAGCTCAACAGGAAGTCTGCTATTTAGCGTTGTTTGGAAACGCATGCTGTTGAATTTAATGTACTCCTCCTAGGAAATTCATCGATTCGCCTCCAAACTTGGTCAGCATGAAGTCAAGACATTGAGGATGCTAAATTGCGGACGGATTTTGAATATCTCGGAACGGTTTGGCCGTGGCGAGGAAACGAATTTATGGCGAAAAAATGAAACAGGAAGTGTGTTATAACTTCAGCATACATTAACTGATCTTGATGAAACTTCACCAGTGTGTTCGTTGTAAGAGGCCGATCACATGGATGTGACTATTGTGAGTCAAAGTTATAGCGCCACCAACTGGCAGCAGGAAGTGTGTCACTTTCAACATGCTTTTGACAAAAGTGGGGGGGTTAGTTTTAACTAGAGTAAAAAAAAATAGTTTGTATATTGTTCTCATCAAGCCGGACAACTTTCTAATTTACATTCATTAGCTCCTCCCATCAGGAAGTGAGATATTTTCATGTGAATGTGGATTTTTTTGCAAAATCAGCCTCTGAATTTTTAGCCACTCCTCTTAAACTATTTATTTTATTCCCACCAAACTTTTTCAACATGATGAAAATACATTAAAGATGCTAAATTGTGAACGGATATTGAATATCTCTAACGGTTTTGCTATGGCGAGGGATTAAATTAATGTCAAAAAGGAAGCAGGAAACATCTCATAACTTCTAAAAATGTAATTATACACCATTTATTTTTATATAAAATTATACAAATATTAGAACTAAACCTATTTTATTCTTTTTTTGCAATTCAAGAAGTATGAAAAAGTTAAAAACAGGCTATTTAGTGCTATTTGGTTCAACAAAAAAGCAAACATAGGGCTATACTGCCCTCTTGTGTCCAAAAGGATATCCAAATAGTATATAAAACGTTTTACTAGGTAGGCCTATTGTATTTAAATATAAATTTATTAGGTATATGACGGTGAGGATATTGTCCCATTGGTTAATCGATGTGTGACACGAGCGGGTGCTTTTAAATCGCTAATATAAAAGTGAAAGTAAAGACGTCCGCACAGACATTGATAATGGTGCACACACGTTGGAAAGAAAGATACTTTTAAACATAACACTAAACCGCCATTAGGTGTCGCCAGGCGACCGTCTTAATGAGCGAGTCATTAATTCATTCGTTCAAACGATTCGTTCGAATGACTGAGTCATTCATGATTGAGACAGATGTTTATGGATTGGTCATTGAATCTTTGAGTCAACCGATTCATTCAAAATGCTGAATCATTCAGAAATGAGAAAACAAGTTGCTGTGAGATGTGCAATGGTTCTGCTGTGATCTTGGTTTAACTATTTTTGCTGCTGAAACAGAACAAAAACAGTCAATATTGCATCTTAAATGTAAGTGACTTAATTGTAACTGTTTATTAACCTGTTGATGAAATCAACGTCGCAGTTTCAATCGTGATTGTATTCAGGAAACACAGCCTACTCGTCAAGTGAGGTTGCTCTTATCATGTTATAAAATATATAAAAACTCCATATTTGTAATTTTTATAGTCAGTATGTTGTTAACTGGGTTTCTTTTTTGTGTGCTGCGCTCAGTTGTTTACGTTTCTCCTGGAGAAGCTGCACGAGCCTCAGCAGCGCAACCTTGTTACCATTGATCAGTAATACATTTATTATCAACTGTTGATTGCAACTTAAAATTAATGTAATATAATTAGAATAATCTCTCGTTTTAGTGATTCCCAAGTTATTTTTTTGTCATTGACGTTCTAATCAGGCTACTATGGTTGGGCAAGCTAAACTCTCTTTCAGGTAGGCGGCCTATACTAGGTATGTGACAGTGAGAATATAAGCACCGGTTAATCGACGTGTGACACCCATAGACTGTAAAAAAATAGGTGACACCGCTGGGGGCTTTTGAATCGCTAACTTAAAAACGAAAGTAAAATATGTTCGTCCGCACTGACATTGATTATGGTTGGGAGCAGAGCGAGCATTTTCAATTAATTCCTATGGAAGTAGGAATGAATGCCCGTGCAGCCGTGAGCATTTTATTTCAATTTTAAAGTTAGCACCATAAAGTATATTTTTATGTCTCCACTGTTCAATCACGCCCACGCCACACACACACACACACACACACTCCAGCATTGCAATCTTGACATCGCAGCCTGTTCATTATAGCCCTAATAAAATATAATTATAAAATAGTCAACCTAACGTATTAAAATTACACTGCTCTGTTTAAGTAGTTAGTAGTACAATTTGTACCATTTTTTTTGTGAAGTGACAAGACAGAGAATATTACTTGTCTGATATATATATAATGTATATATCTTTTGTTATATATATATGTATATATATATATATATATATATATATAAATATAGCTGCGAGCAGCGATGGAGGGCCCAAGCCGGCAGCATCGCCACCCTGCGGTCTTTAGTGTAACTAAAGGCACCAGGGTGGCGGTGCCACCGGCTTGGGCCCGCAATCGCTGCTCGCAGCTATATTTAGGGCCCAAGCCCTGAAAGGGCGAAGGCCCTATTGTTTTCGGTAGGATTATTTATTAGGGCCCAAGCCCTGAAAGGGCGAAGGCCCTATTGTTTTCGGTAGGATTATTGTTTATTAGGGCCCAAGCCCTGAAAGGGCGAAGGCCCTATTGTTTTCGGTAGGATTATTATTATTATTATTAGGGCCCAAGCCCTGAAAGGGCGAAGGCCCTATTGTTTTCGGTAGGATTATTATTAGGGCCCAAGCCCTGAAAGGGCGAAGGCCCTATTGTTTTCGGTAGGATTATTATTATTAGGGCCCAAGCCCTGAAAGGGCGAAGGCCCTATTGTTTTCGGTAGGATTATTTATTATTATTATTATTATTATTCTTATTTTTCTGTCAACCTTTCGGGCACTTTTGAGACCCTTAACATGCTCGAAAACTCTTGAAACTTTGCACACGGGTCAGAACCCGCGGCCATCAGGGCCGGGCTGAAGCTGGTACCCGGGCGTGGCAGGGGGGCTCGACAGCGCCCCCTTGAACGGGGTCCGAAAACTTGGTCCATAAATCAGACACGCTTGCATGTAATAATATGAAACTCGGTACACATATAGGGATCTCCCAGTCACGTGACCCCTAGCCGTGTGTCAGCCATTTTGACGGTATACATCCGTCAGCTACTCACATTGGCTATACTGTCTATGGACTGTCTAATGGCAATAGATCTATTATTAGGGGTGGGTAATATATTAGGGAGTATATTATTATACTAATAATATAATTATTAGTATAATTGTTTTATAATTAGCCTAAATATTGCAATACTTTGCGCTACAGTATTGATATAATTGCGTGCGCAAAATATCTCGATACTGAACAGAATCGAGTTTTCCCCCACCACTATTATTAGCTTCAGCTAACTCTTCACGTCATGTCATCGCACTTATTAGCATCACAAAAATATATATCAAGTATACAAGAGGAAGATAGGAATCATAGATCCATATGAAGCACCGCAAGTTATTTTTACAGGCATTTAATGTGTAGAAAAACTTCCTGACATTGAGTTCGGTGACATTTACAGCTGACGTTACCTTATTCACTTCCCATCACGCTACACCAGAGCTTCATTAAAAGCATACAAAAGCAGGCTATCGGTTGTCATGGACATGTTACAAAAACTGAATAGACGTAAAAAGTCAAGTAACCTTGTATAATTTCATCTCAACTTTATTGTATATTTTACATGCACTTTTATTATTTGTTTACATTTTTCTTCTTGTACCTTATATCACAAACAGTTGGAAGCCAAGCACCACCATCAGCGTTTTGCCTGTATATTGCCGCCAACCACTTGTTTCTCCGTTTTGTTTCTTTCGGGATACGGTATAAAGATAGGCCTATTCCTTTTGTATGATCACGTATCTGATCGCATCCAACTGCACAGCATCGCTCGGGCATGATAGAATATCGCGACGAGCTGCAGTATCAATGTAGTTTATACCAGAGCCCGTCTCTGTTTATACTGTCTATGAGTATCACCGGCGGTTTAGCATTTTCTATTCCGTCAAAATGGCTGCTCCAAATGGCGTGACGTCACGCGGGATGTCCCTATAGATCTCATCGGGCCGAACAACTTTCGTACTTTTACTTTTTACGCCAGCCCAACAGGAAGTCAGCTATTATGGGTTGTTTTGAAACGCATGCTGTGGAATTTAATGTACTCCTCCTAGAGAATTCATCCAATCGCCTCCAAACTCAGTCAGCATGAAGTCAAGACATTGAGGATGCTAAATTGCGGACGGATTTTTGATATCTCGAACGGTTTGGCCGTGGCAAGGAAACGAATTTATGGCGAATAAGGGACACAGGAAGTGTGTTATAACTTCAGCATACATTATCTGATCTTGATGAAACTTCAGCAGTGTGTCTGTTGTAAGAGGCCGAACACAAGGATGTGACTATTGTGAGTCAAAGTTATAGCGCCACCAACTGGCAGCAGGAAGTGTGTCACTTTCAAAATGCTTTGAAATCACTCTCTTATTTTTACCCGATTTGCTTCAAACTTTATGTGAATAATGTAGACACACGGCAGATGTAGACCTGTGAAAGGATTATTGATATCTTAGATACTGTTGCCATGGCAACGCATCAAACTTTAATATTCTTTTTTGATGCTTTTGAGACTCTTAACATACTTGAAATTGCATGAAACTCGACAGACACATCACACTTATTATCCAGTAGACATGGGCAAAGTTTAAGAAACGGGCGTGGTGAGGGGCTCAGTAGCGCCACCTTTAGTCAAAAATGGGGGCTTAGTTTTACCTAGAATCACAAAACTTGGTATGTATATTGTTCTTATCGAGCCGGACAACTTTCTAATTTACACTTATTAGCTCAAAGCAACAGAAAGTCAGATATTTTGGTTTGAATGTGATTTTTTGGAGAATTTTCTCTCTCTCTCTGTCTCTGAGTGTGTGAGGGGTGGGGGTGATTTGTCAGTTGAGTGAGATTTTCTTTTTCATTTGTATTTCAAGGTTTCTGGGGCTTTTGGGTCCCTAAACGTGCTCGAAAACTCTTGAAACTTTGCACACAGGTCAGAACCCGCGGCCATCAGGGCGGGGCTGAATCTGGTAGCCGGGCGTGGCAGGGGGGCTCAACAGCGCCCCCTTGAACGGGGTTCTAAAACTTGGTCCATATATCAAACATGCTTGCATGAATTAATTTGAAACTCGGTACACATATAGATCTCATCGGGCCGAACAACTTTCGTGCTCTAAGTTTTACGCCAGCCCAACAGGAAGTCGGCTATTTAGGGTTGTTTTGAAACGCTTGCTGTGGAATTTAATGTACTCCTCCTAGGAAATACATCGATTCGCCTCCAAACTCGGTCAGCGTGAAGTCAAGACATTGAGGATGCTAAATTGCGGACGGATTTTTGATATCTCGAACGGTTTGGCTGTGGCGAGGAAACGAATTAATGGCGAGAAAAGAGAAACACGAAGTGTTATAACTAATGCATACATTAACTGATCTTGATGAAACTTCAGCAGTTTGTTCATGGTAAGAGGCCGATCAGATGGATGTAACTATTGTGTGTCAAAGTTAAAGCGCCACCAACTGGCAGCAGGAAATGTGTCACTTTCAAAATGCTTTTGACAAAAGTGGGGGGGGGTCGTTTTACCTACAGTAGCACAACTCAGTACGTATGTTGATCTCATCGACCCGGACAACTTTCTAATTTAAAGTCATTAGCTCCGACCATCAGGAAGTCAGATATTTTGGTTTGAATGTGGATTTTTTGCAAAATCAGCCTCCAAAAGGCACTAAAATCCTCAAATCTTCTAAAAATGTAATTTTATACCATTTATTTCTATATAAAAGTATACAAATATCACAACTAAACCCATTTTATTCTGATTTTAAAAAGAATTTTATTCTAATTTTATTCTAAATTTTAAAACAGTAAAGTAAAAAAAAAATTCAAGTCATACATAGGGCTATACTGCCCTCTCGTGTCCAAAAGGACATCAAAATAATATATAAAACTTTTTACCAGCTAGGCCAATAATGTATTTAAATATACATTTATTAGGTATGTGTCTGAGGATATTTTCCCACCGGTTAATCGACGTGTGTGACACGAGCGGGTGCTTTTAAATCGCTAATATAAAAGTGAAAGAAAAATACGGACGTCCGCACGGACATTTATAATGGTGCACACACAAATCACACACACGTTGGAAAGAATTATGCTTTTAAACAACACTAAACTATGACATTGTTAAATAGTCCATGTGAGGGGCGCTGCACTGTGGCGACCTGTGGAAGCAGTAGCGTCAAAGTAGTAACACGTTTGTTTGTTTGTTTGTTTGCTTGTTCGTCCTTTTTGGATTGGATTGTGTATACTGAACTATCATGATGATATATCGCACGTTTGTGAACCTGCTGATTATTTGCCTATTCCTCGGCTATTTTGCGAGAGGACAGCGTGGGAACAGAGAGCGGCTTCAATACAGTCATGACTTCCTTGTGCAGTTCCGTGCTTCTGACTACGGCGTGTTGGATCAAATCCTCGACTGGCCTGCAGAAATCTTAAGGAGTGAGTTTCCCAGTGTGCGTACAGAAAAGACTGCTGGCCAGAAGGTGAGGAAACGGGGGAAGAAAGGGGGATTGCGGCAGAGATTACGTAAACAGCGATTGAATCGCATTCCACTCCCTTCAATAATCCTGGCCAACTGCCAGTCTCTCAGGAATAAACTGGACGAATTACAAGCAAATGTCCGGTTTCTTTCTGATTATAGAAATGCATGTGTTATTTCCCTGACTGAGACTTGGCTTAAAGAACATGACTTAGACTCTGATTTGGAAATCGATGGCTTCGGTGTTCCAGTGCGGTTGGACAGGGATGCCGCTGTAACGGGAAAATCCTTGGGTGGAGGGGTATGCATCTACGTTAATCAGCGTTGGTGCAGGTCTGTGATTTTGAGAGAATCTGTGTGTACTCCCGATATTGAACTGTTGTCGATTTCACTCCGCCCCTTCTACTTGCCCCGGGAGTTTCCACAAATATTTATTTCTGTTGTATACATCCACCCAAAGGCTAATGTGGAAAATGCCTCGGATATTTTATGTAAAGTGGTACACCGGCTTCAAAGCATCTCCCCTGATGCACCTAATATTGTGATGGGAGATTTTAATCATTGTAAAATGAAGACATCACTTATACATTTTGAACAATATGTGGACTGTCCTACCAGATATGGAAAATGTTTGGATCTTTGTTATGGGTCTATTAAGGGGGCATATAAGTCGTCGTTAAGAGCCCCTTTGGGCAAGTCTGACCATCATGTTGTTTATCTAGCCCCTACTTATAAACCTGTTTTAAAAAGGGAAAAAACAGAGAAGAAATTAGTTCCTGTTTGGTCTGAAGACTCAATTCAAGAGTTGATGGGATGCTTTGAATGTACTGATTGGGACTTGTTCAAATCCGAATGTACTGACTTAGACGATCTTACTGAAACTGTGACTAGCTATATTGAATTTTGTGAAGACTTGGTAATTCATAAAAAAGCATGTATAGTTTTTCCAAACAATAAGCCTTGGATTACTAAACAAGTTAAAAATTCTATTAACTTAAGGAATATTTATTTTAAACAAGGCGATAGTATTCGGTACAAAGAGGCCAATAAACAAGTTAGAAATGAGGTGAAATTAGCAAAATTGCGGTACAAGGAAAAGATAGAAACTATGTTTACAAATGGAAAGTCTCATGTAGCTTGGGATGGAGTGAAGTCTATTATCGGAACTAAACAGAAGAGAAAATGTATTAGTTTTGGAGGGAAATCTGATTATGAATTAGCAGATGCTTTTAATTCGTTTTATGTACGTTTTGACAATCATGATTTTTCAAGAGAATTGTCTGAATATAGGGGAAATTCTGTGACTCAGAACCAGGCCCGGCTGTAGAATGAAATGACTGAGGGGGCATGTGAAATTGTTAAGGGGGCTTAACTTTATACCATCAATGAACAATACACACTGATAACTTGCTTAGTAAAAAAAGATAAGCCAGCGTCATTTATTATGCATATATTAACCCTTTCACGCTTAATTTTAATATTCTAACTGACTCCCCATAGTGAATTTTTTCAAGGCTGTTATTTTAGAACGTTCCCCCTTAATGTTTCCATGGCGACGTGTCATATTTGTCACGTGACACACCGCAGCTACAATAACACTGACAGATGTATCGCTTTTATTTCCTTTTCCCTTTTTTTATTCAAAATATTCACAAACTTGCTTACCATGTCATCAACTATCTAATATTACGATTCTCAAAAATGTGTATGTGAGTGTGTTTGGTCATTCAAAAACCTTTATAAATAATCTTGATCTTGATCTATAACGTGAGATGGGCGCCACAATGTGAATGTTTTTTGCGCCGCAGTTCAGAGAATCCTGTGAGTCATCAGTTCAGTAGGGGTTCAATCTTCAGCTGGCTGGCAGGAGCCGCCACTGGCATGTCACGTGACCTGTCAGTGGCAGACTGGCAGCTGCCAGTCTGATTCTGGCATTTCACGTGACCCGTCAGTGGCTGGTTGACATACAGTCTGATTCTGGCATTTCACGTGACCAGTCAGTGGCTGGTTGGCGTCTGCCAGTCTGATTCTGGAATTTCACGTGACCCGTCAGTGGCTGGTTGGTGTCTGCCAGTCTGATTCTGGAATTTCACGTGACCTGTCAGTGGCTGGTTGGTGTCTGCCAGTCTGATTCTGGAATTTCACGTGACCTGTCAGTGGCTGGTTGGCGTCTGCCAGTCTGATTCTGGCATTTCAAGTGACCTGTCAGTGGCTGGTTGGCATACAGTCTGATTCTGGCATTTCACGTGACCTGTCAGTGGCTGGTTGGTGTCTGCCAGTCTGATTCTGGCATTTCACATGACCTGTCAGTGGCTGGTTGGTGTCTGCCAGTCTGATTCTGGCATTTCACGTGACCTGTCAGTGGCTGGTTGGTGTCTGCCAGTCTGATTCTGGCATTTCACGTGACCTGTCAGTGGCTGGTTGGCATACAGTCTGATTCTGGCATTTCACGTGACCTGTCAGTGGCTGGTTGGCGTCTGCCAGTCTGATTCTGGCATTTCAAGTGACCTGTCAGTGGCTGGTTGGCATACAGTCTGATTCTGGCATTTCACGTGACCTGTCAGTGGCTGGTTGGCATACAGTCTGATTCTGGCATTTCACGTGACCTGTCAGTGGCTGGTTGGTGTCTGCCAGTCTGATTCTGGAATTTCACGTGACCTGTCAGTGGCTGGTTGGCGTCTGCCAGTCTGATTCTGGCATTTCAAGTGACCTGTCAGTGGCTGGTTGGCATACAGTCTGATTCTGGCATTTCACGTGACCTGTCAGTGGCTGGTTGGCGTCTGCCAGTCTGAATCTGGAATTTCACGTGACCTGTCAGTGGCTGGTTGGCGTCTGCCAGTCTGATTCTGGCATTTCACGTGACCTGTCAGTGGCTGGTTGGCATACAGTCTGATTCTGGCATTTCACGTGACCTGTCAGTGGCTGGTTGGCATACAGTCTGATTCTGGCATTTCAAGTGACCTGTCAGTGGCTGGTTGGCATACAGTCTGATTCTGGCATTTCACGTGACCTGTCAGTGGCTGGTTGGCGTCTGCCAGTCTGATTCTGGCATTTCACGTGACCTGTCAGTGGCTGGTTGGCGTCTGCCAGTCTGATTCTGGCATTTCAAGTGACCTGTCAGTGGCTGGTTGGCATACAGTCTGATTCTGGCATTTCACGTGACCTGTCAGTGGCTGGTTGGCGTCTGCCAGTCTGATTCTGGCATTTCACGTGACCTGTCAGTGGCTGGTTGGTGTCTGCCAGTCTGATTCTGGCATTTCACGTGACCTGTCAGTGGCTGGTTGGCATACAGTCTGATTCTGGCATTTCACGTGACCTGTCAGTGGCTGGTTGGCGTCTGCCAGTCTGATTCTGGCATTTCACGTGACCTGTCAGTGGCTGGTTGGCATACAGTCTGATTCTGGCATTTCACGTGACCTGTCAGTGGCTGGTTGGTGTCTGCCAGTCTGATTCTGGCATTTCACATGACCTGTCAGTGGCTGGTTGGCGTCTGCCAGTCTGATTCTGGCATTTCAAGTGACCTGTCAGTGGCTGGTTGGCATACAGTCTGATTCTGGCATTTCACGTGACCTGTCAGTGGCTGGTTGGCGTCTGCCAGTCTGAATCTGGAATTTCACGTGACCTGTCAGTGGCTGGTTGGCGTCTGCCAGTCTGATTCTGGCATTTCACGTGACCTGTCAGTGGCTGGTTGGCATACAGTCTGATTCTGGCATTTCACGTGACCTGTCAGTGGCTGGTTGGCGTCTGCCAGTCTGATTCTGGCATTTCACGTGACCTGTCAGTGGCTGGTTGGCGTCTGCCAGTCTGATTCTGGCATTTCACGTGACCTGTCAGTGGCTGGTTGGCGTCTGCCAGTCTGATTCTGGCATTTCACGTGACCTGTCAGTGGCTGGTTGGCGTCTGCCAGTCTGATTCTGGCATTTCAAGTGACCTGTCAGTGGCTGGTTGGCATACAGTCTGATTCTGGCATTTCAAGTGACCTATCAGTGGCTGGTTGGCATACAGTCTGATTCTGGCATTTCACGTGACCTGTCAGTGGCTGGTTGGTGTCTGCCAGTCTGATTCTGGCATTTCACGTGACCTGTCAGTGGCTGGTTGGCATACAGTCTGATTCTGGCATTTCACGTGACCTGTCAGTGGCTGGTTGGTGTCTGCCAGTCTGATTCTGGCATTTCACGTGACCTGTCAGTGGCTGGTTGGCATACAGTCTGATTCTGGCATTTCACGTGACCTGTCAGTGGCTGGTTGGCGTCTGCCAGTCTGATTCTGGCATTTCACGTGACCTGTCAGTGGCTGGTTGGCGTCTGCCAGTCTGATTCTGGAATTTCACGTGACCTGTCAGTGGCTGGTTGGCGTCTGCCAGTCTGATTCTGGAATTTCACGTGACCTGTCAGTGGCTGGTTGGCATACAGTCTGATTCTGGCATTTCACGTGACCTGTCAGTGGCTGGTTGGCATACAGTCTGATTCTGGCATTTCACGTGACCTGTCAGTGGCTGGTTGGCGTCTGCCAGTCTGATTCTGGCATTTCACGTGACCTGTCAGTGGCTGGTTGGCATACAGTCTGATTCTGGCATTTCACGTGACCTGTCAGTGGCTGGTTGGCGTCTGCCAGTCTGATTCTGGCATTTCACGTGACCTGTCAGTGGCTGGTTGGCGTCTGCCAGTCTGATTCTGGCATTTCACGTGACCTGTCAGTGGCTGGTTGGCATACAGTCTGATTCTGGCATTTCACGTGACCTGTCAGTGGCTGGTTGGCATACAGTCTGATTCTGGCATTTCACGTGACCTGTCAGTGGCTGGTTGGTGTCTGCCAGTCTGATTCTGGCATTTCACGTGACCTGTCAGTGGCTGGTTGGCATACAGTCTGATTCTGGCATTTCACGTGACCTGTTAGTGGCTGGTTGGTGTCTGCCAGTCTGATTCTGGCATTTCACGTGACCTGTCAGTGGCTGGTTGGCGTCTGCCAGTCTGATTCTGGCATTTCACGTGACCTGTCAGTGGCTGGTTGGCGTCTGCCAGTCTGATTCTGGCATTTCATGTGACCTGTCAGAGGCTGGTTGGCATACAGTCTGATTCTGGCATTACACGTGACCTGTGAAAATGGCCTTTGCAGCTGCACCCTGTCTGTGTGTGGAATAATACTTAATGTGCTACAAGCAATGACCTAGTTTCTTGTCTTTGTTTTTATTTGTAAATAGTTTTTGCTTCTTGGGTTAAATTTGTAAATAGTCTTTGTAAATTTGAAAAATATTGATACAGTCTGTGCTGTGTGATTTTACAGTTTAAATTGGCTTTCTTTTATTTAATTATTAAAAAGCTTTATTTTATTGAATTAATAAAAAGCATTGCAGTATGTTGTCACAGAAAATGCTCAAAGCAATGACAAAGATGCATGGGATTAATTCACGTTTTAATAGGCTACTCTGCATCTACATTATTGCACAACTTTTTACACAACGATTAAAATCGTCACAACTCTGCAGTATCCATACAAATCAGATTAATTTACTTGAGAGGCAGGCAACAGTAACGAGAGTAGCAACCAGTCTGATCACGTCCATTTTAACTGGTTTAATTGGGATAAAATTCTCTAAAACATCACTAATACTAAATTATAGATGCATGAGATTCCATTCATAAAAACAAAACAATGTATTTCCTTACAGCGATCGTGTCAGACAACGCGTTATACACGCAGTTCAGCGGCTGACTGGATTGAGCATCCGTTAAAGCGTCAGTAAGCAACCAGTCTGATCACGTCCATTTTAACTGGTTTAATTAGGATAACATTCTCTAAAACATCACTAATACTAAATTATAGATGCATGAGATACCATTCATAAAAACAAAACAATGTATTTCCTTACAGCGAGAGTGTCAGACAACGCGGCGTTATACACGCAGTTCAGCCGTGGCTGACTGGATTGAGCATCCGGTAAAGCGTCAGTAAGAAACCAGTCTGATCACGTCCATTTTAACTGGTTTAATTGGGATAAAATTCTCTAAAACATCACTAATTCTAAATTATAGATAGGCTACAGCGAGAGTGTCAGACAACGCGTTATACACGCAGTTCAGCTGACTGGACTGAGCGTCAGTAAGCAACCAGTCTGAATTCTCTAAAATGCCAATCATGCAAAAGAACATAATCATATAAACAGATGCATAATACACGAGCTAGAGAGGGAGGAACACAAAACAGATAAACTGGCAAAAATCAATGGTTTCTGAAACTTGCAAAAGGCAGACTGCCAGACAATAGCCAACCACTGGCAGGTCACGTGATATACCAGAATCAGACTGGCAGCTGCCAGTCTGCCACTGACGGTCACGTGACATGCCAGTGGCGGCTCCTGCCAGCCAGCTGAAGATTGAACCCCCACTCCATCAGTTTCTCCCGAAATACATGCAAGAAAGTGGCCGGTGTCGGTGAACTGTGAGAAGAATAGAGTAAACTATATAGTTACTTCCACTATGTTTGTCTGATATGAATAACACACGTCGGCAAATTATATTTGAATATATTGTTATTGCTGCTTCCACAGACATCAGTGTGTATTTTACAAACTCCAAATGTATTGTTTTACTAGTGCTTATGAGTATTTAAATGTCTGAAACCTAAAATAAACATTATGAGGTTGAAAACACAGCATAGTTGTGATATGATAGCGCTGAACGCGTCCGACTCTGGCTCAGCGCCAGCCAACGCGCGAAAGCAGTTGAATCTGGCAGTTATGTCGTCGCTGAATATTCTAAATCCCATATATGGGACTGTACCACTCAAAAGGTTAAAGATTTAATTTGTAACCATGAATACAAAAATGAAACTGAGGGGGCACAAATCAGATCTGAGGGGGCAATGCCCCCTTTTGCCCCCTCGTGGCGCCGGGCCTTCAGAACACTCCTGTTAAAATTCAAATTAATGAGGCTGATGTACGTAGCTGTTTTAGTCAGGTCAAGGTTAGAAAGAGTCCAGGCCCTGACCACATTGGTGGTAGGTTGTTGAAAAACTGTGCAGAGCAGCTTTCAGGGATTTATTCATTTATTTTTAATGAATCATTAAAATTTTCTAAGGTCCCTCGTTTATGGAAAGATGCCATTGTGGTACCAATTGCGAAAAAAAGAAATTCTTCTTCTCTTAAAGACTACAGGCCTGTTGCATTAACCTCCTTGATTATGAAATCTTTTGAAAAAATAGTAAGGAAGGAGATTTTAACCCTAACACAGCCAGCACTTGATCCTATGCAGTTTGCATATAGATCTGGTAGAGGAGTTGATGATGCCACTTGTACCTTGTTGAATATGATTTTAGGACACTTAGAAGGCAAGAAAAGTCATGCACGTTTGCTTTTTATAGATTTTTCTTCTGCTTTTAATTGTGTTCAGCCTCACATTTTGGCAAAGAAATTGATTGATACTTTTAAACTAGATCTAAATACTGTGTGCTGGTTGGTGGATTTTTTAACTAATAGATCCCAAAGAGTACGGGTCAATGGAGTGGTGTCGAATATTTTGATGTCCTCCACGGGTACGCCACAAGGTTGCGTTTTGTCTCCTCTTTTGTTTAATTTATACACCGATGACTGTCGTAGTGTTTTTAATGGGAGACACATTGTTAAATTTGCGGACGATTCTGTGATTGTGTCTCTTCTCACTGAGTCTGAGCCAGATGTTGGGCCAGTGATCGATAATTTTATTCAATGGTGTGATGATTCATTTTTAAATATTAATGCTTCAAAAACAAAAGAGATGCTTATTGACTTCCGTAAGAAGAACTCTGCACCTGTGTTGCCTTCTATCATAAAGGGACAGCAGGTAGAAGTAGTCAAACAATATAAATATTTAGGGACTATAATTGACGATAAACTCCAATTTGAAGAAAACACCGATATAATTAGAGGAAAAGCTCTTCAGCGTATGCATTTTTTAAGGAAACTTCGACTTTTTAACATGGATGTTTCTTTTATGAAAATGTTTTATACATGCTTCATTGAAGCCATTTTAAGTTTTTCCATCGTCTGCTGGTATGGTAACCTTAATTTAAAGAACAGGAGGAAGCTGACAAGCATTGTGACAATGTGCAGTAAGATAGTGGGGACCGATTTAAGGACTATCTCACAGATTTATGAGTGCAGGACAATTAGGAAGGGCCAGGTAGTGCTTTCTGATGTTACTCATCCATTTTGTGCTGAATTTCAACTCCTTCCTTCAGGGCGGAGATTTAGACTCCCCTTGTGTAAATCAAATAGATATAGAAATTCTTTCATACCGGCGGCAATTAAGTTTTTAAACGATTTTTTGTAATTTAAGGTAATTGATGTGTTGTGTTGTGTTGTTAATATGTGTATGTGTATACTACTGCTCCTACTGCTGTCTATACAAAGAATTGCCTTTAAGGACAATAAAGTTTAACTAACTAAACCGCCATTAGATGTCGCCAAGTGACCGTCTTAATGAGCGAGTCATTGATTCATTCGTTCAAACGATTCGTAATCCATAAACATATACAGATCCATAAACATGGATCCATAAACATCCAATCCATAAACATAAACAGATGTTTATGGATTGATCATTCAATCTTTGAGTCAACCAATTCGTTCAAAATGCTGAATCATTCAGTTATGAGAAAACACGTTCCTGTGAGATGCGTTCTTCTGTGATCTTTGTTTAACTATTTTCGCTGCTGAAACAGAACAAAAACAGTCAATATTGTATCTAAAATGTAAATGACTTCATTTTAACTGTTAATATCCTGTTGTATGAAATTAATGTCACAGTTTCAATTGTGATTGTATTCAGGAAAATTTAGGTACGGAGAGCGAGCGATTTCAACGAAATCAGAACTAAACCCATTTTATTCTTTTATTATTATTATTATTCAATTTAAGAATTATGTTTGAGTTTAAAAAAAGCCAGAATGTTTTAGTCCAAAAAATAAATAAATCATGCCATGGATTGCTTGAAATTTAATTTTTTTATTATATTTATTTTTTCGTTTTGGCTTTGTTTATAGTTTATTTTTTATTTTTTATTCTTGTTCCGTTCTGAATATCATTACATTTAATGGATTTGTTGTGGAATATTTTGAGTGTATCATAAAATCTGAATATTCTCTCGATTTAGTGATCCCCTACTTATTATTTTATTTTATTTTTTTCTTTGTTCTAATCAGGTCAGGCAAGTAAAATTATCTGTGTCTTGTCCCTTAAATTTATTTATATCTATATGTATGTGTGTGTGTATATATATATATATATATATATATGTATGTGTGTGTGTGTGTGTGTGTGTATATATATATATAAATATAAATATAGCTGCGAGCAGCGATGGAGGGCCAAAGCCGGCGGTACCGCCACCCTGGCACCAGGATTGCGGTGCCACCGGCTTGGGCCCGTAATCGCTGCTCGCAGCTATATTTTATTATTATTATTAGGGCCCAAGCCCTGAAAGGGCGAAGGCCCTATTGTTTTCGGTAGGATTATTTATTAGGGCCCAAGCCCTGAAAGGGCGAAGGCCCTATTGTTTCCGGTAGGATTATTAGGGCCCAAGCCCTGAAAGGGCGAAGGCCCTATTGTTTTCGGTAGGATTATTATTATTATTAGGGCCCAAGCCCTGAAAGGGCGAAGAGCCCTATTGTTTCCGGTAGGATTATTTATTATTATTATTATTATTATTTTGTCAACCTTTTGGGCACTTTTGGGGCCCTTAACATGCTCAAAAACTCTTGAAATTTTGCACACACATCAGAACCTGCGGCCATCAGGGCCGGACTGAAGCTGGTACCCGGGCGTGGCACGGGGGCTCGACAGCGCCCCCTGGAATGGTGTCCGAAAACTTGGTCTATAAATCAAACATGCTTGCATATAATAATATGAAACTCAGTACACATATAGATCTCATCGGGCCGAACAACTTTCGTGCTCTAAGTTTTACACCAGCCCAACAGGAAGTCAACTATTATGGGTTGTTTGAAAAACGCATCCTCTGGAATTTGAAATACTCCTCCTAGAATATTCGTCCAATCACAACCAAACTCGGTGTGCATGAAGTCAAGACATTGAGGATGCTAAATTGCGGACGGATTTTTGATATCTCGAACGGTTTGGCTGTGGCGAGGAAACGAATTTATGGCGATTAATGGGACACAGGAAGTGTGTTATAACTTCTGCATACATTAACTGATCTTGATGAAACTTTCGCAGTGTGTTTGTTGTAAGAGGCCGATCACAAGGATGTGACTATTGTGAGTCAAAGTTATAGCGCCACCAACTGGCAGCAGGAAGTGTGTCACTTTCAAAATGCTTTGAAGTCACCCTCTTAATTTTACACGATTTGCTTCAAACTTTATATGTATAATGTAAACACACGGCAGATGTAGACCTGTGAAAGGATTATTGATATCTTAGATACTGTTGCCGTGGCAACGCATCAAATTTTTATATTCTTTTCGGATGCGTTTGAGACTCTTAACATGCTTGAAATTGGATGAAACTCGACAGACACATAACACTTATTAGCCAGTAGACATGTGAAAAGTTTCAGAAACGGGCGTGGCAGGGGGGCTCAACAGCGCCCTCTTGAACAGGGTCTGAAAACTTGGTCCATATATCAAACACGCTTGCATGAATTAATATGAAACTCGGTACACATATAGATTTCATGGGGCCGAACAACTTTCCCTCTGTCAAGTTTCACGCCAGCCCAACAGGAAGTCGGCTATTATGGGTTGTTTGGAAAACGCTTGCTGTGGAATGTGATGTACTCCTCCTAGAGAATTCATTCAATCACCTCCAAACTCAGTCAGCATGAAGTCAAGACATTGAGGATGCTAAATTGCGAACGGATTTTTGATATCTCGAACGGTTTGGCTGTGGCGAGGAATCGAATTTATGGCGAGAAAAGAGAAACACGAAGTGGAATAACTTCTGCATACATTAACTGATCTTGATGAAACTTCAGCAGTGTGTTCGTGGTAAGAGGCCGATCAGATCGATGTAGCTATTGTGAGTCAAAGTTATAGCGCCACCAACTGGCAGCAGGAAGTGTGTCACTTTCAACATGCTTTTGACAAAAGTGGGGGGGTTAGTTTTAACTACAGTAAAGAAAAAATAGTTTGTATATTGTTCTCATCAAGCCGGACAACTTTCTAATTTACATTCAATAGCTCTGGCCATCAGGAAGTCAGATATTTTGGTCTGAATGTGATTTTTTTTGCTAAATCAGCCTCTGAATTTTTAGCCACTCCTCTTAAACTATTTATTTTATTCGTACCAAACTTTTTCAACATGATGAAACTACATTAAATATGCTAAATTGTGAATGGATAATAAATATCTTAAACGGTTTTGCTATGGCGAGGGATTAAAGTAATGTCCAAAAAGGAAACACTAAAAATCTTCTAAAAATGTAATTATATACCATTTATTTCTATATAAAAGTATACAAATATCGAACTAAACCCATTTTATTCTGTTTTTGCAATTCAAGAAGAATGAAAAAGTTAAAACAGGCTATTTAGTGCTATTTGGTTCAACAAAAAAGCAAACATAGGGCTATACTGCCCTCTTGTGTCCAAAAGGACATCAAAATAGTATATAAAACTTTTTACCAGGTAGGCCAATATTGTATTTAAATATACATTTATTAGGTATGTGTCTGAGGATATTTTCCCACCGGTTAATCGACGTGTGACACGAGTGGGTGCTTTTAAATCGCTAATATAATAGTGAAAGAAAAATAATGATAATGTTGCACACACAAATCACACACATGTGGGAAAGAATAAACAACACTAAACCGCCATTAGGTGTCGCCAGGCATCCATCTTAATAAGCGAGTCATTGATTCATTCGTTCAAACGATTCGTTCGAATGAGTCGATCATGATTAAGACAGATGTTTATGGATTGATCATTCAATCTTTGAGTCAACCGATTCGTTAAAAATGCTGAATCGTTCAGTTATGAGAAAACACGTGATAAGTGATGGTTCTGCCGTGATCTTTGTTTAACTATTTTCGCTGCTGAAACAGAACAAAAACAGTCAACATTGCATCTAAAATGTAAGTGACTTAATTGTAACTGTTTATTTGTATGAAATCTAGGGGTGGGAGAAAAAAATTATTCTTAGATGCATCGCGATGCGGACGTGGACGATTCTGAATCGATTCACAAATGTCAAAAAATCGATTCTCTAAAAAAAATTTTTTCTAATAACGTAATATTGACGGAAGGCAAAAGGCGGAACTCTAAGCGGACGTGCGTGCAGTCTGTGGCGCGCACATAACAGAGAAGTTTCTTCTGCTCACCAAGGCTGCATATATTTGATTAAAAATACAAACAAAAACAGTAATATTGTAAAATATTATTCCAATTTAAAACAGCTGCTTTCTATTTTAATATATTTTAAACTGTTATTTATTCCTGTGATCAAAGCTGAGTTTTCAGCATCATTACTCCAGTCGTCACTGTCACATGATCCTTCAGAAATTATTCTAATATGATGATTGATACTCAAGAAACATTCATTATTATTTTAAATGTCGAAAACAGTTGTGTACAGTCTTTGATGAATAGAAAGTTCAAAAGAACAGCATTTATCTGAAATCTAAAGCTTTTGTAACGTTAAACACTACCGCTCAAAAGTTTTGGGTTAGTAATAATTAAAATTTTATTTTTGGGGTAAATAAATAAAATAAATCAGTACTTTTATTTATGAAGGATGAGTTAAACTGATCAACAGTTACAGTAAAGACATTTATAATGTTAAAAATATATATATATTTGAAATATATGCTGTTCTTTTGAACTAACATTCATCAAAGCATTTTGAAAAAAAAAATCTGTACACAACTGTTTTCAACATTGAAAATAATAATGAATATTTATTGAGCATCAATCATCATATTAGTATGATTTCTGAAGGATCATGTGACACTGAAACTGGAGTAATGATGCTGAAAACTCAACTTTGATCACAGAAATGAATTACTATGTAAAATATTTAAAAATTGAAAACAGCTGTTTTAAATTGGAATAATATTTCACAATATTACTGTTTTTGTTTGTATTTTTAATCAATAAATGCAGCCTTGGTGAGCAGAAGAGACTTCTCCTAAAAACATTAAAAATCTTACTGACCCCAAACTTTTGAACAATAATATATATATATATATATATATATATATATATATATATACATATATATGTATGTGTGTGTATGTATGTATATATATATATATATATATATATATATATATATATATATATAAATATAGCTGCGAGCAGCGATGGAGGGCCCAAGCCGGCGGTACCGCCACCCCGGTGCCTTTAGGTAACTAAAGGCACCGGGGTTGCGGTGCCACCGGCTTGGGCCCGTAATCGCTGCTCGCAGCTATATTTATTATTATTATTATTATTATTTTGTCAACCTTTCGGGCACTTTTGGGGCCCTTAACATGCTCGAAAACTCTTGAAATTTTGCACACACGTCAGAACCCGCGGCCATCAGGGCCGGGCTGAGGCTGGTACCCGGGCGTGGCAGGGGGGCTCGACAGCGCCCCCTGGAACAGGATCCGAACACGTGTCCATAAATCAAACACGCTTGCATGTAATAATATGAAACTCGGTACACATATAGATCTCATCGGGCCGAACAACTTTCGTGCTCTAAGTTTTACGCCAGCCAAACAGGAAGTTGGCTATTTAGCGTTGTTTGGAAACGCATGCTGTGGAATTTAATGTACTCCTCCTAGGGAATTCATCGATTCGCCTCCAAACTCGGTGTGCATGAAGTCAAGACATTGAGGATGCTAAATTGCGGACGGATTTCTGATATCTCGAACGGTTTGGCCGTGGCGAGGAAACAAATTTATGGCGAAAAAATGAAACAGGAAGTGTGTTATAACTTCTGCATACATTAACTGATCTTGATGAAACTTCAGCAGTGTGTTCGTTGTAAGAGGCCGATCACATGGATGTGACTATTGTGAGTCAAAGTTATAGCGCCACCAACAGGCAGCATGAAGTACATCACTTTCAAAATACTTTGAAATCAGTGTCTTATTTTTACCCGATTTGCTTCAAACTTTATGTGTACAATGTAGACACACGGCAGATGTAAACCTGTTAAAGGATTATTGATATCTTAGATACTGTTGCCGTGGCAACGCATCAAACTTTAATATTATTTTTTGATGCTTTTGAGACTCTTAACATACTTGAAATTGCATGAAACTCAACAGACACATCACATTTATTAGCCCGTAGACATGTGCAAAGTTTCAGAAACGGGCGTGGTGGAATGGCTCAGTAGCGCCACCTTTAGTCAAAAATGGGGGCTTAGTTTTTCCTAGAATCACAAAACTTGGTATGTGTATTGTTCTCATCAAGACGGACAACTTTCTAATTTACATAAACCATCTCCGACCAACAGGAAGAGAGATATTTTGGTTTGAATGTGGATTTTCTGAAGAATTTTCTCTCCCTCTCTCTGTGTCTCTGTGTGTGTGTGTGTGAGGGGAGGGGGGGATTTGACTATTGCTTTTATATTGTTAATCAAGGTTTCAGGGGCTTTTGGGGTCCTTAACGTGCTCAAAAACTCTTGAAACTTTGCACACAGGTCAGAACCCACGGCCATCAGGGCCGGGCTGAAGCTGGTACCCGGGCGTGGCTGGGGGGCTCAACAGCGCCCCCTTGAACGGGGTTCTAAAACTTGATCCATATATCAAACACGCTCGCATGAATTAATATGAAACTCGGTACACATATAGATCTCATTGGGCCAAACAACTTTACCCCGGTCAAGTTTTACGCCAGCCCAACAGGAAGTCGGCTATTATGGGTTGTTTGGAAAACGCTTGCTGTGGAATGTGAAATACTCCTCCTAGAAAATTCACCGTGTCCCCTTCAAACTCGGTGTGCATGTAGTCAAGACTTTGAGGATGCTAAATTGTGGACGGATTTTTGATATCTCGAACGGTTTGGCTGTGGCGAGGAATCGAATTTATGGCGAGAAAAGAGAAACACGGAAGTGGAATAACTTCTGCATACATTAACTGATCTTGATGAAACTTCAGCAGTGTGTTCGTGGTAAGAGGCCGATCAGATGGATGTAGCTATTGTGAGTCAAAGTTATAGCGCCACCAACTGGCAGCAGGAAGTGTGTCACTTTCAACATGCTTTTGACAAAAGTGGGGGGGTTAGTTTTAACTACAGTAAAGAAAAAACAGTTTGTATATTGTTCTCATCAAGCCGGACAACTTTCTAATTTACATTCAATAGCTCTGGCCATCAGGAAGTCAGATATTTTGGTCTGAATGTGAATTTTTTTGCAAAATCAGCCTCTGAATTTTTAGCCACTCCTCTTAAACTATTTATTTTATTCGTACCAAACTTTTTCAACATGATGAAACTACATTAAATATGCTAAATTGTGAATGGATAATAAATATCTCAAACGGTTTTGCTATGGCGAGGGATTAAATAATGTCCAAAAAGGAAACACTAAAAATCTTCTAAAAATGTAATTATATACCATTTATTTCTATATAAAAGAATACAAATATCACAACTAAACCCATTTTATTCTGTTTTTGCAATTCAAGAAGAATGAAAAAGTTAAAACAGGCTATTTAGTGCTATTTGGTTCAACAAAAAAGCAAACATAGGGCTATACTGCCCTCTTGTGTCCAAAAGGACATCAAAATAGTATATAAAACGTTTTACCAGGTAGGCCAATATTGTATTTAAATATACATTTATTAGGTATGTGTCTGAGGATATTTTCCCACCGGTTAATCGACGTGTGACACGAGTGGGTGCTTTTAAATCGCTAATATAATAGTTAAAGAAAAATAATGATAATGTTGCACACACAAATCACACACATGTGGGAAAGAATGATGCTTTTAAACAACACTAAACCGCCATTAGGTGTCGCCAGGCATCCATCTTAATAAGCGAGTCATTGATTCATTCGTTCAAACGATTCGTTCGAATGAGTCGATCATGATTAAGACAGATGTTTATGGATTGATCATTCAATCTTTGAGTCAACCGATTCGTTAAAAATGCTGAATCGTTCAGTTATGAGAAAACACGTGATGCGTGATGGTTCTGCCGTGATCTTTGTTTAACTATTTTCGCTGCTGAAACAGAACAAAAACAGTCAACATTGCATCTAAAATGTAAGTGACTTAATTGTAACTGTTTATTAACCTGTTGTATGAAATCTAGGGGTGGGAGAAAAAATTTATTCTTAGATGCATCGCGATGCGGACGTGGACGATTCTGAATCGATTCACAAATGTCAAAAAATCGATTCTCTAAAAAAATATTTTTCTAATAACGTAATATTGACGGAAGGCAAAAGGCGGAACTCTAAAGCGGGTCGCACACCGGACGCGCAGCTCAGCGCCGCGCCGCGCCGCGCCACGTCTAGGACAACTGTCACCTGAAAATCCGTTAGCATCAGCAATTTTCTGATTTCTGTAAATAAATATAAAACTAAATGTATATTGCAGCACGGGGTTAAGTCCGTATATACATTAACTACGATTTGAGACACATAAATGTAAATTTAATATAAAACTATGTAAATGGCGCTGTGTTGCGCGGCAGGATTTTGAACACGGTCCTGAGCCGTTGCGGACAGACGCCGAAAGGCGCCGCCGGTGTGTGTACTCTCATAGAGATTAATGTGTTCGAATTTAAAAGACATGGCGCTGCGCGGCGCGGCCCTGAGCTGCGCGTCCGGTGTGCGACCCCCTTAAGCGGACGTGCGTGCAGTCTGTGGCGCGCACATAACAGAGAAGTTTCTTCTGCTCACCAAGGCTGCATTTATTTGATTAAAAATACAAACAAAAACAGTAATATTGTAAAATATTATTCCAATTTAAAACAGTTTAAAATATATTAAAATAGAAAGCAGCTGTTATTTATTCCTGTGATCAAAGCTGAGTTTTCAGCATCATTACTCCAGTCGTCACTGTCACATGATCCTTCAGAAATTATTCTAATATGATGATTGATACTCAAGAAACATTCATTATTATTTTAAATGTCGAAAACAGTTGTGTACAGTCTTTGATGAATAGAAAGTTCAAAAGAACAGCATTTATCTGAAATCTAAAGCTTTTGTAACGTTAAACACTACCGCTCAAAAGTTTTGGGTTAGTAATAATTAAAATTTTATTTTTTGGGGAAATAAATAAAATAAATCAGTACTTTTATTTATGAAGGATGAGTTAAACTGATCAACAGTTACAGTAAAGACATTTATAATGTTAAAAATATATATATTTGAAATATATGCTGTTCTTTTGAACTTTACATTCATCAAAGCATTTTGAAAAAAAAAAATCTGTACACAACTGTTTTCAACATTGAAAATAATAATGAATATTTATTGAGCGTCAATCATCATATTAGTATGATTTCTGAAGGATCATGTGACACTGAAGACTGGAGTAATGATGCTGAAAACTCAACTTTGATCACAGAAATGAATTACTATGTAAAATATTTAAAAATTGAAAACAGCTGTTTTAAATTGGAATAATATTTCACAATATTACTGTTTTTGTTTGTATTTTTAATCAATAAATGCAGCCTTGGTGAGCAGAAGAGACTTCTCCTAAAAACAATTAAAATCTTACTGACCCCAAACTTTTGAACAATAATATATATATATATATATATATATATATATATATATATACATACATACATACATACACACACACACACATATATATATATATATATATATATATATATATATATATATATATATATATATATATGTATGTGTGTGTGTATGTATGTATGTATATATATATATATATATATATATATAAATATAGCTGCGAGCAGCGATGGAGGGCCAAAGCCGGCGGTACCGCCACCCCGGTCCCTTTAGGTAACTAAAGGCACCGGGGTTGCGGTGCCACCGGCTTGGGCCCGTAATCGCTGCTCGCAGCTATATTTATTATTATTATTATTATTTTGTCAACCTTTCGGCCACTTTTGGGGCCCTTAACATGCTCGAAAACTCTTGAAATTTTGCACACAGGTCAGAACCCGCGGCCATCAGGGCCGGACTGAAGCTGGTACCCGGGCGTGGCAGGGGGGCTCGACAGCGCCCCCTGGAACGGGATCCGAACACTTGTCCATAAATCAGACACGCTTGCATGTAATAATATGAAACTCGGTACACATATAGAACTCATCGGGCCGAACAACTTTCGTGCTCTAAGTTTTACGCCAGCCCAACAGGAAGTCGGCTATTTAGGGTTGTTTGGAAACGCATGCTGTGGAATTTAATGTACTCCTCCTAGGGAATTCATCGATTCGCCTCCAAACTCGGTGTGCATGAAGTCAAGACATTGAGGATGCTAAATTGCGGACGGATTTTTGATATCTCGAACGGTTTGGCCGTGGCGAGGAAACGAATTTATGGCGAAAAAATGAAACAGGAAGTGTGTTATAACTTCTGCATACATTAACTGATCTTGATGAAACTTCAGCAGTGTGTTCGTTGTAAGAGGCCGATCGCACAGATGTGACTATTGTGAGTCAAAGTTATAGCGCCACCAACAGGCAGCAGGAAGTACATCACTATTAAAATGCTTTGAAATCACTGTCTTATTTTTACCAGATTTGCTTCAAACTTTATGTGTACAATGTAGACACACGGCAGATGTAAACCTGTGAAAGGATTATTGATATCTTAGATACTGTTGCCGTGGCAACGCATCAAACTTTAATATTCTTTTTTTATGCTTTTGAGACTCTTAACATACTTGAAATTGCATGAAACTCGACAGACACATCACATTTATTATCCAGTAGACATGTGCAAAGTTTCAGAAACGGGCGTGGTGAGGGGCTCAGTAGCGCCACCTTTAGTCATAAGTGGGGGTGTTAGTTTTATCAACAGCAACAAAACTTGGTATGTGTATTGTTCTCATCAAGACGGACAACTTTCTAATTTACATGAACCATCTCTGACCAACAGGAAGAGAGATATTTTGGTTTGAATGTGGATTTTCTGAAGAATTTTCTCTCCCTCTCTTGTGTCTGTGTGTGTGTGAGGGGAGGGGGGGGGGGGGGAATTGACTATTGCTTTTATATTGTTAATCAAGGTTTCAGGGGCTTTTGGGGTCCTTAACGTGCTCAAAAACTCTTGAAACTTTGCACACAGGTCAGAACCCACGGCCATCAGGGCCGGGCTGAAGCTGGGACCCGGGCGTGGCTGGGGGGCTCAACAGCGCCCCCTTGAACGGGGTTCTAAAACTTGATCCATATATCAAACACGCTCGCATGAATTAATATGAAACTCGGTACACACATAGATCTCATCGGGCCGAACAACTTTACCCCGGTCAAGTTTTACGCCAGCCCAACAGGAAGTCGGCTATTATGGGTTGTTTGGAAAACGCTTGCTGTGGAATGTGAAATACTCCTCCTAGAAAATTCACCGTGCCCCCTTCAAACTCGGTGTGGATGTAGTCAAGACATTGAGGATGCTAAATTGCGGACGGATTTTTGATATCTCGAACGGTTTGGCTGTGGCGAGGAATCGAATTTATGGCGAGAAAAGAGAAACACGGAAGTGGAATAACTTCTGCATACATTAACTGATCTTGATGAAACTTCAGCAGTGTGTTCGTGGTAAGAGGCCGATCAGATGGATGTAGCTATTGTGAGTCAAAGTTATAGCGCCACCAACTGGCAGCAGGAAGTGTGTCACTTTCAACATGCTTTTGACAAAAGTGGGGGGGTTAGTTTTAACTACAGTAAAGAAAAAATAGTTTGTATATTGTTCTCATCAAGCCGGACAACTTTCTAATTTACATTCAATAGCTCTGGCCATCAGGAAGTCAGATATTTCGGTCTGAATGTGGATTTTTTTGCAAAATCAGCCTCTGAATTTTTAGCCACTCCTCTTAAACTATTTATTTTATTCGTACCAAACTTTTTCAACATGATGAAACTACATTAAATATGCTAAATTGTGAATGGATAATAAATATCTCAAACGGTTTTGCTATGGCGAGGGATTAAATAATGTCCAAAAAGGAAACACTAAAAATCTTCTAAAAATGTAATTATATACCATTTATTTCTATATAAAAGTATACAAATATCACAACTAAACCCATTTTATTCTGTTTTTGCAATTCAAGAAGAATGAAAAAGTTAAAACAGGCTATTTAGTGCTATTTGGTTCAACAAAAAAGCAAACATAGGGCTATACTGCCCTCTTGTGTCCAAAAGGACATCAAAATAGTATATAAAACTTTTTACCAGGTAGGCCAATATTGTATTTAAATATACATTTATTAGGTATGTGTCTGAGGATATTTTCCCACCGGTTAATCGACGTGTGACACGAGTGGGTGCTTTTAAATCGCTAATATAATAGTGTAAGAAAAATAATGATAATGTTGCACACACAAATCACACACATGTGGGAAAGAATGATGCTTTTAAACAACACTAAACCGCCATTAGGTGTCGCCAGGCATCCATCTTAATAAGCGAGTCATTGATTCATTCGTTCAAACGATTCGTTCGAATGAGTCGATCATGATTAAGACAGATGTTTATGGATTGATCATTCAATCTTTGAGTCAACCGATTCGTTAAAAATGCTGAATCGTTCAGTTATGAGAAAACACGTGATGCGTGATGGTTCTGCCGTGATCTTTGTTTAACTATTTTCGCTGCTGAAACAGAACAAAAACAGTCAACATTACATCTAAAATGTAAGTGACTTAATTGTAACTGTTTATTAACCTGTTGTATGAAATCTAGGGGTGGGAGAAAAAATGTATTCTTAGATGCATCGCGATGCGGACATGGACGATTCTGAATCGATTCACAAATGTCAAAAAATCGATTCTCTAAAAAAATATTTTCTAATAACGTAATATTGACGGAAGGCAAAAGGCGGAACTCTAAGCGGACGTGCGTGCAGTCTGTGGCGCGCACATAACAGAGAAGTTTCTTCTGCTCACCAAGGCTGCATTTATTTGATTAAAAATACAAACAAAAACAGTAATATTGTAAAATATTATTCCAATTTAAAACAGCTGCTTTCTATTTTAATATATTTTAAACTGTTATTTATTCCTGTGATCAAAGCTGAGTTTTCAGCATCATTACTCCAGTCGTCACTGTCACATGATCCTTCAGAAATTATTCTAATATGATGATTGATACTCAAGAAACATTCATTATTATTTTAAATGTCGAAAACAGTTGTGTACAGTCTTTGATGAATAGAAAGTTCAAAAGAACAGCATTTATCTGAAATCTAAAGCTTTTGTAACGTTAAACACTACCGCTCAAAAGTTTTGGGTTAGTAATAATTAAAATTTTATTTTTGGGGGAAATAAATAAAATAAATCAGTACTTTTATTTATGAAGGATGAGTTAAACTGATCAACAGTTACAGTAAAGACATTTATAATGTTAAAAATATATATATATATGAAATATATGCTGTTCTTTTGAACTTTACATTCATCAAAGCATTTTGAAAAAAAAATCTGTACACAACTGTTTTCAACATTGAAAACAATAATGAATATTTATTGAGCATCAATCATCATATTAGTATGATTTCTGAAGGATCATGTGACACTGAAGACTGGAGTAATGATGCTGAAAACTCAACTTTGATCACAGAAATGAATTACTATATAAAATATTTAAAAATTGAAAACAGCTGTTTTAAATTGGAATAATATTTCACAATATTACTGTTTTTGTTTGTATTTTTAATCAATAAATGCAGCCTTGGTGAGCAGAAGAGACTTCTCCTAAAAACATTAAAAATCTTACTGACCCCAAACTTTTGAACAATAATATTATATATATATATATATATATATATATATATATATATATATATATATATATATATACATATATATGTATGTGTGTGTGTGTATGTATGTATGTATATATATATATATATATATATATATATATATATATATATATATATATATATATATATATATATATATATATAATATAGCTGCGAGCAGCGATTACGGGCCAAAGCCGGCGGTACCGCCACCCCGGTGCCTTTAGGTAACTAAAGGCACCGGGGTTGCGGTGCCACCGGCTTGGGCCCGTAATCGCTGCTCGCAGCTATATTTATTATTATTATTATTATTATTATTTTGTCAACCTTTCGGGCACTTTTGGGGCCCTTAACATGCTCGAAAACTCTTGAAATTTTGCACACAGGTCAGAACCCGCGGCCATCAGGGCCGGGCTGAAGCTGGTACCCGGGCGTGGCAGGGGGCCTCGACAGCGCCCCCTGGAACGGGATCCGAACACTTGTCCATAAATCAGACACGCTTGCATGTAATAATATGAAACTCGGTACACATATAGCCCTCATCGGGCCGAACAACTTTCGTGCTCTAAGTTTTACGCCAGACCAACAGGAAGTCGGCTATTATGGGTTGTTTGGAAACGCATGCTGTGGAATTTGATGTACTCCTCCTAGGAAATTCATCCATTCGCCTCCAAACTCGGTCGGCATGAAGTCAAGACATTGAGGATGCTAAATTGCGGACGGATTTTTGATATCTCGAACGGTTTGGCCGTGGCAAGGAAACGAATTTATGGCGAATAATTCAAACAGGAAGTGTGTTATAACTTCTGCATACATTAACTGATCTTGATGAAACTTCAGCAGTGTGTTAGTTGTAAGAGGCCGATCACATGGATGTGACATTTGTGAGTCAAAGTTATAGCGCCACCAACTGGCAACAGGAAGTGTGTCACTTTCAAAATGCTTTGAAATCACCCTCTTATTTTTACCCGATTTGCTTCAAACTTTATGTGTATAATGTAAACACACGGCAGATGTAGACCTGTGAAAGGATTATTGATATCTTAGATACTGTTGCCGTGGCAACGCATCAAACTTTACTATTCTTTTCGGATGCTTTTGAGACTCTTCACATGCTTGAAAATGCATGAAACTCGACAGACACATCACATTTATTATCCAGTAGACATGTGCAAAGTTTCAGAAACGGGCGTGGTGAAATGGCTCAGTAGCGCCACCTTTAGTCAAAAGTGGGGGGGTTAGTTTTATCAACAGCAACAAAACTTGGTATGTGTATTGTTCTCATCAAGACGGACAACTTTCTAATTTACAGTAACTAGCTCGGACCAAGAGGAAGAGAGATATTTTGGTTTGAATGTGGATTTTCTGGAGAATTTTCTCTCCCTCTCTCTGTGTCTCTGTGTGTGTGAGGGGAGGGGGGGATTTGACTATTGCTTTTATATTGTTAATCAAGGTTTCAGGGGCTTTTGGGGTCCTTAACGTGCTCAAAAACTCTTGAAACTTTGCACACAAGTCAGAACCCCCTGGCATCAGGGCCGGGCTGAAGCTGGTACCCGGGCGTGGCAGGGGGGCTCAACAGCGCCCCCTTAAACTGGGTCTGAAAACTTGGTCCATAGATCAAACACGCTTGCATGAATTAATATGAAACTCGGTACACATATAGATCTCATCGGGCCGAACAACTTTTCCCTGGTCAAGTTTTACGCCAGCCCAACAGGAAGTCGGCTATTATGGGTTGTTTGGAAAACGCTTGCTGTGGAATGCGAAGTACTCCTCCTAGAGAATTCATCCAATCCCCACCAAACTCGGTGTGCATGAAGTCAAGTCATTGAGGATGCTAAATTGCGGAAGGATTTTTGATATCTCGAACGGTTTGGCCGTGGTGAGGAAACGAATTTATGGCGAGAAAAGATAAACACGAAGCGTTATAACTTCTGCATACATTAACTGATCTTGATGAAACTTCACCAGTGTGTTCGTGGTAAGAGGCCGATCAGATGGATGTAACTATTGTGAGTCAAAGTTATAGCACCACCAACTGGCAGCAGGAAGTGTGTCACTTTCAAAATGCTTTTGACAAAAGTGGGGGGGTTAGTTTTAACTACAGTAAAAAAAAAATAGTTTGTATATTGTACTCATCAAGCCGGACAACTTTCTAATTTACATTCATTAGCTCCAGCCATCTGGAAGTCAGATATTTTGGTCTGAATGTGGATTTTTTGGATATTTCAGACTCTGAGTTTTTAGTTACTCCTCCTTATACATAGGGCTATACTGCCCTCTTGTGTTCAAAATCAGGTAGGCCTATTGTATCTATATAAAAATATACTAGGTAATATGTGACTTTGAGAATATTTTACCACCGGTTAATCGACGTGTGACACCACTGGGGGCTTTTGAATCGCCAACTTAAAAACGAAAGTAAAATATGTTCGTCCGCACTGACATTGATAGTGGTTGAGCAAGCATTTCAAATGAATTCCTATGGAAGTAGGAATTAACTGAAAAACATTCCTCGCTCGTTCCTCGCCGTGGACGCGCACCGTTATGAATGCCCGTGCAGCCCTGAGCATTTTAGTTTAATTTTAAAATTAGCGCCTTTCGGGGGGTGGATTGCTTGAAATTATTTTACAAAAGCACAATGTTGTGTTTTATTGCAACTGTACACAAATATAAGTTAACACTTTGCAGTTTGAATGTCGTCCTGTATAATGACGGAGTATGTTTTTATGTGTCCACTGTTCAAACGCGCCCACGCCACACACACACACACACACACACACACACACACACACACACACACACACACGGTTTACTATCTTTGTGGGGACTCTCAATTCATACATTCACAGTAAGCACCGCTCCACTGTGGTGTTTCCAAGCACATTTTTGCACTTGTGAAAAGGATGATTTTTTCCGTTGATATTGGAACACGAGTGAAGAACAAAGCCTATAATAAAGAATAGTTTAGCATCCAAATACATAGCAAATGTTGAAACATTTTGATTCTAATGAGAGGGTTACGTGAGCCCAACACTGCTTTCTTTCATTTTTATTTTTACATTAAATTTAAAGGATTTGTTGTGGAATATTTTGAGTGTATCATAAAATCAGAATAAGGTAAGTCAAACAATATTTTTGGTATTTTATATATATATATATATATATATATATTTTTTATATATATATATATATATATATATATATATATATATATATATATATATATATAAATATAGCTGCGAGCAGCGATGAAGGGCCAAAGCCGGCGGTACCGCCACCCCGGTGCCTTTAGGTAACTAAAGGCACCGGGGTTGCGGTGCCACCGGCTTGGGCCCGTAATCGCTGCTCGCAGCTATATTTATTATTATTATTATTATTTTGTCAACCTTTCGGGCACTTTTGGGGCCCTTAACATGCTCGAAAACTCTTGAAATTTTGCACACAGGTCAGAGGCCATCAGGGCCGGGCTGAAGCTGGTACCCGGGCGTGGCAGGGGGCCTCGACAGCGCCCCCTGGAACGGGATCCGAACACTTGTCCATAAATCAGACACGCTTGCATGTAATAATATGAAACTCGGTACACATATAGACCTCATCGGGCCGAACAACTTTCGTGCTCTAAGTTTTACGCCAGACCAACAGGAAGTCGGCTATTATAGGTTGTTTGGAAACGCATGCTGTGGAATTTGATGTACTCCTCCTAGGAAATTCATCCATTCGCCTCCAAACTCGGTCGGCATGAAGTCAAGACATTGAGGATGCTAAATTGCGGACGGATTTTTGATATCTCGAACGGTTTGGCCGTGGCAAGGAAACTAATTTATGGCGAATAATTCAAACAGGAAGTGTGTTATAACTTCTGCATACATTAACTGATCTTGATGAAACTTCAGCAGTGTGTTAGTTGTAAGAGGCCGATCACATGGATGTGACATTTGTGAGTCAAAGTTATAGCGCCACCAACTGGCAACAGGAAGTGTGTCACTTTCAAAATGCTTTGAAATCACCCTCTTATTTTTACCCGATTTGCTTCAAACTTTATGTGTATAATGTAAACACACGGCAGATGTAGACCTGTGAAAGGATTATTGATATCTTAGATACTGTTGCCGTGGCAACGCATCAAACTTTAATATTCTTTTCGGATGCTTTTGAGACTCTTCACATGCTTGAAAATGCATGAAACTCGACAGACACATCACATTTATTATCCAGTAGACATGTGCAAAGTTTCAGAAACGGGCGTGGTGAAATGGCTCAGTAGCGCCACCTTTAGTCAAAAGTGGGGGGGTTAGTTTTATCAACAGCAACAAAACTTGGTATGTGTATTGTTCTCATCAAGACGGACAACTTTCTAATTTACAGTAACTAGCTCGGACCAAGAGGAAGAGAGATATTTTGGTTTGAATGTGGATTTTCTGGAGAATTTTCTCTCCCTCTCTCTGTGTCTATGTGTGTGTGAGGGGAGGGGGGGAGGGATTTGACTATTGCTTTTATATTGTTAATCAAGGTTTCAGGGGCTTTTGGGGTCCTTAACGTGCTCAAAAACTCTTGAAACTTTACACACATGTCAGAACCCACGGCCATCAGGGCCGGGCTGAAGCTGGTACCCGGGCGTGGCAGGGGGGCTCAACAGCGCCCCCTTGAACGGGGTTCTAAAACTTGGTCCATATATCAAACACGCTTGCATGAATTAATATGAAACTCGGTACACATATAGATCTCATCGTGCCGAACAACTTTCCCCTGGTCAAGTTTTACGCCAGCCCAACAGGAAGTCGGCTATTATGGGTTGTTTGGAAAACACTTGCTGTGGAATGTGAAATACTCCTCCTAGAAAATTCACCGTGTCCCCTCCAAACTCGGTGTGCATGTAGTCAAGACTTTGAGGATGCTAAATTGCGGACGGATTTTTGATATCTCGAACGGTTTGGCCGTGGCGAGGAATCGAATTTATGGCGAGAAAAGAGAAACACGAAGTGGAATAACTTCTGCATACATTAACTGATCTTGATGAAACTTCAGCAGTGTGTTCGTGGTAAGAGGCCGATCAGATGGATGTAACTATTGTGAGTCAAAGTTATAGCGCCACCAACTGGCAGCAGGAAGTGTGTCACTTTCAAAATGTTTTTGACAAAAGTGGGGGGGTTAGTTTTACCAACAGTTAAAAAAAATCACAATATATGTTGGTCTCATCGAGCCGGACAACTTTCTAATTTACAGTTATTAGCTCAGAGCAAAAGGAAGTCAGATATTTTGGTTTGAATGTGGATTTTTTGGATATTTCAGACTCTGAGTATTTAGCTACTCTTCCTAACTGGTTTATTTTATTCACACCAAACTTTTTCAACATGATGAAAACACATTAAAGATGCTAAATTGTGAACGGATATTAAACATCTCAAACGTTTTTTCTATAGTGAGGGACTAAAGTAATGTACAAAAAGGAAACTAAAAGCCTCATCTTCTAAAAATGTAATTAAACACCATTTATTTCTATATAAAAGTATAAAAATATCACAACTAAACCCATTTTATTCTTTTTTTTCAATCTAATAAATATTTATAAGTTTAAAAATAGTAATTGTACTATTTAGTCCCATAAAAGTCAAGTCATACATAGGGCTATACTGCCCTCTTGTGTTCAAAATCAGGTAGGCCTATTGTATCTACATAAAAATATACTAGTGACGGTGAGAATATTTTACCACCGGTTAATCGACGTGTGACACCGCTGGGGGCTTTTGAATCGCCAACATAAAAACGAAAGTAAAATATGTTCGTCCGCACTGACATTGATAGTGGTTGAGCGAGCGTTTCAAATTAATTCCTATGGAAGTAGGAATTAACTGAAAAACGTTCACTCTGTTCTGCTCGTTCCTCGCCGTGGATGCGCACCGTTATGAATGCCCGTGCAGCCATGAGCATTTTAGTTTAATTTTAAAATTAGCGCCTTTCGGGGGTGGATTGCTTGAAATTATTTTACAAAAGCACAATGTTGTGTTTTATTGCGACTGTACACAAATATAAGTTAACACTTTGCAGTTTGAATGTCGTCCTGTATAATGACGGAGTATGTTTTTATGTGTCCACTGTTCCATCGCGCCCACGCCACACACACACACGCACACACACACACACACACACACACACACACATTCCAGCATTGCAATCTTGACATCGCAGCCTGATCATTATAGCCTTAATAAAATATAATAATAAAATAGTCAACCTAACATATAAAAATTACACTGCTCTAAATAGTCAGTAGTACAATTCGTACATTCACAGTAAGCACCGCTCCACTGTGATGTTTCCAAGCACATTTTTGCGCATGTGAAGAGGATGATTTTTTCCATCAATATTGGAACACGAGTGAAGAACAAAGCCTATAATAAAGAATAGTTTAGCATCCAAATACATGGCAAATGTTGAAACATTTTGATTCTAATGAGAGGGTTACGTGAACCCAACACTGCTTACTTTCATTTTTATTTTTACATTAAATTTAAAGGATTTGGTGTGGAATATTTTGAGTGTATCGTAAAATCAGAATAAGGTAAGTCAAGTAATATTTTCTGTCTTTTATATATTTATATATGTGTGTATATATATATATATATACTGTATATATATATATATATATATATATATATATATAAATATAGCTGCGAGCAGCGATGAAGGGCCAAAGCCGGCGGTACCGCCACCCCGGTGCCTTTAGGTAAAGGCACCGGGGTTGCGGTGCCACCGGCTTGGGCCCGTAATCGCTGCTCGCAGCTATATTTAGGGCCCGAGCACCGATGGTGTGAGGACCCTCTTGGAATTGCTCTGTTTATTATTATTATTATTATTCTTCTCCGCATTGAATTGCATTTTTGAGGGCCTAAACATGCGCGAAAACTCACGAAACTTTGCACACGCGTCAGAACTGGCGAAAATTTACATCTGATATAGGTTTCAGAATTGGACGGGGCAAAATGGCTCGATAGCGCCACCTATAAAAGTTCAACGGAGTGCGCCTCCTGCAACGTTCCACGTACGTGCACGAAATTCGGTACATACGTGTAATGACCTAATACCTACAAAAAAGTCTCTTGGAGCATAGCCCTAAACACAACAGGAAGTCAGCCATTTTGAACTTCCTCTCAGATTTTTGTGCAGTTTTTGCCATTTTCAGGCCTCGTACTTTAACGAACTCCTCCTACAGTTTTAATCTGATCATCTTCAAATTTGGTGAGTGTAATCTTAAGGCCTTTGCGACGTTAAATTGCGAAGATCTTGAGTTTTCGTCGAAGGGCGGGTCCTCGGCGGCCTTACAAATTTCGATGTTTCGCCATGAAACAGGAAGTTGCTGTAACTCAGGCATGGAATGTCCAATCTCCCCCAAACTTCACACGTTTGATAAGAGTTCTGTCCTGAACACATGGCCATGCTCATATTCAGTTATAGTCATAGCGCCACCTGCTGGCAACAGGAAGTGACATGTTTAACACTGTTATGGACTCCTAATAACATATAAAAAAGTGCCAGCAAGTGCGAAACATGCTAACAACATACTAGAAGCATGCTAAAACATGCTAGCAAACTCTTAGCTAAGTGCTAAAGCATGCTATTATTGCAATTAAATAGGAATTTGCTGTAACTCAGGCATGGAATGTCCAATCTGCCCCAAACTTCACACTTTTGATAAGCGTTCTGTCCTGAACACATCTACATGATAATATTCAGTTATAGTAATTGCGCCACCTACTGGCAACAGGAAGTGTCATGTTTAACACGTTGATGCCATTCTAGCAACATGTTAAAAATGCCATTGAGGTCTAAACATGCTAGAAACATGTTAAAACATGCTAGCAATACTTAGCTAAGTGCTAAAGCATGCTAATTCAATGAAACAGGATGTTGTTGTTACTCAAGAAGGCAATGTCCAATATGTGCCAAACTTCACACTTTTAATAAACGTTCTGTCCTGAACACATGACCATGCTCATATTCAGTTACAGTCATAGTGCCACCTGCTGGCAACAGGAAGTGACATGTTAAACACTGTTGTGGACATATAAAAACATATAAAATTAAAGCTGCAAGCAGCGATGAAAGGGCCCTCGCACCCGTGCCATCAACACTCGGTGGCTTTAGGAAGGCAGAGCATGGTTGGGAAATGTACATTTAAGGAGGTATATATAGTAAGAGTATGTCAAAGTCAGTTACAAAATGTTTTGTATAATGGTGATAATAGCATGCTTCATGACTCAGCTAAGTGTTGCTAGCATGTTTAGTCTGTTTCTAGCATGCTTAGTACACAATAATTATGTGGTTAGTACTGCATTACGGTGTTAACCATGTCAGTTTCTGTTGCCAGTAGGTGGCGTTATGGCTATAACTGAATATGAGCATGGATGTGTGTTCAGGACAGAACTCTTATCAAACGTGTGAAGTTTGGTGCAAATTGGACATTGCCTTCTTGAGTAACAACAAAGTCATGTTTCATTGAATTAACATTCTTTAGCACTTAGCTAAGCATTGTTAGCATGTTTTAACATGTTTCTAGCATGTTTAGAACTCAATGGCATTTTTAACATGTTGCTAGAACGGCATAAAAGTGTTAAACATGTCACTTCCTGTTGCCAGTAGGTGGCGCTATTACTATAACTGAATTTGAGCATAGACATGTGTTCAGGCCATGATTCTTATCAAATGTGTGAAGTTTGGGGCAGATTGGACATTCCATGCCTGAATTACAGCAAATTCCTATTTAATTGCAATAATAGCATGCTTTAGCACTTAGCTAAGAGTTTGCTAGCATGTTTTAGCATGTTTCTAGTATGTTGTTAGCATGTTTAGCACTTGCTGGCACTTTTTTATATGTTATTAGGAGTCCATAACAGTGTTAAACATGTCACTTCCTGCTGCCAGCAGGTGGCGCTATGACTGTAAGCATGATCATGTGTTCAGGACAGAACGCTTATCAAAAGTGTGAAGTTTGGGGCAGATTGGACATTCCTTGCCTGAGTTACAGCAAATTCATATTTAATTGCAGTAATATCATTCTTTAGCACTTAGCTAAGTGTTTGCTAGTATGTTTTAGCAAGTCTCTAGTATGTTGGTAGGATGTTTAGCACCTACTTGCATTTTTTTATATGTTATTAGGAGTCAAGAACAGTGTTAAACGTCACTTCCTGTTGCCAGCAGGTGGCGCTATGACTATAACTAAATATGAGCATGGACATGTGTTCAAGAGATAACTCTTATCAAACGTGTGAAGTTTGGGGTAGATTGTACATTGCCTTCTTGAGTAACAACAAAGTCCTGTTTCATTGAATTAGCATGGTTTAGCACTTAGCTAAGTACTGCTAGCATGTTTTAACATGTTTCTAGCATGTATAGAACTCAATGGCATTTTTAACATGTTGCTAGAACGGCATCAAAGTGTTAAACATGTCACTTCCTGTTGCCAGTAGGTGGTGCTATTACTATAACTGAATTTGAGCATAGACATGTGTTCAGGCCATGATTCTTATCAAATGTGTGAAGTTTGGGGCAGATTGGACATTACATGCCTGAGTTACAGCAAATTCCTATTTAATTGCAGTAATAGCATGCTTTAGCACTTAGCTAAGTGTTTGCTAGCATGTTTCTAGTATGTTGCTAACCTGTTTAGCACTTGTTGGCTCTTTTTTATATGTTATTAGGAGACCACAAGAGTGTTAAACATGTCACTTCCTGTTACCAGTAGGTGGCGCTATTACTATAACTGAATTTTCTCATGTAGATGTGTTCAGGACAGAACGCTTATCAAAAGTGTGAAGTTTGGGGCAGATTGGACATTCCATGCCTGAGTTACAGCAAATTCCTATTTAATTGCAATAATAGCATGCTTTAGCACTTAGCTAAGAGTTTGCTAGCATGTTTTAGCATGCTTCTATTATGTTGTTAGCATGTTTAGCACTTGCTGGCACTTTTTTATATGTTATTAGGAGTCCATATCAGTGTTAAACATGTCACTTCCTGTTGCCAGCAGGTGGCGCTATGACTGTAACTGAATATGAGCATGGTCATGTGTTCAGGACAGAACGCTTATCAAAAGTGTGAAGTTTGGGGCAGATTGGACATTCCATGCCTGAGTTACAGCAACTTCCTGTTTCATGGCGAAACATCGAAATTTGTCAGGCCGCCGAGGACCCGCCCTTTGACGAAAACTCAAGATCTTCGCAATTTAACGTCGCAAAGGCCTTAAGATTACACTCACCAAATTTGAAGATGATCAGATTAAAACTGTAGGAGGAGTTCGTTAAAGTACGAGGCCTGAAAATGGCAAAAACTGCACAAAAATCTGAGAGGAAGTTCAAAATGGCTGACTTCCTGTTGTGTTTAGGGCTATGCTCCAAGAGACTTTTTTGTAGGTATTAGGTCATTACATGTATGTACCGAATTTCGTGCACGTACGTGGAACGTTGCGGGAGGCGCACTCCGTTGAACTTTTATAGGTGGCGCTATCGAGCCATTTTGCCCCGTCCAATTCTGAAACCTATATCAGATGTAAATTTTCGCCAGTTCTGACGCGTGTGCAAAGTTTCGTGAGTTTTCGAGCATGTTTAGGCCCTCAAAAATGCAATTAAATGCGGAGAAGAAGAAGAAGAAGAATAATAATTAAAGCTGCAAGCAGCGATGAAAGGGCCCTCGCACCCGTGCCATCAACACTCGGTGGCTTTAGGAAGGCAGAGCATGGTTGGGAAATGTACATTTAAGGAGGTATATATAGTAAGAGTATGTCAAAGTCAGTTACAAAATGTTTTGTATAATGGTGATAATAGCATGCTTCATGACTCAGCTAAGTGTTGCTAGCATGTTCAGTCTGTTTCTAGCATGCTTAGTACACAATAATTATGTGGTTAGTACTGCATTACTGTGTTAACCATGTCAGTTTCTGTTGCCAGTAGGTGGCGTTATGACTATAACTGAATATGAGCATGGATGTGTGTTCAGGACAGAACTCTTATCAAACATGTGAAGTTTGGTGCAAATTGGACATTGCCTTCTTGAGTAACAACAAAGTCATGTTTCATTGAATTAGCATTCTTTAGAACTTAGCTAAGCATTGTTAGCATGTTTTAACATGTTGCTAGAACGGCATCAACGTGTTAAACATGTCACTTCCTGTTGCCAGTTGGTGGCGCTATTACTATAACTGAACATTCTCATGTAGATGTGTTCAGGCCATGACTCTTATCAAAAGTGTGAAGTTTGGGGCAGATTGGACATTCCATGCCTGAGTTACAGCAAATTCCTATTTAATTGCAATAATAGCATGCTTTAGCACTTGGCTAAGAGTTTGCTAGCATGTTTTAGCATGTTTCTAGTATGTTGTTAGCATGTTTAACACTTGCTGGCACTTTTTTATATGTTATTAGGAGTCCACAACAGTGTTAAACATGTCACTTCCTGTTGCCAGCAGGTGGCGCTATGACTGTAACTGAATATAAGCATGGTCATGTGTTCAGGACAGAACGCTTATCAAAAGTGTGAAGTTTGGGGCAGATTGGACATTCCATGCCTGAGTTACAGCAAATTCATATTTAATTGCAGTAATATCATTCTTTAGCACTTAGCTAAGTGTTTGCTATTATGTTTTAGCATGTCTCTAGTATGTTGGTAGGATGTTTAGCACCTACTGGCATTTTTTTATATGTTATTAGGAGTCAAGAACAGTGTTAAACGTCACTTCCTGTTGCCAGCAGGTGGCGCTATGACTATAACTAAATATGAGCATGGACATGTGTTCAAGAGATAACTCTTATCAAACGTGTGACGTTTGGGGTAGATTGTACATTGCCTTCTTGAGTAACAACAAAGTCCTGTTTCATTGAATTAGCATGCTTTAGCACTTAGCTAAGTATTGCTAGCATGTTTTAATATGTTTCTAGCATGTTTAGAACTCAATGGCATTTTTAACATGTTGCTAGAACGGCATCAACGTGTTAAACATGTCACTTCCTGTTGCCAGTAGGTGGCGCTATTACTATAACTGAATTTGAGCATAGGCATGCGTTCAGGCCATGATTCTTATCAAACATGTGAAGTTTGGGGCAGATTGGACGTTCCATGCCTGAGTTACAGCAAATTCCTATTTAATTGCAGTAATAGCATGCTTTATCACTTAGCTAAGTGTTTGCTAGCATGTTTCTAGTATGTTGCTAACCTGTTTAGCACTTGCTGGCTCTTTTATATATGTTATTAGGAGACCACAACAGTGTTAAACATGTCACTTCCTGTTGACAGCAGGTGGCGCTATTACTATAACTGAATATTCTCATGTAGATGTGTTCAGGCCATGACTCTTATCAAACGTGTGAAGTTTGGGGCAGATTGGACATTCCATGCCTGTGTTACAGCAAATTCCTATTTAATTGCAGCAATAGCATGCTTTAGCACTTAGCTAAGTGTTTGCTAGCATGTTTTAGCATGTTTCTAGTATGTTGTTAGCATGTTTAGCACTTGCTGGCACTTTTTTTATATGTTTTTATATGTCCACAACAGTGTTTAACATGTCACTTCCTGTTGCCAGCAGGTGGCACTATGACTGTAACTGAATATGAGCATGGTCATGTGTTCAGGACAGAACGTTTATTAAAAGTGTGAAGTTTGGCGCATATTGGACATTGCCTTCTTGAGTAACAACAACATCCTGTTTCATTGAATTAGCATGCTTTAGCACTTAGCTAAGTATTGCTAGCATGTTTTAACATGTTTCTAGCATGTTTAGACCTCAATGGCATTTTTAACATGTTGCTAGAATGGCATCAACGTGTTAAACATGACACTTCCTGTTGCCAGTAGGTGGCGCTATTACTATAACTGAATATTATCATGTAGATGTGTTCAGGACAGAACGCTTATCAAAAGTGTGAAGTTTGGGGCAGATTGGACATTCCATGCCTGAGTTACAGCAAATTCCTATTTAATTGCAATAATAGCATGCTTTAGCACTTAGCTAAGAGTTTGCTAGCATGTTTTAGCATGCTTCTAGTATGTTGTTAGCATGTTTCGCACTTGCTGGCACTTTTTTATATGTTATTAGGAGTCCATAACAGTGTTAAACATGTCACTTCCTGTTGCCAGCAGGTGGCGCTATGACTATAACTGAATATGAGCATGGCCATGTGTTCAGGACAGAACTCTTATCAAACGTGTGAAGTTTGGGGGAGATTGGACATTCCATGCCTGAGTTACAGCAACTTCCTGTTTCATGGCGAAACATCGAAATTTGTAAGGCCGCCGAGGACCCGCCCTTCGACGAAAACTCAAGATCTTCGCAATTTAACGTCGCAAAGGCCTTAAGATTACACTCACCAAATTTGAAGATGATCAGATTAAAACTGTAGGAGGAGTTCGTTAAAGTACGAGGCCTGAAAATGGCAAAAACTGCACAAAAATCTGAGAGGAAGTTCAAAATGGCTGACTTCCTGTTGTGTTTAGGGCTATGCTCCAAGAGACTTTTTTGTAGGTATTAGGTCATTACACGTATGTACCGAATTTCGTGCACGTACGTGGAACGTTGCAGGAGGCGCACTCCGTTGAACTTTTATAGGTGGCGCTATCGAGCCATTTTGCCCCGTCCAATTCTGAAACCTATATCAGATGTAAATTTTCGCCAGTTCTGACGCGTGTGCAAAGTTTCGTGAGTTTTCGCGCATGTTTAGGCCCTCAAAAATGCAATTCAATGCGGAGAATAATAATAATAATAATAATAAACAGAGCAATTCCAAGAGGGTCCTCACACCATCGGTGCTCGGGCCCTAAAAAGTGCCAGCAAGTGCTAAACATGCTAACAACATACTAGAAACATGCTAAAACATGCTAGCAAACACTTAGCTAAGTGCTAAAGCATGCTATTGCTGCAATTAAATAGGAATTTGCTGTAACACAGGCATGGAATGTCCAATCTGCCCCAAACTTCACACGTTTGATAAGAGTCATGGCCTGAACACATCTACATGAGAATATTCAGTTATAGTAATAGCGCCACCTGCTGTCAACAGGAAGTGACATGTTTAACACTGTTGTGGTCTCCTAATAACATATATAAAAGAGCCAGCAAGTGCTAAACAGGTTAGCAACATACTAGAAACATGCTAGCAAACACTTAGCTAAGTGATAAAGCATGCTATTACTGCAATTAAATAGGAATTTGCTGTAACTCAGGCATGGAACGTCCAATCTGCCCCAAACTTCACATGTTTGATAAGAATCATGGCCTGAACGCATGCCTATGCTCAAATTCAGTTATAGTAATAGCGCCACCTACTGGCAACAGGAAGTGACATGTTTAACACGTTGATGCCGTTCTAGCAACATGTTAAAAATGCCATTGAGTTCTAAACATGCTAGAAACATATTAAAACATGCTAGCAATACTTAGCTAAGTGCTAAAGCATGCTAATTCAATGAAACAGGACTTTGTTGTTACTCAAGAAGGCAATGTACAATCTACCCCAAACGTCACACGTTTGATAAGAGTTATCTCTTGAACACATGTCCATGCTCATATTTAGTTATAGTCATAGCGCCACCTGCTGGCAACAGGAAGTGACGTTTAACACTGTTCTTGACTCCTAATAACATATAAAAAAATGCCAGTAGGTGCTAAACATCCTACCAACATACTAGAGACATGCTAAAACATAATAGCAAACACTTAGCTAAGTGCTAAAGAATGATATTACTGCAATTAAATATGAATTTGCTGTAACTCAGGCATGGAATGTCCAATCTGCCCCAAACTTCACACTTTTGATAAGCGTTCTGTCCTGAACACATGACCATGCTTATATTCAGTTACAGTCATAGCGCCACCTGCTGGCAACAGGAAGTGACATGTTTAACACTGTTGTGGACTCCTAATAACATATAAAAAAGTGCCAGCAAGTGTTAAACATGCTAACAACATACTAGAAACATGCTAAAACATGCTAGCAAACTCTTAGCCAAGTGCTAAAGCATGCTATTATTGCAATTAAATAGGAATTTGCTGTAACTCAGGCATGGAATGTCCAATCTGCCCCAAACTTCACACTTTTGATAAGAGTCATGGCCTGAACACATCTACATGAGAATGTTCAGTTATAGTAATAGCGCCACCAACTGGCAACAGGAAGTGACATGTTTAACACGTTGATGCCGTTCTAGCAACATGTTAAAACATGCTAACAATGCTTAGCTAAGTTCTAAAGAATGCTAATTCAATGAAACATGACTTTGTTGTTACTCAAGAAGGCAATGTCCAATTTGCACCAAACTTCACATGTTTGATAAGAGTTCTGTCCTGAACACACATCCATGCTCATATTCAGTTATAGTCATAACGCCACCTACTGGCAACAGAAACTGACATGGTTAACACAGTAATGCAGTACTAACCACATAATTATTGTGTACTAAGCATGCTAGAAACAGACTGAACATGCTAGCAACACTTAGCTGAGTCATGAAGCATGCTATTATCACCATTATACAAAACATTTTGTAACTGACTTTGACATACTCTTACTATATATACCTCCTTAAATGTACATTTCCCAACCATGCTCTGCCTTCCTAAAGCCACCGAGTGTTGATGGCACGGGTGCGAGGGCCCTTTCATCGCTGCTTGCAGCTTTAATATTATTATTATTATTATTATTCTTCTCCGCATTGAATTGCATTTTTGAGGGCCTAAACATGCGCGAAAACTCACGAAACTTTGCACACGCGTCAGAACTGGCGAAAATTTACATCTGATATAGGTTTCAGAATTGGACGGGGCAAAATGGCTCGATAGCGCCACCTATAAAAGTTCAACGGAGTGCGCCTCCCGCAACGTTCCACGTACGTGCACGAAATTCGGTACATACGTGTAATGACCTAATACCTACAAAAAAGTCTCTTGGAGCATAGCCCTAAACACAACAGGAAGTCAGCCATTTTGAACTTCCTCTCAGATTTTTGTGCAGTTTTTGCCATTTTCAGGCCTCGTACTTTAACGAACTCCTCCTACAGTTTTAATCTGATCATCTTCAAATTTGGTGAGTGTAATCTTAAGGCCTTTGCGACGTTAAATTGCGAAGATCTTGAGTTTTCGTCGAAGGGCGGGTCCTCGGCGGCCTTACAAATTTCGATGTTTCGCCATGAAACAGGAAGTTGCTGTAACTCAGGCATGGAATGTCCAATCTGCCCCAAACTTCACACGTTTGATAAGAGTTCTGTCCTGAACACATGGCCATGCTCATATTCAGTTATAGTCATAGCGCCACCTGCTGGCAACAGGAAGTGACATGTTTAACACTGTTATGGACTCCTAATAACATATAAAAAAGTGCCAGCAAGTGCTAAACATGCTAACAACATACTAGAAGCATGCTAAAACATGCTAGCAAACTCTTAGCTAAGTGCTAAAGCATGCTATTATTGCAATTAAATAGGAATTTGCTGTAACTCAGGCATGGAATGTCCAATCTGCCCCAAACTTCACACTTTTGACAGCGTTCTGTCCTGAACACATCTACATGATAATATTCAGTTATAGTAATAGCGCCACCTACTGGCAACAGGAAGTGTCATGTTTAACACGTTGATGCCATTCTAGCAACATGTTAAAAATGCCATTGAGGTCTAAACATGCTAGAAACATGTTAAAACATGCTAGCTAATGTTAAAACATGCTAGCAATACTTAGCTAAGTGGTAAAGCATGCTAATTCAATGAAACAGGATGTTGTTGTTACTCAAGAAGGCAATGTCCAATCTGCGCCAAACTTCACACTTTTAATAAACGTTCTGTCCTGAACACATGACCATGCTCATATTCAGTTACAGTCATAGTGGCACCTGCTGGCAACAGGAAGTGACATGTTAAACACTGTTGTGGACATATAAAACATATAAAAAAAGTGCCAGCAAGTGCTAAACATGCTAACAACATACTAGAAACATGCTAAAACATGCTAGCAAACACTTAGCTAAGTGCTAAAGCATGCTATTGCTGCAATTAAATAGGAATTTGCTGTAACACAGGCATGGAATGTCCAATCTGCCCCAAACTTCACACGTTTGATAAGAGTCATGGCCTGAACACATCTACATGAGAATATTCAGTTATAGTAATAGCGCCACCTGCTGTCAACAGGAAGTGACATGTTTAACACTGTTGTGGTCTCCTAATAACATATATAAAAGAGCCAGCAAGTGCTAAACAGGTTAGCAACATACTAGAAACATGCTAGCAAACACTTAGCTAAGTGATAAAGCATGCTATTACTGCAATTAAATAGGAATTTGCTGTAACTCAGGCATGGAACGTCCAATCTGCCCCAAACTTCACATGTTTGATAAGAATCATGGCCTGAACGCATGCCTATGCTCAAATTCAGTTATAGTAATAGCGCCACCTACTGGCAACAGGAAGTGACATGTTTAACACGTTGATGCCGTTCTAGCAACATGTTAAAAATGCCATTGAGTTCTAAACATGCTAGAAACATATTAAAACATGCTAGCAATACTTAGCTAAGTGCTAAAGCATGCTAATTCAATGAAACAGGACTTTGTTGTTACTCAAGAAGGCAATGTACAATCTACCCCAAACGTCACACGTTTGATAAGAGTTATCTCTTGAACACATGTCCATGCTCATATTTAGTTATAGTCATAGCGCCACCTGCTGGCAACAGGAAGTGACGTTTAACACTGTTCTTGACTCCTAATAACATAAAAAAAAATGCCAGTAGGTGCTAAACATCCTACCAACATACTAGAGACATGCTAAAACATAATAGCAAACACTTAGCTAAGTGCTAAAGAATGATATTACTGCAATTAAATATGAATTTGCTGTAACTCAGGCATGGAATGTCCAATCTGCCCCAAACTTCACACTTTTGATAAGCGTTCTGTCCTGAACACATGACCATGCTTATATTCAGTTACAGTCATAGCGCCACCTGCTGGCAACAGGAAGTGACATGTTTAACACTGTTGTGGACTCCTAATAACATATAAAAAAGTGCCAGCAAGTGTTAAACATGCTAACAACATACTAGAAACATGCTAAAACATGCTAGCAAACTCTTAGCCAAGTGCTAAAGCATGCTATTATTGCAATTAAATAGGAATTTGCTGTAACTCAGGCATGGAATGTCCAATCTGCCCCAAACTTCACACTTTTGATAAGAGTCATGGCCTGAACACATCTACATGAGAATGTTCAGTTATAGTAATAGCGCCACCAACTGGCAACAGGAAGTGACATGTTTAACACGTTGATGCCGTTCTAGCAACATGTTAAAACATGCTAACAATGCTTAGCTAAGTTCTAAAGAATGCTAATTCAATGAAACATGACTTTGTTGTTACTCAAGAAGGCAATGTCCAATTTGCACCAAACTTCACATGTTTGATAAGAGTTCTGTCCTGAACACACATCCATGCTCATATTCAGTTATAGTCATAACGCCACCTACTGGCAACAGAAACTGACATGGTTAACACAGTAATGCAGTACTAACCACATAATTATTGTGTACTAAGCATGCTAGAAACAGACTGAACATGCTAGCAACACTTAGCTGAGTCATGAAGCATGCTATTATCACCATTATACAAAACATTTTGTAACTGACTTTGACATACTCTTACTATATATACCTCCTTAAATGTACATTTCCCAACCATGCTCTGCCTTCCTAAAGCCACCGAGTGTTGATGGCACGGGTGCGAGGGCCCTTTCATCGCTGCTTGCAGCTTTAATTAGGGCCCGAGCACCGATGGTGTGAGGACCCTCTTGGAATTGCTCTGTTTATTATTATTATTATTATTCTTCTCCGCATTTAATTGCATTTTTGAGGGCCTAAACATGCTCGAAAACTCACAAAACTTTGCACACGCGTCAGAACTGGCGAAAATTTACATCTGATATAGGTTTCAGAATTGGACGGGGCAAAATGGCTCGATAGCGCCACCTATAAAAGTTCAACGGAGTGCGCCTCCCGCAACGTTCCACGTACGTGCACGAAATTCGGTACATACATGTAATGACCTAATACCTACAAAAAAGTCTCTTGGAGCATAGCCCTAAACACAACAGGAAGTCAGCCATTTTGAACTTCCTCTCAGATTTTTGTGCAGTTTTTGCCATTTTCAGGCCTCGTACTTTAACGAACTCCTCCTACAGTTTTAATCTGATCATCTTCAAATTTGGTGAGTGTAATCTTAAGGCCTTTGCGACGTTAAATTGCGAAGATCTTGAGTTTTCGTCGAAGGGCGGGTCCTCGGCGGCCTGACAAATTTCGATGTTTCGCCATGAAACAGGAAGTTGCTGTAACTCAGGCATGGAATGTCCAATCTGCCCCAAACTTCACACGTTTGATAAGAGTTCTGTCCTGAACACATGACCATGCTCATATTCAGTTATAGTCATAGCGCCACCTGCTGGCAACAGGAAGTGACATGTTTAACACTGTTATGGACTCCTAATAACATATAAAAAAGTGCCAGCAAGTGCTAAACATGCTAACAACATACTAGAAGCATGCTAAAACATGCTAGCAAACTCTTAGCTAAGTGCTAAAGCATGCTATTATTGCAATTAAATAGGAATTTGCTGTAACTCAGGCATGGAATGTCCAATCTGCCCCAAACTTCACACTTTTGATAAGCGTTCTGTCCTGAACACATCTACATGAGAATATTCAGTTATAGAAATAGCGCCACCTACTGGTAACAGGAAGTGTCATGTTTAACACGTTGATGCCATTCTAGCAACATGTTAAAAATGCCATTGACTTCTAAACATGCTAGAAACATGTTAAAACATGCTAGCAATACTTAGCTAAGTGCTAAAGCATGCTAATTCAATGAAACAGGATGTTGTTGTTACGCAAGAAGGCAATGTCCATTCTGCACCAAACTTCACACTTTTAATAAACGTTCTGTCCTGAACACATGACCATGCTCATATTCAGTTACAGTCATAGTGCCACCTGCTGGCAACAGGAAGTGACATGTTAAACACTGTTGTGGACATATAAAAACATATAAAAAAAGTGCCATCAAGTGTTAAACATGCTAACAACATACTAGAACCATGCTAAAACATGCTAGCAAACACTTAGCTAAGTGCTAAAGCATGCTATTGCTGCAATTAAATAGGAATTTGCTGTAACACAGGCATGGAATGTCCAATCTGCCCCAAACTTCACACGTTTGATAAGAGTCATGGCCTGAACACATCTACATGAGAATATTCAGTTATAGTAATAGCGCCACCTGCTGTCAACAGGAAGTGACATGTTTAACACTGTTGTGGTCTCCTAATAACATATAAAAAAGAGCCAGCAAGTGCTAAACAGGTTAGCAACATACTAGAAACATGCTAGCAAACACTCAGCTAAGTGCTAAAGCATGCTATTACTGCAATTAAATATGAATTTGCTGTAACTCAGGCATGGAATGTCCAATCTGCCCCAAACTTCACACGTTTGATAAGAATCATGGCCTGAACACACGTCTATGCTCAAATTCAGTTATAGTAATAGCGCCACCTACTGGCAACAGGAAGTGACATGTTTAACACGTTGATGCCGTTCTAGCAACATGTTAAAAATGCCATTGAGTTCTAAACATGCTAGAAACATATTAAAACATGCTAGCAATACTTAGCTAAGTGTTAAAGCATGCTAATTCAATGAAACAGGACTTTGTTGTTACTCAAGAAGGCAATGTACAATCTACCCCAAACTTCACACGTTTGATAAGAGTTATCTCTTGAACACATGTCCATGCTCATATTTAGTTATAGTCATAGCGCCACCTGCTGGCAACAGGAAGTGACGTTTAACACTGTTCTTGACTCCTAATAACATATAAAAAAATGCCAGTAGGTGCTAAACATCCTACCAACATACTAGAGACATGTTAAAACATACTAGCAAACACTTAGCTAAGTGCTAAAGAATGATATTACTGCAATTAAATATGAATTTGCTGTAACTCAGGCATGGAATGTCCAATCTGCGTCAAACTTCACACTTTTGATAAGCGTTCTGTCCTGAACACATGACCATGCTTATATTCAGTTACAGTCATAGCGCCACCTGCTGGCAACAGGAAGTGACATGTTAACACTGTTATGGACTCCTAATAACATATAAAAAAGTGCCAGCAAGTGTTAAACATGCTAACAACATACTAGAAACATGCTAAAACATGCTAGCAAACTCTTAGCTAAGTGCTAAAGCATGCTATTATTGCAATTAAATAGGAATTTGCTGTAACTCAGGCATGGAATGTCCAATCTGCCCCAAACTTCACACTTTTGATAAGAGTCATGGCCTGAACACATCTGCATGAGAATGTTCAGTTCTAGTAATAGCGCCACCTACTGGCAACAGGAAGTGACATGTTTAACACGTTGATGCCGTTCTAGCAACATGTTAAAAATGCCATTGAGTTCTAAACATGCTAGAAACATGTTAAAACATGCTAACAATGCTTAGCTAAGTGCTAAAGAATGCTAATTCAATGAAACATGACTTTGTTGTTACTCAAGAAGGCAATGTCCAATTTGCACCAAACTTCACACGTTTGATAAGAGTTCTGTCCTGAACACACATCCATGCTCATATTCAGTTATAGTCATAACGCCACCTACTGGCAACAGAAACTGACATGGTTAACACAGTAATGCAGTACTAACCACATAATTATTGTGTACTGAGCATGCTAGAAACAGACTAAACATGCTAGCAACACTTAGCTGAGTCATGAAGCATGCTATTATCACCATTATACAAAACATTTTGTAACTGACTTTGACATACTCTTACTATATATACCTCCTTAAATGTACATTTCCCAACCATGCTCTGTCTTCCTAAAACCACCGAGTGTTGATGGCACGGGTGCAGGGTTGCCAACTTTTCAGTTTAGCTCGGAGTGAGACTTCTCCGACGGGGAGGGAGGGGGGGGGGGTAACTGGGGGGGGGGGGGGTCAGGCAGGGGCCACTTGTGCTTTTAGGGGGCACACCTTTAACATTCATCTTAACCTATTTTCAGTATTATTTCAAGTCATTTTTCACCATGTCATGCATGACTGCAATCTCTAGAAAAAGCTAATAAATAATATTAGCTAAGCTAATAAAACAATTTCAATTCAAATGAATGTTTCATTATGTTTAATTGTAGTGTGATATAATGATTAATAAAAACACATTTTTAGCATCTAAGCACATCTAGGCACTTTTTTACACCTGGGGTGGGCGATATGGCAATAATATCACAATTTTTGTTTTGTTTTTTCAGAAAAAAATCACGATTTTATCATGATTCTTTTTCATGTTGGTTTTACTATTTTGCATGTGACTGAGCATTACAGCCAAACTAATGTCCCTATTTTAAAAACAAAGCCTTATAACAAAATATAGGTAACAAAATATAAAATAAAAAAGAATGGCAGACATTTAGGCCAAAGTGGCGAAGATAAAATCTTTGTCACTATTTTCTTTGTTATTAAAAATTAAGAACAGAGATACATATTACACATACACAACTTAATATACAAATGAAATAAACAGTGCTTTATTTTTTCAGCTATAGGTGAATTTAACAGTAGAATTGAAGAAAGTAATTAAATGGACAAATATGAAAATAAAACACAACAGACTTAAAGTTCTCAGTCAAGAGCAGTGAATGATTTCCTCTGTGTGTTTTGTTGTTTTATTAACATTAACGGCATAGTTCTCCCCCCAAAAAGTCATAATTTACTCTCTTAAGTTGTTTTAAACCTGAATAAGTTTCTTTCTTCTGTTGAAAATAAACGTTATTTGAAAGAATGTCAGTAACCAAACAGTTGATGTACCCCTGTGACTTCAATAGTATATTTTTTTCCTACTATGTATGTCAATGGGGACCAGCAACTGTTTGGTTTTGGGTGAACTATGTCTTTAAGAACAAGCGGCAGCATGTTTATTATTACGGCTACTGTCTCTTTAAGAACTGCACGCGACGCGTCTAATATACACGCATATATGACAAGCAGATTTTAATTAATTTTCTCTGTTTGTTTTCACTTTAGACATAACCAACTTTGTTTATGTAAACATTGTCTGTATTTGACAGTATTAGCGCAATATAAGACTCAAAAGATAACTTTTAGTCCAGTAACAGGCTTTTAGTGCATGTGCGCGTCGAGTGTACATACGCGCTCAGTAAAGCGCATATTTGAACAGCGCATCAGCAGCGAATGACATGTTTAACCGGCAAGGCTTTAAAGCACATGCAAATAATGAACTTTTGTGAACTGCAGTGTCCCGTTCCTCTGCGTTAACATTTGATGTGAATATACGTCGTGCTGCAGTGTAGCCTATATGAAGGCGCGGCAACTGATAAAATGCGCAGTTGTAAGACTTTCCCTCTCTGCCGTGCGTGCGCGCGCTATCGGTTGGTTTGGACGACAGTCTCTGTCTCGCATGCGTGCTTGCTCTAGGTTCTGGGAGATTTTTAACTAATTTTCGCCATAACTAGTGGTCCATCCAGTAGTTAAGAGCCTGAATTGTTTATAGTAATTCTGAAATTTAGTGCACATGAGTGAAAAAAAAATACAGCACAGAAGAATGTCTATTTTTGCGTGAGATTTCTTTGTTGAGCGTGAGAGCGTGAGATTGAGGCTGAATGCGTGACTGTCACGCGAGATGCGTGAGAGTTGGCAACCCTGCGGGTGCGAGGGCCCTTTCATCGCTGCTTGCAGCTTTAATTATTATTATTATTCTTCTCCGCATTTAATTGCATTTTTGAGGGCCTAAACATGCTCGAAAACTCACGAAACTTTGCACACGCGTCAGAACTGGCGAAAATTTACATCTGATATAGGTTTCAGAATTGGACGGGGCAAAATGGCTCGATAGCGCCACCTATAAAAGTTCAACGGAGTGCGCCTCCCGCAACGTTCCACGTACGTGCACGAAATTCGGTACATACATGTAATGACCTAATACCTACAAAAAAGTCTCTTGGAGCATGGCCCTAAACACAACAGGAAGTCAGCCATTTTGAACTTCCTCCCAGATTTTTGTGCAGTTTTTGACATTTTCAGGCCTCGTACTTTAACGAACTCCTCCTACAGTTTTAATCTGATCATCTTCAAATTTGGTGAGTGTAATCTTAAGGCCTTTGCGACGTTAAATTGCGAAGATCTTGAGTTTTCGTCGAAGGGCGGGTCCTCGGTGGTCTGACAAATTTTGATGTTTCGCCATGAAACAGGAAGTTGCTGTAACTCAGGCATGGAATGTCCAATCTGCCCCAAACTTCACACTTTTGATAAGCGTTCTGTCCTGAACATATCTACATGAGAATATTCAGTTATAGTAATAGCGCCACCTACTGGTAACAGGAAGTGTCATGTTTAACACGTTGATGCCATTCTAGCAACATGTTAAAAATGCCATTGACTTCTAAACATGCTAGAAACATGTTAAAACATGCTAGCAATACTTAGCTAAGTGCTAAAGCATGCTAATTTAATGAAACAGGATGTTGTTGTTACTCAAGAAGGCAATGTCCAATCTGCGCCAAACTTCACACTTTTAATAAACGTTCTGTCCTGAACACATGACCATGCTCATATTCAGTTACAGTCATAGTGCCACCTGCTGGCAACAGGAAGTGACATGTTAAACACTGTTGTGGACATATAAAAACATATAAAAAAAGTGCCAGCAAGTGCTAAACATGCTAACAACATACTAGAAACATGCTAAAACATGCTAGCAAACACTTAGCTAAGTGCTAAAGCATGCTATTGCTGCAATTAAATAGGAATTTGCTGTAACACAGGCATGGAATGTCCAATCTGCCCCAAACTTCACACGTTTGATAAGAGTCATGGCCTGAACACATCTACATGAGAATATTCAGTTATAGTAATAGCGCCACCTGCTGTCAACAGGAAGTGACATGTTTAACACTGTTGTGGTCTCCTAATAACATATATAAAAGAGCCAGCAAGTGCTAAACAGGTTAGCAACATACTAGAAACATGCTAGCAAACACTTAGCTAAGTGCTAAAGCATGCTATTACTGCAATTAAATAGAAATTTGCTGTAACTCAGGCATGGAATGTCCAATCTGCCCCAAACTTCACACGTTTGATAAGAATCATGGCCTGAACACATGTCTATGCTCAAATTCAGTTATAGTAATAGCGCCACCTACTGGCAACAGGAAGTGACATGTTTAACACGTTGATGCCGTTCTAGCAACATGTTAAAAATGCCATTGAGTTCTAAACATGCTAGAAACATATTAAAACATGCTAGCAATACTTAGCTAAGTGCTAAAGCATGCTAATTCAATGAAACAGGACTTTGTTGTTACTCAAGAAGGCAACGTACAATCTACCCCAAACTTCACACGTTTGATAAGAGTTATCTCTTGAACACATGTCCATGCTCATATTTAGTTATAGTCATAGCGCCACCTGCTGGCAACAGGAAGTGACGTTTAACACTGTTCTTGACTCCTAATAACATATAAAAAATGCCAGTAGGTGCTAAACATCCTACCAACATACTAGAGACATGCTAAAACATACTAGCAAACACTTAGCTAAGTGCTAAAGAATGATATTACTGCAATTAAATAGGAATTTGCTGTAACTCAGGCATGGAAAGTCCAATCTGCCCCAAACTTCACACTTTTGATAAGCGTTCTGTCCTGAACACATGACCAATGCTTATATTCAATTACAGTCATAGCGCCACCTGCTGGCAACAGGAAGTGACATGTTTAACACTGTTATGGACTCCTAATAACATATAAAAAAGTGCCAGCAAGTGTTAAACATGCTAACAACATACTAGAAACATGCTAAAACATGCTAGCAAACTCTTAGCTAAGTGCTAAAGCATGCTATTATTGCAATTAAATAGGAATTTGCTGTAACTCAGGCATGGAATGTCCAATCTGCCACAAACTTCACACTTTTGATAAGAGTCATGGCCTGAACACATCTACATGAGAATGTTCAGTTATAGTAATAGCGCCACCTACTGGCAACAGGAAGTGATGTTTAACACGTTGATGCCGTTCTAGCAACATGTTAAAAATGCCATTGAGTTCTAAACATGCTAGAAACATGTTAAAACATGCTAACAATGCTTAGCTAAGTGCTAAAGAATGCTAATTCAATGAAACATGACTTTGTTGTTACTCAAGAAGGCAATGTCCAATTTGCACCAAACTTCACACGTTTGATAAGAGTTCTGTCCTGAACACACATCCATGCTCATATTCAGTTATAGTCATAACGCCACCTACTGGCAACAGAAACTGACATGGTTAACACAGTAATGCAGTACTAACCACATAATTATTGTGTACTAAGCATGCTAGAAACAGACTAAACATGCTAGCAACACTTAGCTGAGTCATGAAGCATGCTATTATCACCATTATACAAAACATTTTGTAACTGACTTTGACATACTCTTACTATATATACCTCCTTAAATGTACATTTCCCAACCATGCTCTGTCTTCCTAAAGCCACCGAGTGTTGATGGCACGGGTGCGAGGGCCCTTTCATCGCTGCTTGCAGCTTTAATTAGGGCCCAAGCCCTGAAAGGGCGAAGGCCCTATTGTTTTCGGTAGGATTATTATTATTATTATTATTATTATTATTATTATTAGGGCCCAAGCCCTGAAAGGGCGAAGAGCCCTATTGTTTTCGGTAGGATTATTTATTATTATTATTATTATTATTTTTCTGTCAACCTTTCGGGCACTTTTGGGGCCTTTAACATGCTTGAAAACTCTTGAAATTTTGAACACAGGTCAGAATCTGCGGCCATCAGGGCCGGGCTGAAGCTGGTACCCGGGCGTGGCAGGGGGGCTCAACAGCGCCCCCTTGAACGGGGTCCGAAAACTTGGTCCATAAATCAGACACACTTGCATGTAATAATATGAAACTCAATACACATATAGATCTCATCGGGCCAAACAACTTTCGTACTTTTACTTTTTACGCCAGCCCAACAGGAAGTCGGCTATTATGGGTTGTTTGGAAACGCATGCTGTGGAATTTAATGTACTCCTCCTAGGGAATTCATTCATTCGCCTCCAAACTCAGTCAGCATGAAGTCAAGACATTGAGGATGCTAAATTGCGGACGGATTTTTGATATCTCGAACGGTTTGGCCGTGGCGAGGACACGAATTTATGGCGAATAATGGAAACAGGAAGTGTGTTATAACTTCTGCATACATTAACTGATCTTGATTAAACTTCAGCAGTGTGTTCGTTGTAAGAGGCCGATCACATGGATGTGACTATTGTGAGTCAAAGTTATAGCGCCACCAACAGGCAGCAGGAAGTACATCACTTTCAAAATGCTTTGAAATCAGTGTCTTATTTTTACCCGATTTGCTTCAAACTTTATGTGTACAATGTAGACACACGGCAGATGTAAACCTGTGAAAGGATTATTGATATCTTAGATACTGTTGCCGTGGCAACGCATCAAACTTTAATATTATTTTTTGATGCTTTTGAGACTCTTAACATACTTGAAATTGCATGAAACTCAACAGACACATCACATTTATTAGCCCGTAGACATGTGCAAAGTTTCAGAAACGGGCGTGGTGGAATGGCTCAGTAGCGCCACCTTTAGTCAAAAATGGGGGCTTAGTTTTTCCTAGAATCACAAAACTTGGTATGTGTATTGTTCTCATCAAGACGGACAACTTTCTAATTTACATGAACCATCTCCGACCAACAGGAAGAGAGATATTTTGGTTTGAATGTGGATTTTCTGAAGAATTTTCTCTCCCTCTCTCTGTGTCTGTGTGTGTGTGAGGGGAGGGGGGGATTTGACTATTGCTTTTATATTGTTAATCAAGGTTTCAGGGGCTTTTGGGGTCCTTAACGTGCTCAAAAACTCTTGAAACTTTACACACAGGTCAGAACCCACGGCCATCAGGGCCGGGCTGAAGCTGGTACCCGGGCGTGGCTGGGGGGCTCAACAGCGCCCCCTTGAACGGGGTTCTAAAACTTGATCCATATATCAAACACGCTCGCATGAATTAATATGAAACTCGGTACACATATAGATCTCATCGGGCCGAACAACTTTACCCCGGTCAAGTTTTACGCCAGCCCAACAGGAAGTCGGCTATTATGGGTTGTTTGGAAAACGCTTGCTGTGGAATGTGAAATACTCCTCCTAGAAAATTCACCGTGTCCCCTTCAAACTCGGTGTGCATGTAGTCAAGACTTTGAGGATGCTAAATTGCGGACGGATTTTTGATATCTCGAACGGTTTGGCTGTGGCGAGGAATCGAATTTATGGCGAGAAAAGAGAAACACGGAAGTGGAATAACTTCTGCATACATTGACTGATCTTGATGAAACTTCAGCAGTGTGTTCGTGGTAAGAGGCCGATCAGATGGATGTAGCTATTGTGAGTCAAAGTTATAGCGCCACCAACTGGCAGCAGGAAGTGTGTCACTTTCAACATGCTTTTGACAAAAGTGGGGGGGTTAGTTTTAACTACAGTAAAGAAAAAAATAGTTTGTATATTGTTCTCATCAAGCCGGACAACTTTCTAATTTACATTCAATAGCTCTGGCCATCAGGAAGTCAGATATTTTGGTCTAAATGTGAATTTTTTTGCAAAATCAGCCTCTGAATTTTTAGCCACTCCTCTTAAACTATTTATTTTATTCGTACCAAACTTTTTCAACATGATGAAACTACATTAAATATGCTAAATTGTGAATGGATAATAAATATCTCAAACGGTTTTGCTATGGCGAGGGATTAAATAATGTCCAAAAAGGAAACACTAAAAATCTTCTAAAAATGTAATTATATACCATTTATTTCTATATAAAAGTATACAAATATCACAACTAAACCCATTTTATTCTGTTTTTGCAATTCAAGAAGAATGAAAAAGTTAAAACAGGCTATTTAGTGCTATTTGGTTCAACAAAAAAGCAAACATAGGGCTATACTGCCCTCTTGTGTCCAAAAGGACATCAAAATAGTATATAAAACTTTTTACCAGGTAGGCCAATATTGTATTTAAATATACATTTATTAGGTATGTGTCTGAGGATATTTTCCCACCGGTTAATCGACGTGTGACACGAGTGGGTGCTTTTAAATCGCTAATATAATAGTGAAAGAAAAATAATGATAATGTTGCACACACAAATCACACACATGTGGGAAAGAATGATGCTTTTAAACAACACTAAACCGCCATTAGGTGTCGCCAGGCATCCATCTTAATAAGCGAGTCATTGATTCATTCGTTCAAACGATTTGTTCGAATGAGTCGATCATGATTAAGACAGATGTTTATGGATTGATCATTCAATCTTTGAGTCAACCGATTCGTTAAAAATGCTGAATCGTTCAGTTATGAGAAAACACGTGATGCGTGATGGTTCTGCCGTGATCTTTAACTATTTTCGCTGCTGAAACAGAACAAAAACAGTCAACATTGCATCTAAAATGTAAGTGACTTAATTGTAACTGTTTATTAACCTGTTGTATGAAATCTAGGGGTGGGAGAAAAAATGTATTCTTAGATGCATCGCGATGCGGACGTGGACGATTCTGAATCGATTCACAAATGTCAAAAAATCGATTCTCTAAAAAAATATTTTTCTAATAACGTAATATTGACGGAAGGCAAAAGGCGGAACTCTAAGCGGACGTGCGTGCAGTCTGTGGCGCGCACATAACAGAGAAGTTTCTTCTGCTCACCAAGGCTGCATTTATTTGATTAAAAATACAAACAAAAACAGTAATATTGTAAAATATTATTCCAATTTAAAACAGCTGCTTTCTATTTTAATATATTTTAAACTGTTATTTATTCCTGTGATCAAAGCTGAGTTTTCAGCATCATTACTCCAGTCGTCACTGTCACATGATCCTTCAGAAATTATTCTAATATGATGATTGATACTCAAGAAACATTCATTATTATTTTAAATGTCGAAAACAGTTGTGTACAGTCTTTGATGAATAGAAAGTTCAAAAGAAAAGCATTTATCTGAAATCTAAAGCTTTTGTAACGTTAAACACTACCGCTCAAAAGTTTTGGGTTAGTAATAATTAAAATTTTATTTTTTGGGGAAATAAATAAAATAAATCAGTACTTTTATTTATGAAGGATGAGTTAAACTGATCAACAGTTACAGTAAAGACATTTATAATGTTAAAAATATATATATTTGAAATATATGCTGTTCTTTTGAACTTTACATTCATCAAAGCATTTTGAAAAAAAAAATCTGTACACAACTGTTTTCAACATTGAAAATAATAATGAATATTTATTGAGCATCAATCATCATATTAGTATGATTTCTGAATGATCATGTGACACTGAAGACTGGAGTAATGATGCTGAAAACTCAGCTTTGATCACAGAAATGAATTACTATGTAAAATATTTAAAAATTGAAAACAGCTGTTTTAAATTGGAATAATATTTCACAATATTACTGTTTTTGTTTGTATTTTTAATCAATAAATGCAGCCTTGGTGAGCAGAAGAGACTTCTCCTAAAAACATTAAAAATCTTACTGACCCCAAACTTTTGAACAATAATATATATATATATATATATATATATATATATATATATATATGTATGTGTGTGTATGTATGTATGTATATATATATATATATATATATATATATATAAATAAATATAGCTGCGAGCAGCGATGAAGGGCCAAAGCCGGCGGTACCGCCACCCCGGTGCCTTTAGGTAACTAAAGGCACCGGGGTTGCGGTGCCACCGGCTTGGGCCCGTAATCGCTGCTCGCAGCTATATTTATTATTATTATTATTATTTTGTGAACCTTTCGGGCACTTTTGGGGCCCTTAACATGCTCGAAAACTCTTGAAATTTTGCACACAGGTCAGAACCCGCGGCCATCAGGGCCGGGCTGAAGCTGGTACCCGGGCGTGGCAGGGGGCCTCGACAGCGCCCCCTGGAACGGGATCCGAACACTTGTCCATAAATCAGACACGCTTGCATGTAATAATATGAAACTCGGTACACATATAGACCTCATCGGGCCGAACAACTTTCGTGCTCTAAGTTTTACGCCAGACCAACAGGAAGTCGGCTATTATGGGTTGTTTGGAAACGCATGCTGTGGAATTTGATGTACTCCTCCTAGGAAATTCATCCATTCGCCTCCAAACTTGGTCGGCATGAAGTCAAGACATTGAGGATGCTAAATTGCGGACGGATTTTTGATATCTCGAACGGTTTGGCCGTGGCAAGGAAACGAATTTATGGCGAATAATTCAAACAGGAAGTGTGTTATAACTTCTGCATACATTAACTGATCTTGATGAAACTTCAGCAGTGTGTTAGTTGTAAGAGGCCGATCACATGGATGTGACATTTGTGAGTCAAAGTTATAGCGCCACCAACTGGCAACAGGAAGTGTGTCACTTTCAAAATGCTTTGAAATCACCCTCTTATTTTTACCCGATTTGCTTCAAACTTTATGTGTATAATGTAAACACACGGCAGATGTAGACCTGTGAAAGGATTATTGATATCTTAGATACTGTTGCCGTGGCAACGCATCAAACTTTACTATTCTTTTCGGATGCTTTTGAGACTCTTCACATGCTTGAAAATGCATGAAACTCGACAGACACATCACATTTATTATCCAGTAGACATGTGCAAAGTTTCAGAAACGGGCGTGGTGAAATGGCTCAGTAGCGCCACCTTTAGTCAAAAGTGGGGGGGTTAGTTTTATCAACAGCAACAAAACTTGGTATGTGTATTGTTCTCATCAAGACGGACAACTTTCTAATTTACAGTAACTAGCTCGGACCAAGAGGAAGAGAGATATTTTGGTTTGAATGTGGATTTTCTGGAGAATTTTCTCTCCCTCTCTCTGTGTCTCTGTGTCTCTGTGTGTGTGAGGGGAGGGGGGGATTTGACTATTGCTTTTATATTGTTAATCAAGGTTTCAGGGGCTTTTGGGGTCCTTAACGTGCTCAAAAACTCTTGAAACTTTGCACACAAGTCAGAACCCCCTGGCATCAGGCCCGGGCTGAAGCTGGTACCCGGGCGTGGCAGGGGGGCTCAACAGCGCCCCCTTAAACTGGGTCTGAAAACTTGGTCCATAGATCAAACACGCTTGCATGAATTAATATGAAACTCGGTACACATATAGATCTCATCGGGCCGAACAACTTTTCCCCGGTCAAGTTTTACGCCAGCCCAACAGGAAGTCGGCTATTATGGGTTGTTTGGAAAACGCTTGCTGTGGAATGCGAAGTACTCCTCCTAGAGAATTCATCCAATCCCCACCAAACTCGGTGTGCATGAAGTCAAGTCATTGAGGATGCTAAATTGCGGAAGGATTTTTGATATCTCGAACGGTTTGGCCGTGGTGAGGAAACGAATTTATGGCGAGAAAAGATAAACACAAAGCGGTATAACTTCTGCATACATTAACTGATCTTGATGAAACTTCACCAGTGTGTTCGTGGTAAGAGGCCGATCAGATGGATGTAACTATTGTGTGTCAAAGTTATAGCACCACCAACTGGCAGCAGGAAGTGTGTCACTTTCAAAATGCCTTTGACAAAAGTGGGGGGGTTAGTTGTATATACAGTAACAAAAATCAGTACGTACATTGGTCTCATCGAGCCGGACAACTTTCTAATTTAAAGTAATTTGCTCCAACCAACAGGAAGTCAGATATTTAGGTCTGAATGTGGATTTTTGGGATGTTTCAGACTCTGAGTTTTTAGCTACTCCTCCTAACTGGTTTATTTTTTTCACACCAAACTTTTTCAACACGATGAAAATACATTAAAGATGCTAAATTGTGAACGGATATTAAATATTTCAAACAGTTTTGATATAGTGAGGGATTAAAGTAATGTACAAAAAGGAAACGCTAAAAGCCTCATCTTCTAAAAATGTAATTATACACCATTTATTTCTATATAAAAGTATACAAATATCACAACTAAACCCATTTTATTCTTTTTTTTTTCAATTTAAGAATTACTTATACGTTTAAAAATAGCAATTGTACTCTTTAGTCCCATAAAAGTCAAGTCATACATAGGGCTATACTGCCCTCTTGTGTTCAAAATCAGGTAGGCCTATTGTATCTATATAAAAATATACTAGGTATGTGACGGTGAGAATATTTTACCACCGGTTAATCAACGGGTTAATCAACGTTAATCAATGTTGTGGAATATTTTGAGTGTATCATAAAATCAGAATAAAGTAAGACAAGTAATATTTTCTGTCTTCTATATATATATGTGTGTATATGTATGTATGTATGTATGTGTATATATATATATATATATATATATATATATAAATATAGCTGCGAGCAGCGATTATGGGCCCAAGCCGGCGGCACCGCCACCCCGGTGCCTTTAGGTAACTAAAGGCACCGGGGTGGCGGTGCCACCGGCTTGGGCCCGTAATCGCTGCTCGCAGCTATATTTATTATTAGGGCCCGAGCACCGATGGTGTGAGGACCCTCTTGGAATTGCTCTGTTTATTATTATTATTATTATTCTTCTCCGCATTGAATTGCATTTTTGAGGGCCTAAACATGCGCGAAAACTCACGAAACTTTGCACACGCGTCAGAACTGGCGAAAATTTACATCTGATATAGGTTTCAGAATTGGACGGGGCAAAATGGCTCGATAGCGCCACCTATAAAAGTTCAACGGAGTGCGCCTCCTGCAACGTTCCACGTACGTGCACGAAATTCGGTACATACGTGTAATGACCTAATACCTACAAAAAAGTCTCTTGGAGCATAGCCCTAAACACAACAGGAAGTCAGCCATTTTGAACTTCCTCTCAGATTTTTGTGCAGTTTTTGCCATTTTCAGGCCTCGTACTTTAACGAACTCCTCCTACAGTTTTAATCTGATCATCTTTGTCAGAAATGTATTTTCTTTATCTCAGCTTTGTCCATGCAATAGCTTTATTCATAACTATGTTTTGTCCAGAGCATAAGTTTTGTCCAGAGAACAAAAGACCCTGTTCTGTACAGTAAGAAAGCCTTGCTTGCAAATTCCTTTGTATGTATGTAATGCCACATCTATTTCATATTAAGAAGCACCCCCAAATATAGAAGGGGGGAGAGAGATGTGTGTTTTCTATGCATTGTATGTTACAGAAGCCTTTTGGACCACAAGGCTCAGAAGGAAAACTTTACCGGATATTTACCATTTATAGGATTGTTATATAAGTATATCTGATATGATATGATGTCATGTATGTTCTCATTGGTTAAGATTGCATACTCCCTATACATTTTCAGTATATATTCTTTGTCCAGACTCTTGGAAAGCTAAGCTGTCTTCCTGAGCTTCCCAGCGCTGGTTTCTTTCTTTTGTTTTATTCATTCACTACCCAAATAAAGGACGGAAAGAAAAGGCACTTCGTGTGGGACAATTTTAATTCCTAACAATCTTCAAATTTGGTGAGTGTAATCTTAAGGCCTTTGCGACGTTAAATTGCGAAGATCTTGAGTTTTCGTCGAAGGGCGGGTCCTCGGCGGCCTTACAAATTTCGATGTTTCGCCATGAAACAGGAAGTTGCTGTAACTCAGGCATGGAATGTCCAATCTCCCCCAAACTTCACACGTTTGATAAGAGTTCTGTCCTGAACACATGGCCATGCTCATATTCAGTTATAGTCATAGCGCCACCTGCTGGCAACAGGAAGTGACATGTTTAACACTGTTATGGACTCCTAATAACATATAAAAAAGTGCCAGCAAGTGCGAAACATGCTAACAACATACTAGAAGCATGCTAAAACATGCTAGCAAACTCTTAGCTAAGTGCTAAAGCATGCTATTATTGCAATTAAATAGGAATTTGCTGTAACTCAGGCATGGAATGTCCAATCTGCCCCAAACTTCACACTTTTGATAAGCGTTCTGTCCTGAACACATCTACATGATAATATTCAGTTATAGTAATAGCGCCACCTACTGGCAACAGGAAGTGTCATGTTTAACACGTTGATGCCATTCTAGCAACATGTTAAAAATGCCATTGAGGTCTAAACATGCTAGAAACATGTTAAAACATGCTAGCAATACTTAGCTAAGTGCTAAAGCATGCTAATTCAATGAAACAGGATGTTGTTGTTACTCAAGAAGGCAATGTCCAATATGCGCCAAACTTCACACTTTTAATAAACGTTCTGTCCTGAACACATGACCATGCTCATATTCAGTTACAGTCATAGTGCCACCTGCTGGCAACAGGAAGTGACATGTTAAACACTGTTGTGGACATATAAAAACATATAAAAAAAGTGCCAGCAAGTGCTAAACATGCTAACAACATACTAGAAACATGCTAAAACATGCTAGCAAACACTTAGCTAAGTGCTAAAGCATGCTATTGCTGCAATTAAATAGGAATTTGCTGTAACACAGGCATGGAATGTCCAATCTGCCCCAAACTTCACACGTTTGATAAGAGTCATGGCCTGAACACATCTACATGAGAATATTCAGTTATAGTAATAGCGCCACCTGCTGTCAACAGGAAGTGACATGTTTAACACTGTTGTGGTCTCCTAATAACATATATAAAAGAGCCAGCAAGTGCTAAACAGGTTAGCAACATACTAGAAACATGCTAGCAAACACTTAGCTAAGTGATAAAGCATGCTATTACTGCAATTAAATAGGAATTTGCTGTAACTCAGGCATGGAACGTCCAATCTGCCCCAAACTTCACATGTTTGATAAGAATCATGGCCTGAACGCATGCCTATGCTCAAATTCAGTTATAGTAATAGCGCCACCTACTGGCAACAGGAAGTGACATGTTTAACACGTTGATGCCGTTCTAGCAACACGTTAAAAATGCCATTGAGTTCTAAACATGCTAGAAACATATTAAAACATGCTAGCAATACTTAGCTAAGTGCTAAAGCATGCTAATTCAATGAAACAGGACTTTGTTGTTACTCAAGAAGGCAATGTACAATCTACCCCAAACGTCACACGTTTGATAAGAGTTATCTCTTGAACACATGTCCATGCTCATATTTAGTTATAGTCATAGCGCCACCTGCTGGCAACAGGAAGTGACGTTTAACACTGTTCTTGACTCCTAATAACATATAAAAAAATGCCAGTAGGTGCTAAACATCCTACCAACATACTAGAGACATGCTAAAACATAATAGCAAACACTTAGCTAAGTGCTAAAGAATGATATTACTGCAATTAAATATGAATTTGCTGTAACTCAGGCATGGAATGTCCAATCTGCCCCAAACTTCACACTTTTGATAAGCGTTCTGTCCTGAACACATGACCATGCTTATATTCAGTTACAGTCATAGCGCCACCTGCTGGCAACAGGAAGTGACATGTTTAACACTGTTGTGGACTCCTAATAACATATAAAAAAGTGCCAGCAAGTGTTAAACATGCTAACAACATACTAGAAACATGCTAAAACATGCTAGCAAACTCTTAGCCAAGTGCTAAAGCATGCTATTATTGCAATTAAATAGGAATTTGCTGTAACTCAGGCATGGAATGTCCAATCTGCCCCAAACTTCACACTTTTGATAAGAGTCATGGCCTGAACACATCTACATGAGAATGTTCAGTTATAGTAATAGCGCCACCAACTGGCAACAGGAAGTGACATGTTTAACACGTTGATGCCGTTCTAGCAACATGTTAAAACATGCTAACAATGCTTAGCTAAGTTCTAAAGAATGCTAATTCAATGAAACATGACTTTGTTGTTACTCAAGAAGGCAATGTCCAATTTGCACCAAACTTCACATGTTTGATAAGAGTTCTGTCCTGAACACACATCCATGCTCATATTCAGTTATAGTCATAACGCCACCTACTGGCAACAGAAACTGACATGGTTAACACAGTAATGCAGTACTAACCACATAATTATTGTGTACTAAGCATGCTAGAAACAGACTGAACATGCTAGCAACACTTAGCTGAGTCATGAAGCATGCTATTATCACCATTATACAAAACATTTTGTAACTGACTTTGACATACTCTTACTATATATACCTCCTTAAATGTACATTTCCCAACCATGTTCTGCCTTCCTAAAGCCACCGAGTGTTGATGGCACGGGTGCGAGGGCCCTTTCATCGCTGCTTGCAGCTTTAATTATTATTATTATTCTTCTCCGCATTGAATTGCATTTTTGAGGGCCTAAACATGCTCGAAAACTCACGAAACTTTGCACACACGTCAGAACTGGCGAAAATTTACATCTGATATAGGTTTCAGAATTGGACGGGGCAAAATGGCTCGATAGCGCCACCTATAAAAGTTCAACGGAGTGCGCCTCCCGCATCGTTCCACGTACGTGCACGAAATTCGGTACATACATGTAATTACCTAATACCTACAAAAAAGTCTCTTGGAGCGTAGCCCTAAACACAACAGGAAGTCAGCCATTTTGAACTTCCTCTCAGATTTTTGTGCAGTTTTTGCCATTTTCAGGCCTCGTACTTTAACGAACTCCTCCTACAGTTTTAATCTGATCATCTTCAAATTTGGTGAGTGTAATCTTCAGGCCTTTGCGACGTTAAATTGCGAAGATCTTGAGTTTTCGTCGAAGTGCGGGTCCTCGGCGGCCTGACAAATTTCGATGTTTCGCCATGAAACAGGAAGTTGCTGTAACTCAGGCATGGAATGTCCAATCTGCCCCAAACTTCACACTTTTGATAAGAGTTCTGTCCTGAACACATGACCATGCTCATATTCAGTTATAGTCATAGCGCCACCTGCTGGCAACAGGAAGTGACATGTTTAACACTGTTATGGACTCCTAATAACATATAAAAAAGTGCCAGCAAGTGCTAAACATGCTAACAACATACTAGAAGCATGCTAAAACATGCTAGCAAACTCTTAGCTAAGTGCTAAAGCTTGCTATTATTGCAATTAAATAGGAATTTGCTGTAACTCAGGCATGGAATGTCCAATCTGCCCCAAACTTCACACTTTTGATAAGCATTCTGTCCTGAACACATCTACATGAGAATATTCAGTTATAGTAATAGCGCCACCTACTGGTAACAGGAAGTGTCATGTTTAACACGTTGATGCCATTCTAGCAACATGTTAAAAATGCCATTGACTTCTAAACATGCTAGAAACATGTTAAAACATGCTAGCAATACTTAGCTAAGTGCTAAAGCATGCTAATTCAATGAAACAGGATGTTGTTGTTACTCAAGAAGGCAATGTCCAATCTGCCCCAAACTTCACACTTTTAATAAACGTTCTGTCCTAAACACATGACCATGCTCATATTCAGTTACAGTCATAGCGCCACCTGCTGGCAACAGGAAGTGACATGTTAAACACTGTTGTGGACATATAAAAACATATAAAAAAAGTGCCAGCAAGTGCTAAACATGCTAACAACATACTAGAAACATGCTAAAACATGCTAGCAAACACTTAGCTAAGTGCTAAAGCATGCTATTGCTGCAATTAAATAGGAATTTGCTGTAACACAGGCATGGAATGTCCAATCTGCCCCAAACTTCACACGTTTGATAAGAGTCATGGCCTGAACACATCTACATGAGAATATTCAGTTATAGTAATAGCGCCACCTGCTTTCAACAGGAAGTGACATGTTTAACACTGTTGTGGTCTCCTAATAACATATAAAAAAGAGCCAGCAAGTGCTAAACAGGTTAGCAACATACTAGAAACATGCTAGCAAACACTTAGCTAAGTGCTAAAGCATGCTATTACTGCAATTAAATAGGAATTTGCTGTAACTCAGGCATGGAATGTCCAATCTGCCCCAAACTTCACACATTTGATAAGAATCATGGCCTGAACACATGTCTATGCTCAAATTCAGTTATAGTAATAGCGCCACCTACTGGCAACAGGAAGTGACATGTTTAACACTTTGATGCCGTTCTAGCAACATGTTAAAAATGCCATTGAGTTCTATACATGCTAGAAACATGTTAAAACATGCTAGCAATACTTAGCTAAGTGCTAAAGCATGCTAATTCAATGAAACAGGACTTTGTTGTTACTCAAGAAGGCAATGTACAATCTACCCCAAACTTCACACGTTTGATAAGAGTTATCTCTTGAACACATGTCCATGCTCATATTTAGTTATAGTCATAGCGCCACCTGCTGGCAACAGGAATTGACGTTTAACACTGTTCTTGACTCCTAATAACATATAAAAAAATGCCAGTAGGTGCTAAACATCCTACCAACATACTAGAGACATGCTAAAACATACTAGCAAACACTTAGCTAAGTGCTAAAGAATGATATTACTGCAATTAAATATGAATTTGCTGTAACTCAGGCATGGAATGTCCAATCTGCCCCAAACTTCACACTTTTGATAAGCGTTCTGTCCTGAACACATGACCATGCTTATATTCAGTTACAGTCATAGCGCCACCTGCTGGCAACAGGAAGTGACATGTTTAACACTGTTATGGACTCCTAATAACATATAAAAAAGTGCCAGCAAGTGCTAAACATGCTAACAACATACTACAAACATGCTAAAACATGCTAGCAAACTCTTAGCTAAGTGCTAAAGCATGCTATTATTGCAATTAAATAGGAATTTGCTTTAACTCAGGCATGGAATGTCCAATCTGCCCCAAACTTCACACATTTGATAAGAATCATGGCCTGAACACATGTCTATGCTCAAATTCAGTTATAGTAATAGCGCCACCTACTGGCAACAGGAAGTGACATGTTTAACACTTTGATGCCGTTCTAGCAACATGTTAAAAATGCCATTGAGTTCTAAACATGCTAGAAACATGTTAAAACATGCTAACAATGCTTAGCTAAGTGCTAAAGAATGCTAATTCAATGAAACATGACTTTGTTGTTACTCAAGAAGGCAATGTCCAATTTGCACCAAACTTCACACGTTTGATAAGAGTTCTGTCCTGAACACACATCCATGGTCATATTCAGTTATAGTCATAACGCCACCTACTGGCAACAGAAACTGACATGGTTAACACAGTAATGCAGTACTAACCACATAATTATTGTGTACTAAGCATGCTAGAAACAGACTAAACATGCTAGCAACACTTAGCTGAGTCATGAAGCATGCTATTATCACCATTATACAAAACATTTTGTAACTGACTTTGACATACTCTTACTATATATACCTCCTTAAATGTACATTTCCCAACCATGCTCTGCCTTCCTAAAACCACCGAGTGTTGATGGCACGGGTGCGAGGGCCCTTTCATCGCTGCTTGCAGCTTTAATTAGGGCCCGAGCACCGATGGTGTGAGGACCCTCTTGGAATTGCTCTGTTTATTATTATTATTATTATTCTTCTCCGCATTGAATTGCATTTTTGAGGGCCTAAACATGCGCGAAAACTCACGAAACTTTGCACACGCGTCAGAACTGGCGAAAATTTACATCTGATATAGGTTTCAGAATTGGACGGGGCAAAATGGCTCGATAGCGCCACCTATAAAAGTTCAACGGAGTGCGCCTCCTGCAACGTTCCACGTACGTGCACGAAATTCGGTACATACGTGTAATGACCTAATACCTACAAAAAAGTCTCTTGGAGCATAGCCCTAAACACAACAGGAAGTCAGCCATTTTGAACTTCCTCTCAGATTTTTGTGCAGTTTTTGCCATTTTCAGGCCTCGTACTTTAACGAACTCCTCCTACAGTTTTAATCTGATCATCTTCAAATTTGGTGAGTGTAATCTTAAGGCCTTTGCGACGTTAAATTGCGAAGATCTTGAGTTTTCGTCGAAGGGCGGGTCCTCGGCGGCCTTACAAATTTCGATGTTTCGCCATGAAACAGGAAGTTGCTGTAACTCAGGCATGGAATGTCCAATCTCCCCCAAACTTCACACTTTTGATAAGAGTTCTGTCCTGAACACATGGCCATGCTCATATTCAGTTATAGTCATAGCGCCACCTGCTGGCAACAGGAAGTGACATGTTTAACACTGTTATGGACTCCTAATAACATATAAAAAAGTGCCAGCAAGTGCGAAACATGCTAACAACATACTAGAAGCATGCTAAAACATGCTAGCAAACTCTTAGCTAAGTGCTAAAGCATGCTATTATTGCAATTAAATAGGAATTTGCTGTAACTCAGGCATGGAATGTCCAATCTGCCCCAAACTTCACACTTTTGATAAGCGTTCTGTCCTGAACACATCTACATGATAATATTCAGTTATAGTAATAGCGCCACCTACTGGCAACAGGAAGTGTCATGTTTAACACGTTGATGCCATTCTAGCAACATGTTAAAAATGCCATTGAGGTCTAAACATGCTAGAAACATGTTAAAACATGCTAGCAATACTTAGCTAAGTGCTAAAGCATGCTAATTCAATGAAACAGGATGTTGTTGTTACTCAAGAAGGCAATGTCCAATATGCGCCAAACTTCACACTTTTAATAAACGTTCTGTCCTGAACACATGACCATGCTCATATTCAGTTACAGTCATAGTGCCACCTGCTGGCAACAGGAAGTGACATGTTAAACACTGTTGTGGACATATAAAAACATATAAAAAAAGTGCCAGCAAGTGCTAAACATGCTAACAACATACTAGAAACATGCTAAAACATGCTAGCAAACACTTAGCTAAGTGCTAAAGCATGCTATTGCTGCAATTAAATAGGAATTTGCTGTAACACAGGCATGGAATGTCCAATCTGCCCCAAACTTCACACGTTTGATAAGAGTCATGGCCTGAACACATCTACATGAGAATATTCAGTTATAGTAATAGCGCCACCTGCTGTCAACAGGAAGTGACATGTTTAACACTGTTGTGGTCTCCTAATAACATATATAAAAGAGCCGGCAAGTGCTAAACAGGTTAGCAACATACTAGAAACATGCTAGCAAACACTTAGCTAAGTGATAAAGCATGCTATTACTGCAATTAAATAGGAATTTGCTGTAACTCAGGCATGGAACGTCCAATCTGCCCCAAACTTCACATGTTTGATAAGAATCATGGCCTGAACGCATGCCTATGCTCAAATTCAGTTATAGTAATAGCGCCACCTACTGGCAACAGGAAGTGACATGTTTAACACGTTGATGCCGTTCTAGCAACATGTTAAAAATGCCATTGAGTTCTAAACATGCTAGAAACATATTAAAACATGCTAGCAATACTTAGCTAAGTGCTAAAGCATGCTAATTCAATGAAACAGGACTTTGTTGTTACTCAAGAAGGCAATGTACAATCTACCCCAAACGTCACACGTTTGATAAGAGTTATCTCTTGAACACATGTCCATGCTCATATTTAGTTATAGTCATAGCGCCACCTGCTGGCAACAGGAAGTGACGTTTAACACTGTTCTTGACTCCTAATAACATATAAAAAAATGCCAGTAGGTGCTAAACATCCTACCAACATACTAGAGACATGCTAAAACATAATAGCAAACACTTAGCTAAGTGCTAAAGAATGATATTACTGCAATTAAATATGAATTTGCTGTAACTCAGGCATGGAATGTCCAATCTGCCCCAAACTTCACACTTTTGATAAGCGTTCTGTCCTGAACACATGACCATGCTTATATTCAGTTACAGTCATAGCGCCACCTGCTGGCAACAGGAAGTGACATGTTTAACACTGTTGTGGACTCCTAATAACATATAAAAAAGTGCCAGCAAGTGTTAAACATGCTAACAACATACTAGAAACATGCTAAAACATGCTAGCAAACTCTTAGCCAAGTGCTAAAGCATGCTATTATTGCAATTAAATAGGAATTTGCTGTAACTCAGGCATGGAATGTCCAATCTGCCCCAAACTTCACACTTTTGATAAGAGTCATGGCCTGAACACATCTACATGAGAATGTTCAGTTATAGTAATAGCGCCACCAACTGGCAACAGGAAGTGACATGTTTAACACGTTGATGCCGTTCTAGCAACATGTTAAAACATGCTAACAATGCTTAGCTAAGTTCTAAAGAATGCTAATTCAATGAAACATGACTTTGTTGTTACTCAAGAAGGCAATGTCCAATTTGCACCAAACTTCACATGTTTGATAAGAGTTCTGTCCTGAACACACATCCATGCTCATATTCAGTTATAGTCATAACGCCACCTACTGGCAACAGAAACTGACATGGTTAACACAGTAATGCAGTACTAACCACATAATTATTGTGTACTAAGCATGCTAGAAACAGACTGAACATGCTAGCAACACTTAGCTGAGTCATGAAGCATGCTATTATCACCATTATACAAAACATTTTGTAACTGACTTTGACATACTCTTACTATATATACCTCCTTAAATGTACATTTCCCAACCATGCTCTGCCTTCCTAAAGCCACCGAGTGTTGATGGCACGGGTGCGAGGGCCCTTTCATCGCTGCTTGCAGCTTTAATTATTATTATTCTTCTTCTTCTCCGCATTTAATTGCATTTTTGAGGGCCTAAACATGCTCGAAAACTCACGAAACTTTGCACACGCGTCAGAACTGGCGAAAATTTACATCTGATATAGGTTTCAGAATTGGACGGGGCAAAATGGCTCGATAGCGCCACCTATAAAAGTTCAACGGAGTGCGCCTCCCGCAACGTTCCACGTACGTGCACGAAATTCGGTACATACATGTAATGACCTAATACCTACAAAAAAGTCTCTTGGAGCATAGCCCTAAACACAACAGGAAGTCAGCCATTTTGAACTTCCTCTCAGATTTTTGTGCAGTTTTTGCCATTTTCAGGCCTCGTACTTTAACGAACTCCTCCTACAGTTTTAATCTGATCATCTTCAAATTTGGTGAGTGTAATCTTAAGGCCTTTGCGACGTTAAATTGCGAAGATCTTGAGTTTTCGTCAAAGGGCGGGTCCTCGGCGGCCTGACAAATTTCGATGTTTCGCCATGAAACAGGAAGTTGCTGTAACTCAGGCATGGAATGTCCAATCTGCCCCAAACTTCACACTTTTGATAAGCGTTCTGTCCTGAACACATGACCATGCTCATATTCAGTTACAGTCATAGCGCCACCTGCTGGCAACAGGAAGTGACATGTTTAACACTGATATGGACTCCTAATAACATATAAAAAAGTGCCAGCAAGTGCTAAACATGCTAACAACATAATAGAAGCATGCTAAAACATGCTAGCAAACTCTTAGCTAAGTGCTAAAGCATGCTATTATTGCAATTAAATAGGAATTTGCTGTAACTCAGGCATGGAATGTCCAATCTGCCCCAAACTTCACACTTTTGATAAGCGTTCTGTCCTGAACACATCTACATGAGAAAATTCAGTTATAGTAATAGCGCCACCTACTGGTAACAGGAAGTGACATGTTTAACACTCTTGTGGTCTCCTAATAACATATAAAAAAGAGCCAACAAGTGCTAAACAGGTTAGCAACATACTAGAAACATGCTAGCAAACACTTAGCTAAGTGCTAAAGCATGCTATTACTGCAATTAAATAGGAATTTGCTGTAACTCAGGCATGTAATGTCCAATCTGCCCCAAACTTCACACATTTGATAAGAATCATGGCCTGAACACATGTCTATGCTCAAATTCAGTTATAGTAATAGCACCACCTACTGGCAACAGGAAGTGACATGTTTAACACTTTGATGCCGTTCTAGCAACATGTTAAAAATGCCATTGAGTTCTATACATGCTAGAAACATGTTAAAACATGCTAGCAGTACTTAGCTAAGTGCTAAACCATGCTAATTCAATGAAACAGGACTTTGTTGTTACTCAAGAAGGCAATGTACAATCTACCCCAAACTTCACACGTTTGATAAGAGTTATCTCTTGAACACATGTCCATGCTCATATTTAGTTATAGTCATAGCGCCACCTGCTGGCAACAGGAAGTGACGTTTAACACTGTTCTTGACTCCTAATAACATATAAAAAAATGCAAGTAGGTGCTAAACATCCTACCAACATACTAGAGACTTGCTAAAACATACTAGCAAACACTTAGCTAAGTGCTAAAGAATGATATTACTGCAATTAAATATGAATTTGCTGTAACTCAGGCAAGGAATGTCCAATCTGCCCCAAACTTCACACTTTTGATAAGCGTTCTGTCCTGAACACATGATCATGCTTACAGTCATAGCGCCACCTGCTGGCAGCAGGAAGTGACATGTTTAACACTGTTATGGACTCCTAATAACATATAAAAAAGTGCCAGCAAGTGCTAAACATGCTAACAACATACTAGAAACATGCTAAAACATGCTAGCAAACTCTTAGCTAAGTGCTAAAGCATGCTATTATTGCAATTAAATAGGAATTTGCTGTAATTCAGGCATGGAATGTCCAATCTGCCCCAAACTTCACACATTTGATAAGAATCATGGCCTGAACACATGTCTATGCTCAAATTCAGTTATAGTAATAGCGCCACCTACTGGCAACAGGAAGTGACATGTTTAACACTTTTATGCCGTTCTAGCAACATGTTAAAAATGCCATTGAGTTCTAAACATGCTAGAAACATGTTAAAACATGCTAACAATGCTTAGCTAAGTGCTAAAGAATGTTAATTCAATGAAACATGACTTTGTTGTTACTCAAGAAGGCAATGTCCAATTTGCACCAAACTTCACACGTTTGATAAGAGTTCTGTCCTGAACACACATCCATGCTCATATTCAGTTATAGCCATAACGCCACCTACTGGCAACAGAAACTGACATGGTTAACACCGTAATGCAGTACTAACCACATAATTATTGTGTACTAAGCATGCTAGAAACAGACTAAACATGCTAGCAACACTTAGCTGAGTCATGAAGCATGCTATTATCACCATTATACAAAACATTTTGTAACTGACTTTGACATACTCTTACTATATATACCTCCTTAAATGTACATTTCCCAACCATGCTCTGTCTTCCTAAAGCCACCGAGTGTTGATGGCACGGGTGCGAGGGCCCTTTCATCGCTGCTTGCAGCTTTAATTAGGGCCCGAGCACCGATGGTGAGAGGACCCTATTGTTTTTGCTCCGTTTATTAGGGCCCGAGCACCGATGGTGAGAGGACCCTATTGTTTTTGCTCCGTTTATTATTAGGGCCCGAGCACCGATGGTGAGAGGACCCTATTGTTTTTGCTCCGTTTATTATTATTCTTCTTCTCCAAAGTGAATCGCTTTTTAGAGGGCCTAAACATGCTCGAAAACTCATGAAACTTTGCACACGCTTCAGAAGTGGTGAAAATTTACGTGTGATATGGTTTTCAGAATTGTGGGGGGCAAATTCGGTAAATTATTGCCCCCACATTTTGCCCCGGCTCCTGGTTTCACGTACAGGTATGAAATTTGGTACATACATGTAATGACCCAATACCTACAGAAAAGTCTCTTGGAGCATAGCCCTAAACACAACAGGAAGTGAGCTATTTTGAACTTCCTCCTGGATTTTGGGCATTTTTCGTAATTTCCTGATGTTGTACTTTAACGAACTCCTCCTACAGATTTGATCTGATACTCTTCAAATTTGGTGAGTGTAATCTTAAGGCCTTTGTGACGTTAAATTGCGAAGATCTAGAGTTTTCGTCGAAGGGTGTGCCCTCGGCGGCCTGACAAACATCTATCTATAAATTACAGGAACGTCTGTCTGTCTGTCTGTCTGTGTGTGTGTGTGTCTGTTCCTCGCATATCTCTCGAACCGTTAGTCCGATTGATTTCAAACTCCACAGGTGTCTTGCCACGGGCACGAGTAAGTGCAGTGCCAAGTTTGACATTGTTTGGATGAGAAATGCAAAAGATATCGTTAAATATATCATTTTTAGAAGGTTGTGGTTTAAAAATAAACATTCTGACATTAGAGAGTTGTATCGGTCAAAGAAGCCCCAAGAAGGCTGTGGTTTAAAAATAAACATTCTGACATAAACACTCAGTCAGCTACACTGTTTACTTCTGAATATTATAGTTTGGTTCCCGAACGTGATAAATCCATCTATCTATAAATTACAGAAACGTCCGTCTGTCTGTCTGTGTGTTATTCGCATATCTCTCGAATGTGAGATAACCACTAAATGTGTGAAAACCACTATTTTCTGTTTCAAACTTTCACATAGCATCTTTAGGTTATAACAACATTGAAAATCAAAATCTGGATTTGAATTTTTTAAGATTTATTATAAAAACGGATTATTTTTTCCCAAAAATGCAATAAATTCATGACTTTTTTTTTTTTTTTTTAAATGCTATTAATCCATTGAATCAATATAAAGTTATTTTTGATCATATTGCCATCGCAAGAAATATCTCCTGAACTTTTTTGACGGCGATCAGCTCACAAAAACTGATTTTGCACGGGCACTTTGCACTGCTCCCTGAATCGAGGTGCTTATTCATTTGTGGATGTAAACTGAATCTGTAAGTCAGCTATGCTGTTAGTGTTTACTTCTGAATATTATATTTCATTCTGGTGCGCTTAACGTTGTCGCTACTGTGTAATAGTAGCCTATGCTATTCACCAACTAAACATATCCTATTCAATGCGTTCACAGTCTCTTTCACGGGCATCATTTGTAGTTGCCTATTCACAAACTGTTTGCTCAAGCATAGCGTTTTCTCGGAGTTCACTGTGTGCTTTTTACCATGCACAAATAAAAATGTCACTGAACTTTTGCTGTGTAATTGTAACAATGAGCACACACCAAACCAACAATTACTAAAAACACACACAAAAACTGATTTTGCACGGGCATTTTTTGCACTAGTTCACCCAATTTCGGCCTTTTGGTGATATATGCATGATCAGATAAGTTCAATATTAATGTTGCTTGCAGTTCTGATGTTGCTAGGCAACCACAGACAGCCTGCAGTAACTCAGGCATACAATTTTCAATCTGCCACAAACTTCACATGTTTGATAAGAGTCCTGTCCTGAACACATGCCAATGCTCATTATGATTATAGCAATAGCACCACCTGCTGGTAGCAGGAAGTGTGGCAAATACAAAACGTGCTCGAAAAATCATGAAACTTTGCACACGCTTCAGAAGTGGTGACAATTTACGTGTGATGTGGTTTTAAAAATTGGGTGGGGCAAAATGGCTTACTTATTGCCCCTACATTTTGCCCCGGCTCGACGTTTCACGTACAGGTATGAAATTTGGTACACACATGTAAAGACCCAATACCTACAAAAAAGTCTCTTGGAGCATAGCCCTAAACACAACAGGAAGTCAGTTATTTTGAACTTCCTGTCAGATTTTGGGCAGTTTTTGCCATTTCCTGATGTTGTACTTTAACAAACTCCTACAGTTTTGATCTGATCCTCTTCAAATTTGGTGAGTGTAATCTTAAGGCCTTTCCTAAAGGTGCCGGGTGGCGGTGGCAGGGGTGCGAGGGCCCTTTTCATCGCTGCTTGCAGCTTTAATTATTATTATTATTCTCCGCATTTAATTGCATTTTTGAGGGCCTAAACATGCTCGAAAACTCACAAAACTTTGCACACGCGTCAGAACTGGTGAAAATTTACATCTGATATAGGTTTCAGAATTGGACGGGGCAAAATGGCTCGATAGCGCCACCTATAAAAGTTCAACGGAGTGCGCCTCCCGCAACGTTCCACGTACGTGCACGGAATTCGGTACATACATGAAATGACCTAATACCTACAAAAAAGTCTCTTGGAGCATAGCCCTAAACACAACAGGAAGTCAGCCATTTTGAACTTCCTCTCAGATTTGTGTGCAGTTTTTGCCATTTTCAGGCCTCGTACTTTAACGAACTCCTCCTACAGTTTTAATCTGATCATCTTCAAATTTGGTGAGTGTAATCTTAAGGCCTTTGCGACGTTAAATTGCGAAGATCTTGAGTTTTCGTCGAAGGGCGGGTCCTCGGCGGCCTGACAAATTTCGATGTTTCGCCATGAAACAGGAAGTTGCTGTAACTCAGGCATGGAATGTCCAATCTGCCCCAAACTTCACACGTTTGATAAGAGTTCTGTCCTGAACACATGACCATGCTCATATTCAGTTATAGTCATAGCGCCACCTGCTGGCAACAGGAAGTGACATGTTTAACACTGTTATGGACTCCTAATAACATATAAAAAAGTGCCAGCAAGTGCTAAACATGCTAACAACATACTAGAAGCATGCTAAAACATGCTAGCAAACTCTTAGCTAAGTGCTAAAGCATGCTATTATTGCAATTAAATAGGAATTTGCTGTAACTCAGGCATGGAATGTCCAATCTGCCCCAAACTTCACACTTTTGATAAGCGTTCTGTCCTGAACACATCTACATGAGAATATTCAGTTATAGTAATAGCGCCACCTACTGGTAACAGGAAGTGTCATGTTTAACACGTTGATGCCATTCTAGCAACATGTTAAAAATGCCATTGACTTCTAAACATGCTAGAAACATGTTAAAACATGCTAGCAATACTTAGCTAAGTGCTAAAGCATGCTAATTCAATGAAACAGGATGTTGTTGTTACTCAAGAAGGCAATGTCCAAATTGCGCCAAACTTCACACTTTTAATAAACGTTCTGTCCTGAACACATGACCATGCTCATATTCAGTTACAGTCATAGTGCCACCTGCTGGCAACAGGAAGTGACATGTTAAACACTGTTGTGGACATATAAAAACATATAAAAAAAGTGCCAGCAAGTGCTAAACATGCTAACAACATACTAGAAACATGCTAAAACATGCTAGCAAACACTTAGCTAAGTGCTAAAGCATGCTATTGCTGCAATTAAATAGGAATTTGCTGTAACACAGGCATGGAATGTCCAATCTGCCCCAAACTTCACACGTTTGATAAGAATCATGGCCTGAACACATGTCTATGCTCAAATTCAGTTATAGTAATAGCGCCACCTACTGGCAACAGGAAGTGACATGTTTAACACGTTGATGCCGTTCTAGCAACATGTTAAAAATGCCACTGAGTTCTAAACATGCTAGAAACATATTAAAACATGCTAGCAATACTTATCTAAGTGCTAAAGCATGCTAATTCAATGAAACAGGGCTTTGTTGTTACTCAAGAAGGCAATGTACAATCTACCCCAAACTTCACACGTTTGATAAGAGTTATCTCTTGAACACATGTCCATGCTCATATTTAGTTATAGCCATAGCGCCACCTGCTGGCAACAGGAAGTGACGTTTAACACTGTTCTTGACTCCTAATAACATATAAAAAAAATGCCAGTAGGTGCTAAACATCCTACCAACATACTAGAGACATGCTAAAACATACTAGCAAACACTTAGCTAAGTGCTAAAGAATGATATTACTGCAATTAAATATGAATTTGCTGTAACTCAGGCATGGAATGTCCAATCTGCCCCAAACTTCACACTTTTGATAAGCGTTCTGTCCTGAACACATGACCATGCTTATATTCAGTTACAGTCATAGCGCCACCTGCTGGCAACAGGAAGTGACATGTTTAACACGGTTATGGACTCCTAATAACATATAAAAAAGTGCCAGCAAGTGTTAAACATGCTAACAACATACTAGAAACATGTTAAAACATGCTAGCAAACTCTTAGCTAAGTGTTAAAGCATGCTATTATTGCAATTAAATAGGAATTTGCTGTAACTCAGGCATGGAATGTCCAATCTGCCCCAAACTTCACACTTTTGATAAGCGTTCTGTCCTGAACACATGACCATGCTTATATTCAGTTACAGTCATAGCGCCACCTGCTGGCAACAGGAAGTGACATGTTTAACACTGTTATGGACTCCTAATAACATATAAAAAAGTGCCAGCAAGTGTTAAACATGCTAACAACATACTAGAAACATGCTAAAACATGCTAGCAAACTCTTAGCTAAGTGCTAAAGCATGCTATTATTGCAATTAAATAGGAATTTGCTGTAACTCAGGCATGGAATGTCCAATCTGCCCCAAACTTCACACTTTTGATAAGAGTCATGGCCTGAACACATCTACATGAGAATGTTCAGTTATAGTAATAGCGCCACCTACTGGCAACAGGAAGTGACATGTTTAACACGTTAATGCTGTTCTAGCAACATGTTAAAAATGCCATTGAGTTCTAAACATGCTAGAAACATGTTAAAACATGCTAACAATGCTTAGCTAAGTGCTAAAGAATGCTAATTCAATGAAACATGACTTTGTTGTTACTCAAGAAGGTAATGTCCAATTTGCACCAAACTTCACACGTTTGATAAGAGTTCTGTCCTGAACACACATCCATGCTCATATTCAGTTATAGTCATAACGCCACCTACTGGCAACAGAAACTGACATGGTTAACACAGTAATGCAGTACTAACCACATAATTATTGTGTACTAAGCATGCTAGAAACAGACTAAACATGCTAGCAACACTTAGCTGAGTCATGAAGCATGCTATTATCACCATTATACAAAACATTTTGTAACTGACTTTGACATACTCTTACTATATATACCTCCTTAAATGTACATTTCCCAACCATGCTCTGCCTTCCTAAAGCCACCGAGTGTTGATGGCACGGGTGCGAGGGCCCTTTCATCGCTGCTTGCAGCTTTAATTTTTAAGTATTTTTAAAAAAAATTTTTTAGGATACTATGCATCCTGATAAAGTTCCCTTGGCCTTTGGAATTAAAATAGCCCCACATCATCACATAGCCTTCACCATACCTAGAGATTGGCATGGGGTACTTTCCATAAGATCATCTCTCAATGCAAATCAAACTAGCTTTTATGCTAACTGAAATAAAACCATGCCAATCTCTAGGTATTGTGAAGGCTATGTGATGATGTGGGGCTATTTTAATTCCAAAGGCCAAGGGAACTTTATCAGGATGCATAGTATCCTAAAAAAAATAAAAAATAAAATACTTAAAAATAAAAATCTGCCTGCCTCTATGGGAATTTAACATAGGGGTGTACTCACTTATGCACCATGTATTTTAAGGAAGAACATTTATTTATTTACGATACATTATTCATTCACAAAGAAAATTGGTGTCCTTAAAGGTTGGATTTTTCCTAATTTTTTAAATTAAGGCATTAAGTTCAATTTCCAAAATATGATTTTTTATTCCTCTTTTTAGTCAACTTTAGCATGGGTGTATTCACTTATGCATAGCTCTGTACTAACAGCTGTTCAGTTTTACGCCACAGGGCAGCTCTGTGGACTTAAGCATTTAGTGGCCTAACTGGACACAGCAGATTATTCTTTTCCGGGTCTGGATCATGGAAGGGGGGAGGACAGAAGGCCTGCAGCATTATAGATCTAGCCATGTTTGTGGGAACCTTAGGAACATAGCCTGGTCTAGGGTAAAGAAATGTTTTGACCATACCAGGCACAAATTCCAAGCATGAAGGTAAAACCGACAAGGCTTGCAGAACTCCTATTATTTGGTGCAGCATGCAGAAAGAAGTGATAGCGAGGAGGAACAAAGCTTTTAAGGTCAGAATCTCTTCAATAGGCTCGAAGGGAGCCAGGGACAGGCCTTGCAGAACAATGGCCAAATCCCATGTCGGCACCCTGGTACGAGCTGCAGGCCTCAGCCTCAGAGTACCACGGAGAAAACGAGATACCAAAGGGTTTCTCCCCAAAGACATTCCACCCATAGGTAAGCAGCTATGGCCACCACATATACCTTTTAAGTGGACTGGGATAGACCTGCAGTGAACCGCTCTTGCAGAAACTCCAGCACTGTACCAACTGGGCAGTTAACTGGGTCCAGCCAACGATCACTACACCAAGAAGTGAACACTCTCTACTTGAGGGCATACAGGTTCCTCATGGAGGGAGCTCTGGAATGTAAAATGGTCTCCTCAACCTCGGTTGAGAGACCAGTACCTGTGAGCTGAAAGAACAATGTAAAAGCCATTTTAAAAAGCTTCAAATAACAGATGTTTCAATTAAACAACAGTATATTTTTGTCCTGAAATAAGTCTAGTAGAGAATATGTAAAACATGTTATATTTAGGACATGTTGTCAATTTTCTAATTAATAATATATCAACAAATAATGGATGGGATGGAGGCCATAAACAGCATCTAGACTATAAGATACTGGTACTTGCAAGATACAGATGTTTGCATCTTCTCTCCAGGCCTGACATAAAATATCCTTTCATCCCAAGCTCTTGTAATAGTTCCGTTCATGGTATAGTCCACTGAGAAACGCTTCAAACAAAAGCTGCTGACTGAGCTGAAACCTGGCCAAAGATTAAACCACTCATCCGGTGGTCTGGTCACCCATCCTCACTCCATTGGCCGGTTCACCCCTCCCACGGCTGGGGCTGTTTGCCAAGGCTGTTGAGTCTGTGGTATGGAAAAAGGGCCTTGCTGGTGGTTTACAGTTAAGCCTCACCAGCGTGCCAGGTGAAAGCCCCCAGGGATTACCCTAATGCTGCCCCACAGGCCAGAGGGGAAGTCATCACATCTAGGATAGGAATTATGGGTTCAAAGCTGTATTGGTCAGACAGATAGTAGATGAGTTAAATATTCCACACCTAAAGCCTTACCTAAGCCATTTCACTGTACATGTGTATGTGTGTCAATGCACTTACTATATGCAGTATTAAATTATTACCATGAAAAAACAGCAGTTCTGCTACCAAAAAGTATAGAGAACATGCATATTGATAATAATTATCGTGGTACAATCATGTGGTTGCATTATTTAGATATTTATTACTATTTTCTCTGGATTATCCTGAAACGAATAGCTCACCCAAAAATGAAAATTCTGTCATCATGTACTCACTATCATAACATTCCATACTTGTATGATTTTCCTTCTACTGCATAACACAAAATAAGATATTATGAATAATGCTTCAACTGCTTTTGTCCATACATTGAAAGTCAAAGGGGTTGAAATATTTCAAGCTCCAAAAAGGAGCGTAAAACAGAATCCATACAAATCTGAATTTTAAGTGTCTATTGACTCTCAAATCAAATCAAATCAAATCACTGATCAACTAATGTATGTAGAGACCAGATCAAATATAGTGACACTTCACTGTAGTAATTTTGATACAAACAGTTTTATACAGCTCTCAAAATGTATTAAAACTTTTTGATCTATTTTGCATTATGTGCAATAATCATCTTGTTTGTTTGCCCATGGCTCTGAATGTTTAACCCTATAAGCCTGCTGTATCGTATTTGATACATACATTTCTAAGGCATCTAAATAATCAACATGTTCAAAACTTTGATGAAAAACCTGTTGTATGCAATCTACTACATGACTTCTGTTGCCTGATGCCTTTTACCATAATTCTAAAAATGTCTATACTTTAGGTCATGGTACACGTGTCTTTTTGCGGTGAAAACTTGACTGATTTTTATAAAGTTAAAGTAAGAATACCTTTTATATTGTTAATGATATTTCAAGATGAACACTGGACTGAAGCAACTCAGATTTACTTGATTATCCATACATATTTTTAAAAAATCATGTTAAAATGTGATACAATTATGATACACATGCTTTTGAAGAACGTTTATTTGTATCTCTCATTCATATATCCAATCTCATTATATTATATGATTTGCCCCTCCACAATCAAAACTACAGAGCTTTGTTCACAAAACTAAAACACCTTATGTGAGTAGTCTGTTATAAACATCAGCAACTGCACCAAATTATTGCACAAAATATTTTTGCTCAGTTTGGGCATCTGAATACATTTTATGCGCTTTTAGTGTGAGCCTCATATTCTCATATCATACTACATGACCCATAAAAGCCTGATGTATTAAATATGATACTTAAAAAAAGTTGTTTTTAAAAAAATATTGTGTCTGATAGTCCAAAAAACTTTTATTTAAAAAAAAAAAAAAAAAAAAAAGATTTTTCTGAATATTAGTTTATATGTCAGGCTTTAAAGGTTTAAAAATATGTACATGATACTGATGTTTAGTTTGATTCTGCAGAGCATGGGAATTGCAGTCATTCACTACATTCCCTGCACTAATCCCTCTCTTTACTAACTGTAGTGCACATGTGATTCAGGATGTTATGTGATTTGTATTCTGTAGTAACATAGTGCCAAAAGAGGAAATTTTAGCGTCAGTTTCAATAGAATTTTGCAGACTAACAACTAACAAATTAACATTTTAGTGAAGCTTCAATTTTGAGGAGGAAATAAGCATCTGAAGACCTGTACTTTTAAAGTAGTCAGGCCTAAGAAACATCAGGTGAACCAAGTGGCCATAACACACCATTAGTACCATTAGTAAAGTTCTGCAGCCACTCCACTTAATCTGTATGGTCTGGTTTGTTTTGGCAGGCACATTTTCCGGTGATAGCTGGCCACCAGAGTATTGCCGGGAGCCATTCAAAGCTGTCATTCTCAGGTCAGTGTGCACCCCACTAATTCTGCTGACAGCACTGTTCCCACCATGAGATAATGCCATTCCAGAGAGATCCACTTGTAAGCCCCTCTTTCTGAAGCACAGGTATATAACCAGGGGGTTTTCTCCATTGAGGACGGCACACATCATTTAGGGATCTTGTCTACTGTACCAGCCTCTATCAGCCTCCTCGTACTCTCCTTCAGTCTACATCTTCTCCTTCAAAAGTCTCCTCAACATCAAGTGGAAATAGTCACAGTCAGACTCAAATCGCTGAGATTTGCCAGTCCACTTTAGCTAATCAAAGTTGAGAGTTTCCAAGCTTGACATTATGGATATTGCCATCCAACACCCCTGGTTCAGACGCAACATGGGCTATCCCACCCGTCTCTTCGATCAGTTCTTTGGAGAAGGCCTGTTCGACTATGACCTCTTCCCCTTCGCTGCCTCAACTATCAGCCCTTACTATCGACATTCACTCTTCCGCAACTTCCTGGACTCCTCCAACTCAGGCATCTCTGAGGTATGAATTCTTTATTGCGAATTGAGAAGATTTTGAATTTTATAATGCCATTGTTGATGCTAAAGCCCAACACAGGTTTGATTATCATTTAATCAATTTAATCATTTTTTGGCAAACAACATACAGTATTAGTATCACCTCAAAGTAAGGTATATGGTGGATGTGAAACTTATTTCCGGAAAATACATTTAACGAATTTTTCCTTACAGACTTCAGGAATTAAATCGCAAATAAGACCAATAAAAAAATGAGCTACACAGCGCTGTTAGAAAAAAAAATATGTAGAAAAATGTATAATGTCCTAGCAGAAAAGTACATTCAACCCAAACATGGTAAATATGAAGGCTGGTCAACAGTTTTCCAGCATCCCTCCACCACCCCAACTCCTCACTCTCGATTGTTCTTATCCCGGCCAGAGATATGGGGGGAGTCCTCTGGGTTCGGGCACAATTCTGAGCTCGGAGCCCTCCTCTCGGACAGCACGTCAAATATGCATACTCTTTACTCTTATCTGATTATATGTAAGTGTGAACTTGTGAAACTACAATTGACACCATGTCGATGTAACTCCACTGCTTGACACTTTTTCAGGTGAGGTCTGACAGAGACAAATTCACAGTGTACCTGGATGTGAAACACTTCTCTCCTGATGAGCTCAATGTCAAGGTGACAGATGACTATGTGGAGATCGAGGGCAAGCATGCAGAAAGACAGGTGAGGTCATGGCTCATTACGACAGGACAGATAATCTATTCTTATCTTCTCAAGAGAGGTTAGCAATTAGAAACTCGCAATTAAATTAAATTAACCATCCAAATGTTCTTATCAATTGCTGTGCTGATTTTTTCTTATAGTGGGAGAAAGTTGGTAGTTGAACATAGTAGTGAATCATTATTTAATCCGACTCTGAAGTTTGTGTATGATGCTTCATTTACAGTTTGTTTTCCATCAAATTGTTCAGTGTGCAGTGAACTATGGACAGTGAACAGTACATCAGTATAATAGTATACAGTGATGTGAATAAGTATGGACACCCATGCTAAAGTTGCCTAAAAAGAGGAATAAAAATTCATCTTTTGGAAATTGATCTTAATGCCTTAATTAAAAAAATGAGGAAAAATCCAACCTTTAAGGTCGTTGGAATTAAAATAGCCGCACATCATCACATACCCTTCACCATACCTAGAGATTGGCATGGTTTTATTTCAGTTAACCTAATAGCTGGTTTGATTTGCATTGAGAGATGATCTTATGGAAAGTACTCCATGCCAATCTCTAGGTATGGTAAGGGTGTGTGATGATGTGCGGCTATTTTAATTCCAGAGGCCAAGGGAACTTTATCAGGATGCATAGTATCCTGGATCCAACTGGCCTTTAAAAATAAAAATCTGCCTGCCTCTATGGGAATTTAACATAGGGGTGTCCTGACTTATGCACCCTGTATTTTAAAGAAGAACATTTATTTATTTACGATACATTATTCATTCACAAAGAAAATTGGTGTCCTTAAAGGTTGGATTTTTCCTCATTTTTTAAATTAAGGCATTAAGATCAATTTCCAAAAGATGATTTTTTATTCCTCTTTTTAGGCAACTTTAGCATGGGTGTCTAAACTTATTCACATCACTGTAAGTGCTTGTATGTGTGTATTCAACAGTCTGGAAGAATTAAATAGTGTAACAAATGCAGTAGCCTATGATAAATTCTTGTCAGTGGATCAGTCTGAATTCTTCTCTCTAAAAATCGCAACTTTTATATGCATCGCATAAAGTCAGAAATGAGCATCTTTGACATCTAGAACAACTATAGGAGTGAGTGTAATTAAACATGACTAATGAATTATTCTATAACTTTAGTGCATGGGCAAATATAATTCATGATTTCATGAAATCACATCATCCTAAATAAATAAAACCCTGAATTTTCACAGACAGGCATTTAGCAAACTCTTTGGAAGTCATACAGAAGTAGACTGCGTATATTTCAATGCAGTACCAGTTGTTCTAGTGAAATATTTTTTATAGAAGCAAAATAAATTATTTGAAATTTAAGGAGCAAGTAATATTTTTATATGTGAAATCTTTTTTTAATATAAATAAAAAATCTTTTGGATTATTTAAGCTTTTATGAGATAATTATTTTAAAACACATCAGCCATTCCAAGCACATTCATCTTTGCATTGCTCTCTTTTACCGCCTCATATATCCAGTGCTGGGTAGATTACTGATTACAGATTCCAAATAACATTACTACAAAAAAAAAAAAAAAAAAAAAAAAAAAAAAAAACCTTTTAAGTAATTAAATCATAAAAATGTAAATGTGAAAAAATACTTTTAAAATAAAAACAATCAAAATAAATCACTTACTAAAAAAAATGTTTAAAGAAAATTTTGTTGAACTTAATTTGATTATTATTATTATTGACTTTTTTTATTTTTATTATTGACAGCCTTGTTTGAAAGACAAAAACACTTCTTAAAAGTGAAATGATTTCTTTAAATCCAGTGATCAAATGCTGTGTGGGTCTCAGTTTTCAGTGATAGGCTCATGAATAGTGGTTTGTCTGTGTGTGCAATTCAATTAATTTCAGTAAAACGAAGTGGTAGGGAGAATCAATGAATTATGAATAATTTGTGAGAATAACATGTATTCATGTAATCAACAACAAAAAAGTAACCGTAGTCTGATCACAAACATTTTAAAATGTAATATAATCTAATTACAAGTATTATTATTTTTTTAAACTGAGTACGTAATCCAGATAACATGTAATCAGTTGCTACCCAGCACTGCACATTTCCTCCCATTTTTTTCCCAGTTGACTTTTTCTTTTCAGTTCCTTTTCTATTATTATCATCTCCATCCTCCCCCCATAGCCACTTTTTCAGCATGGTGGGTTTATTCATGTTTCAGTAGCCTTAAAGGAGGCACAGATGAGGAAAAAGCAGAAGCAGATCTCTCAGAATGTTTGTGTCAGATTGACGTCACTTCTGTGTCATAGCCTGCCACCCTATTTGGAGTCCCAAAAGCCAGTAAAGAACTTCTGGGTAATCTTTTCCAGGCTTTACTGGTGGAGTGTGCGCTAAAATGCCTTGAAAAAGCTGTTGTTCTGTATGACCTAATCAACAGCAGACACTAAATCGGTGACAACTGTTTCACCAGTGCTTGTTGAACCGTACTCCATACGGTTATGAGTTACAGTATATGGCCTCAAATCTACAATAATGTAATCAGGATCAAACTAGTAACAGATCCTGTAAACAGGTTTGTAAGATTCAGACCAATTTAGGAGAAAATTTCTAATAAATGAAAATGGCTGTCTTCAGAGTTGGAACAGTTGGAATGGGTGTCAACCTCTTGATGGATTACTTTGATATACTTTAACACTTTACTTTATTATTCATTCAATTATGATCTATAATTCTATTATAAGCTAATATATATATATATATATATATATATATATATATATATATATATATATATATATATATATATATATATATATATATATTAGTATAGTATATATAAATATCAATTCATTTAAACTCAACTGAATAAAGCTTTACTTCAATAGAACAGGCTCCTCTTCAGTGTTATAGTGTTACCGTGTTATTGTAATACGTGTTAATACAATCTGTAATATAATACAAAAATAATATCTGTGTATGATGGGTTTATGAATATGTGGCCTTTTCCTACATTTTTCTCTATTTCTATTGCATGGTTGGCTTTCAGGATGATCATGGCTACATCTCCCGTGAGTTCCGCCGTCGCTACCGTCTGCCTTCCAACGTGGACCAGTCTGCCATCAACTGCTCACTGTCTGCTGATGGCCTGCTCACTCTTTGTGGACCCAAGACTGGTGGCATAGATGCTGGCCGCGGAGACCGCATCATCCCTGTTACCCGCGAGGACAAGCCCAACTCAGGCTCCTCCTCCTAGACGGGCAGCACCCCACAGCCAGTTGGTGGTTTGGAGGTGTGAGTGGGGCTCCCAGGTGTTTGGGGCATCTTTAATTGCAGAGGGCATCTAAAGGTGGATTTAAGCAAATCCTTTATTTGTCTATCATTAAACAAGCCCTTCCTTCCACCTCAAAGGGTGTCAATGTATATCTGGCCTAATACCTTCTTTCATTAGACTATACTAGCTAAAAATCTCCATAATCCACTATGATTGTTTTCATTTTTTCATTACATGCTATTCACACAGGTAATGGATCAGGATGATTGGCTGGGGGTCTTAAAGATTGAAGTGAAAGATTGTAACGTTTCTTTACTCAACACTCTACCCTTCTCTCTAGTCAGATGTTAAGTGGCAAACAGTCATTTTCATCCTTGGCGATATATTATGAGGGTAATTATGATTTAAAAGCATAATCCTTTACTGTATAGGATCAATTGGAGAACTAAATGAAAGGTTGTCAAGGGAAGGTGGAGAGCTTGGTTTAAAATTGCTCTGTTTGAAGATTTCTGATCTGAGAGAGATTCCATCACTGGCACCAGTCAGACCTCTGCTTCCTCTCTTACCTGTGTCAAGACCTCTTTTCTAGACCTCTCTTGTCATTGACTCTTTCCTGTCTTGTAGATTTTAGCCCTGTTCTACTGATTACAGACTCCTCAGGGGTCTACTAAAAAAATGATTAAAAAATAAAGTTGTACCATTAACCATTAGACACACCACGTTTGTCTTTTTTTAATGCTATGTAATACAATACAAGTCACACCATACATCATAATTAAATCATATTATTGTGGACAAGTTGAATGATGCATAGATGAATATAACTACAAATAAGACATATCCAGATTCTTATTGAACTGGTGAGAACTGGTATATGAAAACAATCCAAAATGTTTTCTAAAGCTTTCTTAAACCTGTTGCCATCTGCACTTTGTCATAAGAGCTACTGATTGATTTTCTATTGACTATTGGCATTTCCCTTCAATGGGGGCTATACGTTAAGTATGTTTTTAGTGTAAAACTGTGTTGCCAGTAGATTAAATCTCTAAATATGGAACATGTATGGTAACCTACAGTATAAATTTTAACTAATGACATCTAAATGAACTGGAATTTAATTTAGATACCAACGCAGGTTACCACTTTCCAATGGACTGATAATATGCAAGCCAATAATGCAAGTGTGTCATTTTTAAAATTACTTTTTAAAAGAAGCAAGTGATAAAAACATTTGAAGTTTATTTGGTTTAAAAAAAAAGAAAGAAGATATTACAGATCTCTGTTTTAATAAACTAATAACCCCATGCATAGTATTCCACTATTAAAAACAGCAATGCCCCCTAAATTACTGTATAATAACGGTCAAGCTCTAACTAAACCAAACTAAACTAAACCAAAAGTAGTTGTCAATTATTAATAATTTTTGGCACCAAATAAATTATAATACAAAAACAACAACAAGAAAACTGTTTATAATACTAATATTCACACCACTTTCTGGACATTAACTAAGCAAACTACAATCATGACAACAATGCAATATAATGTATCAATAAAACTATTTGCCTCTTTACAAACACAGCAATTATTTATTATTAGTTAGTAATTTATTTATTAGTCAGGACAATTCACTCACACTTAAACTCTCAATTGTGACAAAAACTAAACTATATTTTATTTATAAAGGTCCTGGATAAAATCAGGGTCACTTAACTGAGGGTAATACAATGCCAATGTAAATCCCAGCCTGAGGCAGAGACTGAGATTGTGGAGTAATCTGCAGTCGAGTCTCAAGAAGCTTTGCGGCTGGTTCCACAATGGAGGAAGAAGAGGAGAGAGAAAATTGAGAGTGGCGAGGAGCTGACTGCGGTGGGAGCAAGCAGGCGGAGAGACTAATGGGTTTCCTCTGTTACTGTGGGGGAAGAGGTGGCGTGAAAAAGCTCTGTGAATCTAGGCCTGTGTTTTTTTTCAATGGAACATAAGAAGTAGAGGCCACTGGGAGAAGCTGCTGCTGGCTCTGATGGCATTGAAAGGGAACCATCCTAAAATACAAAAATAAAGAGGCTATAGGTATTTGATTTCAGCTGTTTGAAATTTACAAATAAATTTGTAATGGCTTCTATGAGGGTGAAAGTACCCTTATGAAAAACAAATACACCTACTGAAAGAGAAGTTACTTATTAGATAAGTAATGTTCTTTTAAAAGAAAACTTAAGTGAAAACTGAATGTAATGTTTTTGGACAATTCATTTCTTATTCCCAATTAAATTAAAATATATTTACATTTATATTAAATGCACTTAAGGGTGCTTTTTTGACTCAATAAAGAAGGACTTAAGTACATCTTTACAGTTTATCTTTTCATACTTCTATCGTCTTTGAAATATAAGTGTACTGCTGAGAGTACTGACAAGTTTTTATGGGAAACTAAAATATAATTAAAATTTCTACTGAAACTTGTAGGCTATGTCATGCATTTGAAAATGTTTGTAATTACACATTGCTAATGATACAGATGCAATTTAGTACAATTCAAATATATTAACTTCAAATGTAATATGAATAACTACAGTTAAAATTAAATTAAAATTAAAATTACAGTTAAAAAAAAATAAAAAAAATAAAAATAAATAAAAGGCCCCTTTTATTTATTTATTTATTTATTTATTTATTTATTATCTGCAAGTACAGGTTTTTAAAAATATACTTTTTAATACATAAGTGCACATCCAATACAACTAAGCCCTTTGGTCTTCTTATTTTTTTTAACAAGGGTAAATCATTAATTGATTAATTGATCAATTATTTTCACCTTTTATTTTTTAAAACATTCTCCTGGACACCACTGTGGAGCGCCACTGGAGAGCATGGGGGGCTTGTTAAAACTGCAGATGCTACTACCGCTTTGAGGACTGTCGTCTAGGATCCACACGTGTCGCACAGGCACCTTAGGTTTACTCCAACTCAGCTGGTCCTTAATACAGGCATTCTTTCTCAAATAAGTTGGGAAAGCCTTCACACCTAACAAAAAAAGAGGAAATATTGTTTAATTCATATTGTTTACTTTAACAAGGATATAATTTGCTCTGTGCACAGTGTACTGTTTCCCTGACCTTGTATAAGAGAGGTATCTGAGGATCTCCTTCCCTCCGGAAAGCTGGGTATGGGCAGACAACTCTGGTGCCCAAGGGTGGATGAGTGAGTGCCGGAATTCCCTAGTAATATCTGTGAACACGGACGTAATCCCTGAGTCATGCGGCCATTGGTGTCAGTGCCCATCTCTAATGGGGTGCAGAGGGTGGTGAAAGAAGAACTAGTAGAAGCAGAGGGAATGGACCTGAGGCAGCAGTTTGAGGTGGCACCATCTACACGATCTATGACTATACCTAAAGCAAGGGACAGGGAATACTAATAAAACAGAGTCAGACACATTCTGCAACACATTAATATCAATGTGTCACAGTACTTGTAGCCAGTATAAATTGACTAATCATAATGAATGAAATATCTATAGAGATTCCTTCAAACTTGGTAAGCAGGAAAAGTTCTGGGAGGCACAGGCATTTGAGGGCGTGTGTCTCTGTGATTTTCTGAACCCCAAAGAAGGATTGATCATGGACTGATCGTCCTCCTCCCTCTTTTTTAGATCCCCAGGCTGTGACTTTTGATATGCTGTAGTCTCCAGCTGGCAGGTAGCAGAAGCAGAGCATGTGTACTCTAGTGTGCTAAGATCGTCCTCCAAAGGCAGCATTGTTGCTGAAGGGTTGTGACCCCGAACTTTCAGCCAGTTTTGTAGCAGTGCTTGATGCTTCAACACTCTTTCTAACAGCAGGCAGTAGATAGCAGAAAAATGGTTGAAGCTACTGTTCTGAAGAGACTGAATACAGAGGCATGTTTTTAGTCAATAAAGTGATGCTCGGTAAGTACATGCGTATACATGTTATAATCAAGCTACTGTATAGTGTTGAGCTACTAGTCTTCATCTGTCTGTCCCAGTACAAATGACACAATGAATGTGTAACCCAATATTTGAAGGATTAAATACTTGTATCATGTCACATCTGTCTTCAGAGCAAACTTACAATACCAATGTATTTTAGTCGAATTAATATATATGCATGCAGGACAAAGCCAAGCTTAACCAAGGTCTATGAGTCTGACTTCACAAAAATCAGACTGGCATTACATGATACAGGTATAAATTCCTTTTTAATTGATTATTAAATTGTTTAAGTAAGGTTTATACATGCTAGTTTCCATGACAGAGTTCAAGATAAATATTTTCATTACTACTAGAGCTGCCAGTTTGCTTAGTTTCAAAAGATTATTAAACAGCAAGCACAAATGATGCAAAAGCTGCAGCTCTTCCGGCGCACTCAGTGTCCGAATTTGCTCACTCGTTGTCATTCACTCCTTCATGGGGACTATATGTGGAGTAATGTAGGGAATAGTGAATGAGGGTATAGGGGGCGATTTCAAACACACCCAGTAGAAGGGTTGAAGACCTCTAATTTAGACAGGGTTCCCACACCTTGGTTAACTTTAAATTCAAGGACTTTCCAGGTCCAATACCCTCAAATTGACTTAATGTGGGGACACATTTGTTGCGTCCAACAACAAACGTTGAGGTACCATCGTAGTAGTTTTGTGCGCATGTGAACATCATGGCAACGTACAACATACAACACAAAGTACCTCATGCGGGAAACACTTAACATAACATGTAAATGCGCGTAACTAACGTAAATCAAGCAAGCTAGTATGCATGATAGGCCATGAAGTGTTGGCAAAATATGAATATAAATATTTATATTATAATATAAATAATATAATATATTTATAAATAAAATACAAATAATATGTATTTTTTTTCCAGAAAACCTATTACACAAAATAAATTCAAGCACTTTCAATGACCTGTATCTATGTATGTTTATTTTCAAAAACTTTACAGTGCCTTGAATTTTTCAGATTCTCAAACTTTCAAGGATTTCAAGGACCCGTGGGAACCCTGTTTAGACTTGAAGGAATGGTCAATTCTGTCATAATCTAATGACCCTCATGTCATTTCAAACATGTATAACTTTTTTCTGTGGGAAAAAAAAAAAACACTTTTGAGAAAGGTCTCATTGTGTTTTTTCTTCCATTTGGTTACCAACATTCCTCAAAATATCTTCTTTTTTGTTTCGCAGAATGACATGAGGGTGAGTAAATAATGACAGAATTTTTTTTTTTTAAGGTGAATTAAGGTGTCTTTTTCCCACCTTGATCTCTGGGCTCCTCACCTCTATGGTTCTCTTCCTGTCAATGCCCACTGTCTGCATAATACTCAGAACTGCTTCATTGTAAGTCCCTTGTTGGAGATGAGTCTCAAGACAGGAAAAGTGTAAAGGGGAATGGAATATAGCAGAGGGATCAGCCTGCATCCAACGATGTTGTTTGATTTGTGCCACACTGAATCTCTTGGTAGGTTCAACAGCCAACATCCTCCGTATAAGGCTTTCACAGTCTGTAGAATGATGGAAAGAGCAAGGATGAAAGAAGGGCTAAAGACACCAGATTTCAGCACACCAGTCCATGAGAAAAGAGTCCAACTAAAATATTGAAAATTAATGCACAGTTAAGACGACCATGAGAATGGTGCTGGAACTATATATGTAAATGTTGTATGCCCCTCTATATACAGTGTAGGAGGAACCTTCTATATTGAGGCATACCCTGTGACATGAAGAAGGGCACTCTGAAGCGTCCGTCAGTGACTCTTCTTCTTAAGGCAAGGAGAGTGGTGCCATCAAAAGGTAGTATGCCACAAACCAATACATACAACAATACTCCCAGACTCTAAGAAGCAGTCAGAGACACATTTCAAATGTTTCCTTAATGTCAAAGAGGACATTCTGGAAATTTTCAGAGGGTCAGAACAGTTATAAAAAAGCTGAAGATCTTACCCAGATATCCAAGGGCGGTCCCTCAAATTCCTTCCCCTCAAAGACTTCTGGGGCGGCATAGGGAGGACTCCCACACCAGGTGGACAAAGATTTACCAGGCTGATAGAAGTTCCCAAAACCAAAGTCTGAAGAAATACAAAGAGATACTGTACATTAGCCATTAGATGTCTCTAAATGAGGTACTTTTAATAACAATAAGTCTCTTACAACACTTTTCACACTCTCATTAGTGCAGTGCTTCTCAATCCCGGTCCTGCAGCACCCAACAAAGATCCTGCACAAAGTGCATGCAGCACCTGCACTCCTCCCGCTCTGCATATATTTTGTCCTATATGATTGTTCACTACTCCCTACTACTTGAACTTCACTTCACTTGGGAATGTTAGTTTGCGGATTTGCGCTACGCCACTTCCTGCAACGTCATCACACACAGACTCCAGTAGCGCTTATTAGAGAAGTTTGAGGTACGATATAATATACTTCTGTAAATAAATACAATAAACATTACCATACTTTCATTCAGTATGCATGTGTAGCCCATATAGTAAATTCATAAATGTTTGGGGTGGCGCGAGGAACGGGGAGAACCACTGCATTTGAAAATTGATATAATTATGGCAATGGTCAATGGATTCATTTACTTTTTGTTTGATTGTCATAATTTTTACATGCAATCATATTTTTAAGACTCACAACCTTACAGAGGATAAGTGGTTTGGAAAATGGATGGATGAAAATAGAGGTAGGCTACATGATCTTTCTTACCTGCCAGTTTTATATTCATGTTACCATCCAGGAGTAAATTTTCTGCTTTCAGGTCTCTGTGTACAATTTGATGCTAGTGACAATATTCTACAGCATCAAGGAGTTGCCAGAACTTCCTACGAGCTTCTGCTTCACTTAGATGACCAACTGAGGTAAGATAGCCTAATCTTTGAAAGAGAAAGATAATAGCAGTATTAGTTACCAGCATGAGAGGCAATGACATAAAAGCCTAAAAAATACAGATTTGTAGGTAATTAAAAGATTCTCTTTACCAAACATCTCTCAATTTTTGGCATACTCTGTCACAATATACAGCATGTCTTTGGTCTCCATAACCTACATTACACAAACACATTCTTCATACTTGTGACAAGCAGTATTTTTTTTTTTTTTTTTAACATAGATCTTCATAAATAAAATGATGAATCAAAATTACAGTTACATCTTATTGGAGTCATGGAACAATAGGTAGTGCACATACATGACACAAAAGAGCTGCTTCTCAGGGAACACAAATTGGAATCCTGCTTGATTAAAAAGGCTAAATGCCTAAACAAATGATATCTCAACATCTAATTACATGAGAATTTTCTGTCTAATTTAATTTCAACTCAGTTTTATTTTTATTTTTCTAGAACATGGCCCCGTTTTGTCATGCGTCTATATGGACTTGGAACATCAACATTAAATAATTATTGAGAAAGCAGTTGTATCATGACGTTTCCATTGTAAGCAGGGCCGGTTCTAGACATTTGGAGGCCCTAGGCAAAATTCATGTTGGAGGCCCCCCCACCCCCAATAAAAAACACTTGAAACAAATATGATTCCTAACCTTTTTATTTATACAACATTTAATTTTAAATTTAGTATATTTTTACTTACACAGTACATAAGTTTGGACAAATTACTATTTTTAATGTTTTTGAAAGAAGTCTCTTATGCTCATCAAGCCTGGATTTATTTGATCAAAAATAGCCTACAGAAAAATAATATAGTGAAATATTATTACAATTTAAAATAATGGTTTTCTATTTTACTATACTTTAAAATATATTTCTGTGATGCAAAGCTGAATTTAGTGTCACGTGATCCTTCAGAAAACTTTATAATATTCGGATTTATTATCAAATGTTAGAAATGGTGCTTAATATTTATTTTATAACGTGATACTTTTTTTCAGGATTTTTTGATTATTAAAAAGTTGTTTTAAAAAAGTCTTCACTATCACTTTTATATATTTAACACATCCTCGCTGAATATTCCTGTTTTTTTTCTGTATTTTTGATCAAATAAATGCAGGCTTGTAGAGCATAATAAGAAACTTCTTTCAAAAACATTAAAAATAGTAATGGGTCCAGACTTTTTACTGGTAGCCTACTACATCAAACTTCATCTAAGGTAATCTCTTTTTTGTTTAATGAAGATGTTATTGTTCTTGTTGTTATTTTGCTGTTTTATTCAGTTTATTCACAGTTCCAGAATACCACTTCAGTAGATGAACATGAACGTGCTTTTATAATTTTTTTCATATGCGTTATGGGCAGGATTTTTCCCTCCCATTTAATCAATATTGACTGCAGATATTGTCATATTATTAATATCAGTAATATGATATTATGTATTGCATTGCTACCTTAAATATGCTATACACAAATCAAGTGGAAGAGAAAGATACGATCGCTACTGAGCAGGAAAAAAAAATCTAAACTGATATTCGTATAGGCTATGATGTCAGGGTATTATCTAATCATCAGCATCAGAATATAGAAGATAGACCCATAGATATGAGATCCTTTATTTGAAACATTTAAAAATGTTGCAGTGTGTTGGTTTTTTAACTTTGAATACAAACGTCTTGTCTTTTACTTTTGTAGCTTTTTTACTAGTCAGCTCCCAACGCGATGTTATTCATTGTACGCGCAAATTCAAAGCGTCGCGTCTGGGCACGTTAATGACGCTCGCGCTCTTTTAAACTCGTAGACTAACAAAGCGGTGAATGATTTTTCCAGAAATGACGCTGATCTACAGTAGCCCACAAGTTTATATTTAAAATACATTGCAATCACTCCAAAATCGATGACCTGCATTACGAGCTGTGCTTTTTTGCGTGCCTATTTAGGCTTTTGCTTCGCACTCGCAGCACCTGATGGATGCGTTCGTTGACCGCCTCTGACCGCCGCTGACTCGGACTTAACTGGCTGGCGCCTCTATATATATACAGTCATGGGCTGGCGTTAATGTGACGTAATGTAACAGTCTATGGTTAAGATAAACATCGTCACTATTTTTAGTTAATTAATACATTTTGAAATAAATTGTAGATAGAACATTTGTACAATTTTTTTTTTTTTTTTTTTTTTTTTTTTTGTCCCTCTGTCTGGGCCCCATCCCGCCAATCGGGCCCTAGGCACGTGCCTAGTTTGCCTTTGCGTTAATCCGGCTCTGGTTGAGATATAGGAGGACAATATAAGACATAGTATGAAATATTAAACTCTTATTTCTAGTGAACATGGATCATTAAGAGTATTACTATTATTGACAAAGGTCTATCAACATAATATGTGCCTAATAAATGAATATAGGCCTATAATATATGGGTATCAATCAACCATAATTATTGAATAACACAAGCACACACACACACACACACACACACACACACACACACACCTGGTAAAGCTTGATTATGTATGGGTGCTTCAAAAGCTTCATGATTTTAACTTCCCGGTTAATCTTCTCTAAATCAGATTCATCCAGTCGAGTTTTATCAATGATTTTTATGGCAACCTGTTAAAGTACAACCAGAGAATATTTAGTGAAGGAGGTGCCCAGAGGTAAACAAATAAAAATTTTTTTTATTTATCATGAAATTAGCAATAATTCCCCTTATATTTCGCCTAATTTACGCTAATATATTTTTACATTGCAGGTGAAACGACTTTAAGTAATTAACAAAAAGCACAACATAGGCCTACCTCTGTTTTGGTGACTTCGTGTCTAGCTAGTTCTCTTACGAGAGGTTCTCTCGTATTGCGTAAGTTGCTTACGCTACAGGTAAAGTCATCTTTTCTCGAGATCTGAAGCCAAAAAATTATCCTTAATTTTGTATTTATTGTCAACGCAGTGCGGCAGCCAGCCGACCATAGCAGGCTGTATAAGCGTGCTCATTGGCTGTCCTGCGGCAACTGCAGCAACCTACCGGTGAGCCCTGCGTGACGTCACGCCTAATGAGGGCGCTTTGCGCCCTCCACGCGTCACAGCCCGCCAGAATGGGTGTGGCTTAGCGTATATAAGGAAGGGCTCAACGGGCTGAACTCTGATTTTCATTTCTTCAGCGAAGCTCTACGCATCGCTGGATCTTGAGAAGCTGCCGCCGTCGAAACAAGCGACCAGCAAGCCTAGGAAAGCGACTGAGGAAGCCGGCCGTCTTCACCGCCTTCAGCCATCCGTGCCTGCCGCGCTATCCGGCGACAAAGTATCCTTTCTCTGCTGTGTGTGTTCGCCGGCGCGATACACACTCACTATCTAAAAGAGCATGAGGCGTTTTTAGCAAAATGCTCGTGCCGAGCCCCGCTCAGCGCAATGCGAGAAGCTTTCAATGTCGACCCTGCGGGCTCGACTTGAAGCATTCGACGCCGAAGCTGTCACTCCACCTGTCTCTGCTGGGCCGCGCAGGAAGAAGCGCCGCTCCCAGAGGCGTTGAGATATAGGATTGAGAAGAGGCGTTGTATAGAGATATAGGAGACCGATGTGGCGCTTAAAATCTCGCCGGAACCCTTCCCTCGAGCTTCTTTCTCTCCTTCTCCGCCCCTCCTCCCGGACGCGCAGCCACCGGCTCCCGCCCGCGCCGCCGCCGCCTCAGGAGATGGAGCGGATGAAGACGCCGCCGCTGACAGCTGCTCCATCCTGGCCTCTGACAGCGAGGAATGGTCCGGTTCACACCACTCTGCCTCCTCGTTAGTCCAGGAGTCCGGCCGTACTCGGGCCAGCGTGGATGCGGAACTCCTGCGCCTCCTCACCAAGGCCGTCGACCAACTTGGCCGCGAGTGGTCACCGCCTAAAGAGCCCGCGCCTAACAGACTCAACGGCTGCTTTCTCCATCGCCGCCGCCAAGCGCCCGCATCCAGGACTGCACCCTTCCTGCCGGAGCTCCACGCTGAGCTTTCAAAATCGTGGAATGCACCATTCTCCGTGAGAGTCCACTCTCATGTCTCCTCTGCGCTCTCACAGGTTGACGGCGCCGCCGAGAAGGGGTATAATTCTATTCCCCCAGTGGAAGAAGCGGTTGCAGCGCACCTTTGCCCGCCCTCTGCTGGATGGCGCTCAAAGGCTGCCCTCCCGTCCAAAGCCTACAGGACTACATCAGCCCTTGTCAGCCCTTGTTCGCCGCCGCCGGACAGGCTGCCTCAGCCTTGCACTCCATGGCAGTCCTACAGATCCTCCAAGCCGATCTCCTCCGTGATCTGGACGAGAAAGGCCCAGATCCTGCCTCCATCACGGATTTGCGCAGCGCGACGGATCTCTCCCTTCGCGCTAAGTCCGCTGCCCAGGCTCTTGGAAGGTGCATGTCCTCGCTGACCGTCACAGAGAGGCACCTCTGGTTGACGCTCACCAACATGAGGGAGTCTGAGCGAGCCGTTTTTCTCAACGCCCCGCTCTCCCCCACCGGCCTCTTCTGCCCAGCGGTTAACGGGATCGTAGACCGCTTCTCGGAGGTACAAAAGACCACTCAGGCTATGAACCTTTTCCTGCCTCGACGCTCGAGCTCAGCCGCACGCCGCTCTCGGAACCAGCCTGCGCAAAGCTCTACCCAGCGTCCAGCTCAGCCTCCGTCTTCGCAGCGACGACAGGGCGGCCGCCCTAGATCGCGCTCGACCAGCCGTCACAGGCCGCCTCCCCCGCAGGGACCCCGGCCTAAGATCACGCTAAAACCCAAGCCCACGAAGTCCTCCTAGCAGCTCAAAGGAGGAAAATGCTAGTGACAATAGCATTTTCTAGTGACAATAGAAAATGCTAGTGACAATAGCCGCGGCCGGACCACCGTCAAAGCGTTCCGCTCTGCCAGTCCCCGTAGTCATGGCTACTGCAGATGTGTATTACGCAGCCAACGAGCCGGTGATACAACCCGCTCGCCTGCATACAACCGCCGTTGTCATGGCGACCCAGAGAAATCTCAAAAAGAGCATAATGTCTGGTTGTCCGGCTCACGCAGCATGTGTTTTAAGTGTAGAAAATGTGCCCACGTTTCAGTGTTCAGCCCTACACACAAGCACTATACCCCCCGTGCCTTTCACGGAGCCCACTCTCATAAAGCTGGCAAAAGCCGCTCGAGTGTTAGATGTAGGACATGTGCCCACGACCCTGTGCCCACACCTACTCACTGCCCGCTCCGTTACACGGCCACTTCCTGCCGGTCAAGTCACGAATGTAAGTCTTGTGCCCGCTCACGAGCGCTCACACTTACTTACAAGCATTTTACCCCTGCGCCTCCGAGTCAGGTTCTCGAGCCCACAGAATGTGGCAATCGGAACCCGGAGGCCATTTTGCCCCTAGCTGTACATGCAAAAGCATGGGAAGCTATTCCAGGCGTGTCAGAATGGGTGCTGAGCACAGTAAAGCAGGGCTATTCGTTGCAGTTCGCTCGCCGTCCCCCGCGCTTTCGAGCACAAACCGAGACTAGAGTGAATGGGGAAGTAGCACACCTACTTCGTGCAGAAATAGCGAAACTTCTGTGCAAAGGGGCCATAGAACCGGTACCTCCTTCTCTGAGCGAGTCAGGCTTTTACAGCCGTTACTTCCTCGTGCCCAAGAAGGACGGAGCACTCAGACCGATCCTAGATCTGAGATATTTGAACAAAGCTCTTATGAGAAGATTGTTCAAAATGCTCACAACCAGACAGATCCTCGCGCAAATTCGACCGGGGGACTGGTTTATTTCCCTCGATCTGAAAGACGCTTACTTTCAGATTCAGATAATACCACGTCACAGGCCATTCTTGAGATTCGCCTTCGATGGTCAGGTATATCAATACACCGTCCTGCCGTTCGGCCTGTCTTTGGCACCCCGTACATTCACGAAGTGCATGGACACGGCTCTCGCTCCCCTGAGAAATCAGGGCATGCGGATTTTGAACTATTTGGACGATTGGCTGATTCTAGCACAGTCAGAGAAAGAACTTATTTCTCACAGAACAGTGCTTCTCAGCCACCTGGAAAGCCTGGGTCTCACAGTCAACTGGACCAAGAGCTCATTACTGCCCAGTCAGTCAGTCTCTTTTCTGAGTATAGAACTGGACTCTGTGGCAATGACGGCCCGGCTGTCGACACCTTTGTCAAACAGCGACCCCTAGAGTCGCTGTGGAGTACTTGTATTTAACGTTACTGTTGTAAATACCACTCACTCAGAGCAGTCTCTGCACTCACGACCTGATCTCCTCCCCCATGTATACCGGCGTCGGACATCGAACAGGCACAGATAGCCTCCGAAGATGTCTACTGACGAGGTAATGTTTCACGATTTCATACAAATATGCCAGCTAAAGTCAGATAAATCCCATCACATAGAGCCTCTTTCACCTAGCTATCATCATATAGAGACTGTGTCTGTTCCCCGAATTTGTCTGTGTCTGTTCCCCGAATTTATCTCACCCAGGTCAGATAAATCCCATCACATAGAGCCTCTTTCACCTAGCTATCATAATATAGAGACTGTGTCTGTTCCCCGAATTTGGAAATCCAAAAAACGTTTAAACCCATCTAAGGTTAAAAATTTTATTGATGTTCAACAAATAAAAAAACAGCTATAATACAGATGAGCAAATGCTATAGCTTGGGTTGCTGAATATTCGATCGCTTACTTCAAAAGCACTCATTGTTAATGATATGATTTCAGATAATAACCTAGATGTGCTGTGTTTGACAGAAACCTGGCTAAAACCAAATGATTACATTACTTTAAATGAGTCCACCCCGCAAGATTACTCTCATAAACATGAGCCTCGTCTGAAACGCAAAGGGGGTGGTGTTGCTGTAATTTATAGTAATATTTTCAAAACCACTAAGAAATCAAGTTTTAAATATAATTATTTTGAAGTGTTAGTGCTTAATGTAAAAATATATAGTATAAATGATAAATCACGTTTGAGATTTGTGCTGGCTACTGTATACAGGCCACCAGGGCACCATACAGACTTTATCAAAGAATTTGCGGACTTTCTATCAGAGTTAGTATTGGCTGCAGATAAAGTACTAATTGTTGGTGATTTTAATATACACATCGATAATGAAAAAGATGCATTGGGTTTGGCATTTAAAGACATTGTAAACTCAATTGGAGTTAGACAACACGTGTCAGGACCTACTCATCGTCGTAATCATACTCTAGATCTAATATTATCACATGGAATAGATGTTGATGCCGTTGAAATTCTGCAGCAGAGCGATGACATCTCAGATCATTATCTAGTCTCGTGTAAATTACATTTAGCCAAGGCTGCAAAGCCGACTCCGTGTTTCAAATATGTTAGACCTATCACTTCTGCCACTAAAGATTGCTTTATTAATAATCTTCCTGATCAGTTTCATCATCTCAGCATCCCAGATAGCTTAGAAGAACTTGATATTGCAACAGAAACTTTTAACTCTCTCTTTTCCAGCACTTTAGACACAGTTGCTCCTTTGCGCTTTAAGAAGATTAAAGAAAATAATCCAACGTCGTGGTACAACAAGCACACTCAGGCCCTTAAGAGAGCAGCCAGAAAAATGGAACGCAACTGGAAGAAAACAAAACTAGAGGTATTTCGCATTTCATGGAAAGAGAGCTCGATAGCATATAGAGAGGCATTGAAAGCTGCTAGATCTGCTTATTTTTCAACCCTATTAGAAGAAAATAAACATAATCCTAGGTTTTTATTTGAAACAGTGGCTAAACTAACGAAAAAGAAAGCTTCAAACACAGATGTTTCCAAGCAGCACAGCAGTAATGATTTTATGAACTTCTTCACTTATAAGATTGATAATATCAGGGACAAAATTATAACTATGCAACCGTCTACTACAGTATCGCATCAGGCAGTGCATTGTAGTCTCCCTGAGGAAAAATTTGATTCATTCGTTGCTATAGGAGAGGAAGAATTTACTAAACTCGTTAAATCATCTAAATCGACAACATGTATGTTAGACCCTATACCGACTAAGCTACTGAAAGAGATGCTTCCAGAGGTCATAGATCCTCTTCTTAATATCATTAATTCGTCTTTGTCTCTAGGATACGTACCAAAAAACTTTAAGCTGGCTATGATTAAACCGCTTGTTAAAAAAACGCAACTTGATCCTACAGAATTAGTCAATTACAGGCCGATCTCGAATCTACCTTTTCTGTCAAAGATACTAGAAAAGGCAGTATCTTCACAACTGTGTTCCTTTTTAGAAAGAAATGATATCTGCGAGGATTTTCAGTCAGGATTTAGACCGTACCATAGTACTGAGACTGCTCTCGTTAGAGTCACAAATGATTTGCTCTTATCATCCGATCGTGGTTGTATCTCTCTATTAGTGTTACTCGATCTTAGTGCTGCGTTTGACACCATTGACCACAACATTCTTTTAAATAGACTAGAAAACTATGTTGGCATTAGTGGAATTGCACTAGCATGGTTTAAATTATACTTATCTGACCGTTATCAATTTGTAGCAGTAAATGAAGAGATGTCTCATCGATCACAAGTTCAGTATGGCGTACCACAAGGCTCAGTACTAGGACCGTTGCTGTTCACTCTGTACATGCTACCATTAGGAGATATCATTAGGAAACATGGAATTAGCTTCCACTGTTATGCTGACGATACTCAGCTCTATATTTCTTCAAAACCTAACGAAACTTACCAATTCACTAAATTAACAGAATGCATAGCTGATATAAAAAATTGGATGACTCGTAATTTCCTACTTCTAAATTCTGAAAAAACAGAGATTCTAATTATTGGACAAAAAACTTCCTCACGTAATAACCTAGAATACTGTCTAACACTTGATGGCTGCTCTGTTAAGTCTTCGTCGTCGGTTAGGAACCTGGGTGTGCTCTTTGATACCAATCTTTCATTTGAAAGTCACGTGTCAAGTATCTGTAAAACCGCATTTTTCCATCTTAAAAATATATCTAAATTACGTCATATGCTCTCACTGACAAATGCGGAACAATTAGTTCATGCTTTCATGACATCAAGGCTAGATTATTGTAATGCTCTACTGGGTGGTTGCCCTGCACGCTTAATAAACAAACTACAGCTGGTTAAAAACGCAGCAGCTCGAGTTCTTACCAGAACCAGGAAGTATGACCATATTAGCCCAGTTCTGTCAAAACTGCACTGGCTCCCTATTAAACATCGCATCAATTTTAAAATATTGCTGATGACTTACAAAGCACTAAATGGGAGACATTTGCCGAAATAATGAAAGATGATGACCAAATTGCTGGCTTTGTCATGTGTACTTCTTGCGATGCTATTTACACATTTGATAACCACAAAACTGGCACGACCAACCAGGCACGGCGCCAGGATTTCAGTTTTGGATGGGCCAGTAGGTGGGCCTTAAATTAAAAACATTAAATTTAAAAAAAAAAAACGTTATCCAATCACTGCTTAACCTAATAAAAAAATATTGACTAAAAGCCTACTGTTATATTATCTGTGCGTATACATAATATAGATTTTAATAGCTTGATGCTCTTTAAATATTTTGTTGCATTGTTAAAAGTAAATCCGCGATCGCTCTCCATGGTTCTGACCAAGAAGAGCGCTTTGGAATCTCCATTACGCATCGTACCTGGGCTGCATTTTCCGATAACGTTGTCTCTTAGCGCGCTACGAAGACTCTTAAGGTATAACTTAACTAAAGGTATACTACCACTAAAGGTATATCATTGCTAGGCGTCTTCAGGGCTATCATCCACTCGCGAGGCAGAGGCGCTGAAAGGCAGAGGCACTGAAAGGCAGAGGCGCTCTCGCCCTCCTAGCAACGGCGTTGTTTTTGGTAACATGATTTTGACGACTTCATTAAGTTTTGTTTTATAGAAAACTCTTTTTAAAAGATTTTCGTTTTGTATAAATCGTATCTTAATTTTGATCAATGTTTTATCCATCAATTGCCCGTATTTAATAAATAAGACGCAAATATATAGCAGGCAATGTAAGAAGGCGCCGGCACGATCACTTGCATTGCATGTGAACTGGAGGGCGCCGAAACTCAGCTTGTGCCTCACAAATTTGAGAAATATAGGCTATATATTACAGAAAGCTTGAAATGTCTACTTTTAAACGAAAATATTCAAACCAAAATAAATAGGCTACTCTCTGATCATGTAATTTCTCCCTGGCGTTCATGGCGAGTCCGCAATCTCCGCACCGTCAACTTCATCTTTGCAGCGACACAGAAAACACCAGTTTATTACTAAACAATTAAATGTCTCCTTGCTAATTTAGACACATTCATAATCATTACTTTAACCGGTTCTTTGTGGCAAGCTTTAAGCGTGCGGTCATAACGCTTAGGCTATTATCCTGTAGGCTATAGCCTAAGTAATTGAATTAATATAAAGGGGCGATTTGTCCACCAATGGCTTAAATGAACAACTACTAGTCGACTAGAAAAAAAAAATAGTCGGAGGCAGCCCTTATTCCACATTTTCGAACCAGCAGGCCATCTGGGTTGAGCGAGCGACCCTGAGCGGAATGAGTGAGCGGAGCGGAATATTCAGAAATGCGCTCTCACTCACGAGCTCTGATCGGAACAAACCCGAACCTCACTGTCTGCTGAACTTGCGCAGAAACATCAAAATAGACATAGCCAGCTTTTTTAAATTGTTTTTAAAACTAAACATTTAGACTATTTTAGTACAAATTATGATCTTATTGACGATTTTTTATAATTCTTGACAAAATTAGAATATATTAAGTTATATTAAGATGCTACGATGAGCATTTACTACTTTTAAAAAATGCGGGTCAGGAAGCGGGTCGGGTACAATATTTTCTTTTTCTTTTTTTGCGGTCCGAGTTGCGGGCGGGTTAGTTGAAAACGTCGGTCGGGTGCGGTTTGTTTATACGTTGACCCGCGCATCACTGCTGGCGGTAGATCCTTTTCCTATTTAGCACCAAAACTTTGGAACAATCTTCCTAACATTGTCCGGGAAGCAGACACACTCTGTCAGTTCAAAGCCAGATTAAAGACACATCTCTTTGACATAGAAACATAGAGTTTACAAATAAGAGATTTACTTCCTAGTCCATCAACAAGAACGCCTGGTCAGCATCGCTGTTGCATCCTTTGCTGCTTTTTAGCTCTGGCCAACGAGTGAAAGCCTGACTGAGTGGGACTCTTGTGTCTCACTTTCTCATTTTCTTTTCCTTGACTCTTCCGACCGCGTTTTCTTCATCGTCTCTGTCATGATTCACGTCTGAAATGCGTGCTAGTGTCTTCCATAGAGGCTGCTTCATATGTTGTTGATGTATGTGACGTTGTGCCGTAAAGCAAATCGTGATTCTCGCGAGATTTGTCGGGACGCCACCTCTCAAACTTGCACTGCTGGTTTTGCCAGCGGCGTCCCCCGACTGCTTTGCTATCGGGATGATTCACCCTACTACGAGTTTGTTTACCATCGAAATGATTTCAAAGCTGTTATATTAAGGTACAAATCTTGCATAGTGTGCCTTTAATTTGTAAATAGCAGCATGGGAATCAGGCCATAGTTGCATGGGAATCAGACATAGAGCTGTATGGTTTCTATTAACAAAAGACAATAAAGAACAAACAGATAGTAAATACCATGGAAATACCAAGCATTAATAAAGTATATAAAAGACTAGCTAGCTGAAAGACTAGCTAAACAGTTTAGATAAGTATTACCTATCGTTAATAAAAATGCCTGGTGAAATGTATACCGATAAACTAAGTAGGTCACCGAAATCAGGCTGGTAGCGCCACACCAGTATTGCCAGACGTTCGATAATTATCGTATTTGTACGATAATTTTGATCTCTGTACGTATGATCAATAATGAAAAAAAAAATCCCATAATGTACGATAATTTCAGAATTGCGTGACACTTCAAATGATGGTTGTTGCAATCATAGGGCTTCTATACTCATTGATCTAGCTGTGGATTCAATGTCTACCGTGAGAAGAAAGTGAACATTACACGTCTTCCATCTCATCTCACATTATGTCTTCTCGGCCAATCATCGTGGAGAATGACTCTCTCTTTAGTACAAGTTAATGTTCTTTTTGTATATTGTATACAAAGTTGTATATCATTAACATGTCATCTCTGTATGTTTTGGAAGAAGAATAAAAAAGTTTTTTTTTTAAAACGTTACTTTGCGGCGCTTAGGTCAGTTTTTTTGCAAGCTAAGGTCGATATTTTAGTAATAAAGTCAATAAATAGTAAATAAATAGCTGTATTCTGTACGGACTCATGTACGTCTCAGTTACTAATGTAACCCTCGTTCCCTGAAGGAGGGAACGGGAGATGTAACGTCGACGTGACGACGTAATTGGGATCACTTCAGGGAGCCCTATCATCTTCGAGTGTCTACAGAACGAGCCAATGAACGTTGGCGTGCGTGAACCGCGTCATGCGCCCCGCCCCACAGTGCAGGTATAAACAGGAGGCGGGCGCACACACACACTGTTTTTCGCTGAGGAGCTGAGATCATGAGAACGGCCGTACAGCGATGGTCAGCAGCCGTGGCGACGGGACTTTACGTCTCCCGTTCCCTCCTTCAGGGAACGAGGGTTACATTAGTAACTGAGACGTTCCCTTTCAGTCACTCACGTTCGACGTAACGTAGACATGACGACGTAATTGGGATCCCATAGAAAACGCCACGGTTGCTGCCACATCCAGCGCCCTACGCAAGACTCTCAGCCCCCCAAATGGCTGGGGCGGAAGGCCTGCGTAGAGGGAGTTCAACTGCTGTTTATACCCCACACAGTGGAACTCTTTGGATAACACTGGGAAAGCATGCCTATCCAGGGGAGAGGGACGCTGCAGAAGCCACATCCTGCCAAGGGAAAGACACGGGCTCACCGCAGGGAGCTGATTGTGGAAGAATACCCCCCCCCCATTGGCAGATCATGTTTTGCTTGTTTTAAGCAAAAACTCAAATTTTATTTATTTACCCAGAAAACAAGACTTAATATCTTATGTCATTTTATTTTACTTTAGTAAAATAACGTTATGCATCTTTATTTAAGAAATGTTTGATATTTGGACTGGAAACAAGACAAAAATACTAAGTAAGAAAAGCATTTTTTGCAGTGTAATAACTGAACTTGTAACAGTTTTGTTGCAAAGCACAATATTATGGTGAAATTAGATCTCGTGTTTGAGTTAATTATTGTTAAGCATAGCAAGAATCATAGCAAAAAGGCTAACAAATAAGAGTTATACCTAATATTGCCCCTTCATTCATGACATGGATACCGTAATCATACAGAGAAAACATAGTTGCATACCTTTATCTTTCGCTCGTTTCTAAATTGGGCACCTGATGGCTTTGACCTTTCTTGTCCATCTCTTATTTGGCACTCGATATCGACAATCAACAGATTTCCCCTGATCCCCCCCCCATACCAACTGTCACTCACAACGAGTCACGACCAGAAGTCAAGACTAAACCAATTCACCTTGGTGGTGGTGACCAAGTAATCGTTTTGTATTACCTATTTTTATTAGCCATTCAGACAATTCAGAAAAACAAAAATGTGCAGGAAATATAGAGGCCTGTATTTATAATATTATGAATGAAATGTGCGTTATTTGGAAGAAAGTCGAGGTGTGACTTACTTAGATAAATATTTGGATCCCCCATTCCCCCCCCCCGTCCGTTCCATTTGGAAGAGACCCAGAGGTTAACTGTCATCCGCGCCCCCTCCCCTTTCCCCTTCTCAAACAAACAGCTTCTGTGCACGGCATCTTTTCAGCAAGCAGGGGCGCCTGCAGCTGCAGGGGGCGCAAATGTGGCAATTCCCCACACAGTGAAATGATAGATAATAGAAAACCGCTTCGCGGCGCAAATGTTTTTTTTTTTCTGCTCGTGCCGGCGGCGGCGCCCCCCCAAAAATGCCGCCCCGGGCGATTGCCCGGTTCTCCCGTGCCAAAAACCGCTACTGCAGCCTAGCACAAGTTACACAAGCATACGAGCACTAGGCCTGGCGTCAGACGCTCCGCAGCATCCGACTGCCGAAGGGGTGCGGAGAAACTCTACAGGGTTCGCCTGGGTAGGGAACTCGACTGGAGCAATAAAGCGCACGTATCCGTTCCAGTGGAGGGGAGTGACGCAGCAAGCCGACACTAGAGCGGGAAGCGAGCACACAGGAAGAAACCGGCTCAACGCGTAGGCTATAAAATCTAGCAAACGTCTTAGGTGTCGCCCAGCCCGCAGCTCTACAGATGTCTGTCAGCGAGGCGCCGTGTGCCAGTGCCCAAGAAGAAGCGTCACCCGAGTGGAGTGGGCTTTCAACCCGGGCGGGCAGGGCACGCCTTGGGCTTCGTAAGCCAAGGCGATGGCATCAACTATCCAGTGGGCTTGGAGACAGCCTTTCCCTTCTGTCCCTCCATGGAGCAATGCCGTCTCCACGACTTTCATGAAGACACGGGGCGACAGGGCCAGCCCAAAGGTTAAGACTTTGTACTGATATGCCCGTTCCTCGAACGCAAAGCGAAGAAACGGTCTGTGTCGAGGGAGAATCGAGACATGAAAGTACGCGTCCTTCAGGTCGATCGCTGCAAACCAATTTTGGGGACGGATGCATTTGAAAATGCGTTTCTGCATAAGCATCTTGAACGGCAGCCTGTGAAGTGACCGGTTAAGGACACGTAGGTCCAAGATTGGTCGTAACCCACCGCCTTTCTTGGGTACAATGAGTACCCCGTCTCAGTCAGACAAAGGCAGCGTCAGGGCGTGTGTCGACGCCGAGCTTCTCCGCGTCCTCACCCGGGCTGTCGAAGAGCTGGATCTCGACTGGTCTACGCCGGAAGAGCCAGCTAAGAGCCGCCTCGATGAATGGTTCCTGCCGGGGCGCCAACAGGCCAGCGGCCAGCTCCATTTTTTCCTGAGGTCCACGTGGAGCTCAAAAAGTCATGGCGCGTGCCCTACTCGGCCTGCCTGCGTACTTCTACCTCAGCAACACTCTCATCACTTGACGGCGTGGAGGAAAAGGGGTATGAGAAACAGCCCCCCCTAGAGGAAGCGGTGGCTGCGCATCTTTGCCCTCCCACCACCGTTGGATGGAGGTCTAAGACGGCACATTTTCTAAGCCGTGCAGGATAACTTCAGCTCTCGCCGGCCGAGCCTATGCTTCCGCTGGTCAAGCTGCATCAGCAACAATAAAAACATGTCAAAAGAGACCAACGAGACAAGAGTTTGCCTGACAAATGCAGAATAAATATGTCAACGAAAGGAGCTTTCTCTTCAAGCTTTCGCTGACAAGGGCTTTTATCTCATGATTTAGTTATTATCTCTACCTCTATTATATCTACCCCACTACCACATAGTCCTATACATAGCGACTACTGTACAAACTAATATTTTTAGGAAAAGACTGCTAATGGACTTACACTTAATTATGAATTGACTATACAGCCACTGTTTAAAACATGAAACATCATATAGACATTAAGATGTTTTTTTATCCTTTGAAATCAACGTTTTTTGAGTGACGTGATAATGTCAGTTTTTATCATTTTAACTTTTAAGTAATAATCAAGACATATTGTCCATGCATTCAGATCATTTTTGATCTTTGCCTTTCATTTTGGTCTGTATGTACCTGTCCTCTCCCATTCACAAATACTTTCTAAGTAGGTGAACAACAGTATGTGACAAAAGTATATCCGAATTCAGAGTACGCATAAGAGAGTATATGCAAAAAGTACCAGGACGACCTTCTGCATCCAGCGAGATTTTGAGTGTGCATACGATATTCAAAATAAGCACATACATGCCTATGAATTCGGACATACTTCGCTCACATACCGTTTTGATAGTAGGGAAGTATGCTCTCGGATGTAGTCCTCATGTTTTTGCCGGAATAGCTGATTGACGTCAACTTTCATATTATCAAATTACTTCATTTCCTCTTTCCATTATCATTATCTGCCATTCAACAACAGGATTATGTAATTTATAAAAGGAACACACATTGTGGGTTGTGAGAATGTAATAAAGAAAGAGAAAGACGTTATGAAACCTGGCTGATGGTCTTTTTTTGTTGCATTTCTCTGAGATGGACATCTTACTAATATGCTTCACTGACAAACACTTTTACTGCAGAACAAATCATCATCATCATCATAATAATAATAATAATAATAAAAGAAACTTGTGAAACCTTTTAATTGTATAACCTGAAACATAACATTGCAAAATAAATATACATATGAACAGTGTAAAGGAAAAGGAGAAAGACCACAATCAAAGCAATAAATCAAAACGAGAACATTCTATTAGTCGAACAGTTGGGGAAAAAACATCAACTGAAAAGCTCTGCATTTAACTTTTTAGATAGACTGGGCACCATTATGTTTAACATTTTTGCTGCTGACTTCCAAAGGGCTATAGGTCAATTGGTTCCGTGACGTCTAACTCCTATCTGCTGATTATTCTGCTGCTGTCCTAACAGTGATACTACGTTTAGAATTCCACGCATGTTGGACAACAGAAATGGCTGTTGTTGTGGGTGTGCTAGAAAGGGCAGCACACATACTGATTTGATGATAATCATTGTATAAAGTGATGTAATTTGCACACAGAGTATGTAAGAATGTGGTACAACCTCTCTGTCATTTTATAAAAGACATGCACATCTATCTATAGTGGTGGTCAGCATTTATGTCACAAAAAAGATTTTTACACATCTCCAGGGCCACAGTAAAAATATGAAAACTTAATAAAAAAAACTATGTGGAATTTTTTTTTGTGTGTACAAAAAAGGTTAGCACTTGCTTCAGCATTACTTACAATTGGAACTCTCTTCTTAGGTTTCTTTAGATGATTATACCTGTAACATGGCCAAGTCTCAGAACTTGTGGTTTGGTGGATCTAGATCAAACCTAGACCTCTCATTTGTAAGTGAGTATGAAAGCTTGGGCCTCATTGCTCTTTCTCTGCGACTTTAGTGTTGGTAAAGCTAGCCAGATCTTCCAGTGTTTCCTGGGCTGTTTGTTTGAGAGCGGGGTGGCGACTTGAAGCTAGATGGTGGATACGATTGAGTGGGAAAGAGCTGAGAAAATCAGTGGTCATGTGTGACATGACATCTCTCTCTAGCAGTAAAGACTGAAGGAGCCTCAATGACTGCAGACACACTTCTGGGTCAGGGTCTGTGGGAGAGGGAGAGAGTGTGTTTCTTTGTTTGTCAAGGAGGTTAGAGAGACGTCTGTAATCCACTACACCATGGGTTCCCAAACTTTTTTGTCAGCTTGAACCCCTTAGACGCAAAATACACTATATGGACAAAAGTATTGAGACACCTCACCTTTAGACCAACAGGGATTTAAGGACATTGCATTCTAATCACATAGACATGAATATGTGTTTTGCAGCTATAACAGCTTCTTTCACTCTTCTGGAAAGGCTTTCCACAAGATTTTGAAGTGTTTCTGTAGGAATTTTGACCCATTCATTTGTGAGGTCAGGGATTGATGTTGGACAAGAAGGCCTGGCTCACAATCTCCGTTCTAGTTCATCCCAAAGATGGGGTTGAGGTCAGGGCTCTGTGCTTCTTTTTCTTCCACACCAAACTCATCCAACCATGTCTTTATGGACCTTGCTTTGTGCACTGGGTCACAATCAGTTTGTATTCATGCTGGAATACAAAAGGACCACCCCAATTTGTTCCCCCAAAGTTGGAAGCATAGCATTGTCCAAAATGTCTTGGTATGCTGAACCATAAAATTTTCCCTTTACTGGAAGTAAGGGGCCAAGCCCAACCCCTTGAAAACCAGCCACATTCCATTATCCCTCCTCCATCAAACTTTTTTATTTTTTGGCACAGTGCAGTTAGGCAGGTAAGGTTATCATGTTATCCGCAAAACCCAGACTCATCCATCAGACAGAAATTGAGAAGTGTGATTCATCACTTCACAGAACACATTTCCACTGCTCCAGAGTCCAGTAGCAACTTGCTTTACACCACTCCATCCGACACTTGGCATTGTACTTGGTACTTGGCATGCATCAGTCAAGTGAGGTTGCCCAGCCATGGAAACCCATTCCATAAAGCTCCCGCCGCTCAGTTTTTGTGCTGATATTAATCCTAGTGGAAGTTTGGAACTCTTCAGCTTTGGATTCGGCAGAGTGTTGGAGACTTTTACACACCATGCGCCTCAGCACTCTGTGACCCTACTTTGTGACTTTATGTGGTCTTCTGCTTCATTGAGTTAATGCTGTTCCTAAATGCTTCCACAAACTGACTTATTGCAAAGGTGGCATCCTATCACAGTACCACGCTTGAATTCACTGAGTTCTTCAGAGCGACCAATTTTTTTCAAAAGTTTACAAATGTTTGTAAATGCAGACTGCATGGCAAGGTGCTTCATTTTATACAACTGTGGCAGCAATAGATCTGATTGAAACACCTGAATTCATGAATTAATACTTTTGTCCATATAAGGGCTTTTCACACTTGAAATAGATAACCCTGGGTCACTCTAAACCCCGGGTAAACGGAATTCTAAACCCTGGGTTATCTTTATTCATGTCTCACTGCTCATACTATACCCAGGGTTAACAATTAATCCTGGGTATTCATAAGCTGCCGTTTCACACTGCACATTCCTAAACCCCAGGTTAAAGTCCTTATTTGCATATATGTGGTGTCAGTGTTGACTGGACAAACACAGCACTTGCCCTGTTTACATAAAGGGTATACCATTGTGCGTCCTCATATTACACATTGCTGACTGTAATATCAAGTTTTTTCTGAGTGAGCTTTTCAAACTATAAGGGCAAGAATGAAACGGTCTGTTCTTCACTCCAATAGACACGTTTTCCATTGTCGTTTGACATTTTTCCTATCATATGCAGAAACGGCTGTTTATATACATCGCGTGGTGTTTACGTGACTGCCCAAAGCGCGTGAATATAAGGCATGCGATTGGTTGTCGGTTGCTAAGCATCTAGTTGTAACATTCTAACACTGCATCGTTTCACAGTGTACAAGTTTGGCACTGCAATGCAGAGTTAACACCGAAAAAGCGGTGCAGGGTTTTATAACCCCGGGTGAAAAGCGGTGCTAACCCCGCATCTAAATTACAAGTGTGAAACGCTCCTTTACCTGGGGTTAAAATCGGTGTTTAGAACGACGATAACTGATAACCGGTTTAAGCGCAATATGAAAAGCCCAGTAGTGTATTTGCTTGAAGTAGCCACTGAGATTTTAAGTTAATATTTCAATAATTGAACATCACATTTGCATGTTCATGGTTCTCTGATGTTGGTTAAAGGTCACATGACATGCAAGTTTTTTTTAGTAAGTGTTTTAATTATATTTAATTGTTTATATATAAGGCGGTACATATATAAGGCTTACTATTATTACTATTTTAATGATAAAAATGAGGATATACAGTTTATTACTGTTGTAAATTACAATTGTCCTGTAAAATAAAATACATAATTATAGGACTAATGATTATTTTATTTTATACTGCAAGTTACAATAATAATATACAAGTATTTATGTCTTAAATTCTTCACTTTTAAAAGTTCAAATCTGCAAGATTTTATTTTGGCGGAATACTGGTGAAATGTTGTAAAGTTCTATCCCCAAAAAATTGTGGAGATGTGTAAATAAAGTGAACTTTCCACACATCGCTTTGCCAAAATGCACGTTAAACTCATTTTACATACAGAGATAACGTTTGTGAGAAGGCAAGGTGCTCTGATGCTGAAAACACTGTAAGCTGCATGTGTGTAAGTCAACAGACTATACGATTATTTAATTAAATCACAGCATTTGATCTGATAACACACTACGGTATATCTTGATTTCAGTTTTATTTTGACTAATTGTGCATTTATTTATTTCGTCAACTCCCAAACCCCCTGCAGTTCCCTCGCAAACACCTATTTGGGAAACCCTGCTCTACATGAACAGTGTTGTGATGCTGTCTGACTGGGATTATATGAACTGTAAAGTTTTGAGAAGCTCTCTCAGAAACTCACAAACATATACATACACACCTTCCAGAAGCGTGCACAGAAGAGGTAGAAGTCCAGGACTCTCACTTATAAGCTTCAGTCCGCTCACACTGATAGTGATGTTATATAAAGCCATTAGCATCAATCTGCAAACAAAAATATAAAGTTACATACTTTCAGAAAGTAACACATACATCAACTTACGAAAAACATTATGTACAATAACAACTCAATTTCTTCTAAAAAACCTGCATGTGAAAGTAAGACTGCATATTGGCTCAATCACATAAGTGTCCACGGGTAAAAAGAAAAATCTTTTAAAAATCTAGTTAAAACATTTTATTCATGACTCAGAAAATGTCATGTGGTGTAACCATTATGTAAAAAAAAATTGTATTACATATTTTCCTTACATCCTGAAAAGTTCACATCTTGTTTATTATTTTCACAAATAAAACATTTAAATCACAAATATCAGTCATTTTCGGATGTGTAGTTTTAAGTTGTGACGTACACTTTGAGTTTTGGAAATACTCCTGGTTTCATTAGTCCCAGTAGCCGCATCAGAGTACCCAAAATGACATGGGCAGAAGAGGACAGGAAGTCTCGTCCACAAGACACAGCAGCTACATCTAAAACAATTGAATAGATGAAATGACCATTTCAAATGTTCTTGAGATGGTAATAATATATAAATAAGACATGACCGTTAGATGGAACTAGTATTTAAAACAAACTCTATGCCCTCACTTGTAACAACGCCAGCCAGTGCCAGAACGAAATGATGCTCATGTGAGTTGTAACTCTGTTGTAGCTTTGCATCGTCATCCAGAAACTTGATGAACGACTCCAAGGTTTGACCTGCTATGCTCAGGAAGGGCTCCAGTTTACCCTGTGGACACACGTGTATACAGAGTAAACCTACTCGGTTGAGGTAAAACAAATGTATCATCTTTTTTTTCCCTTCAAAACAACCCAGGTTTCACTTAAACTGGAAGTCACCGCTTAATAGTGTCCACTCTCAAAATGGTACAAACTTACATCAGCCAATATGTCTTTGATCGCTTCCTCCCTTTGAGATGCACTCCAGAGCAGGGTGCAAGACGCAGAGCCCAGCTCAGTGCAAAAGTCTTTCTGTTGCTGCAGCTGCTCTCTGCACTCCCATAACTGCTGCTTTAGAATCAGCTTCTCCTACAAATGTAGGAGATACTCACATAACAACCTTCTTGACTCCTAGGCCCTTCATTGTCAAAGATAATAATCAAAGGTCCCCAAAATATTTCTGGTACATTTTTAAACTTTTGGCAATATATAACAAATGAATATATTAAAATGTGTATATTAATATGACTGAATAATATTAATATAAATAATTGAACTAAACTTCAGCAATTTCTACCTGATAAGATATTTTAGAGCTTGACATGTATATTGGTTAGTGTTTCCAATTCATTTGTCAAATTCATTTGTTTCAATTGTTCATATGTATAACATAATTTTTTGTTTATACTTATTTTAAAGCTTATTTTGTCTTCTTTTAAATAAGCAGGTGCTTTCTTAGAATCTTCCTATAAATCATGATGTTTATTTTCAGTGTGGTCTCATCCTTTTCTTTACTCCTCTATTTTGGTACCTGTTTCTCTCTTTGACAGTCGCTCAGTGCAGCATCTAGTCTGGAACGGATGTGCAGACAATCATCTCTCTGTTGCTGCTGGTCACGGTCACTGCGTTCTTTAACTATAACAATCAAGAATTTTTTAATAAGTCTACAGTCAGAATTAACAGATTAAAGATTCACCATTTAGTATTGTTACAAATGCTGTTAAACAGGGTTGTGCACCATTCAGAACCGAATTGAGACGGTCTTTTAAATTTTGGTTCAGTTTCAGAATTTGTCCTGAATTTAAATTGATCTAGGGAACAGGATGCTAAATTGCAATTTGAATTTGAATGTAAGTAGCAGAAATGAATGGAATAACTGGAACTGTTAACTAGAAGAGTTTAAAATTATAAGAGTTTGTCTTTGCAAATACAAACTTTGATTGTTGGGCTTTAGCTATGTTTTGAACAAGCTATTGTATAGTGACAAATATTGTATAAGTACTGTAACTTTTGAAAACCATTGACCTTATTCACAACAGCGTTGTTAACGGGAATGAAAGCGATACTGTGAGGGATTTTCAGTGGATTGTACTGTCATTTAATGTGTTTTTGGATTGTTCTGCTGACAAAATGTCAGTAGACAAAAAGAAAAAAATCCAGACAACATAGCTGTGAAAAATTATATGTGATCTAGGAGCTTTCTACAGCGGATGCCATTGAAAACATCCAAGCTTTCATACATGTCATGGCACTGCTCTGAATGAGTTCTATCCACCTTTTTCTGCTCAGTCTAAACAATGCGTGCTGCCATGACGACGACTCCGGTTTCCTACTTCCGTTCGTAGCGCTTGACCTGTACTAGCAGCGAGAGAATGAGTTCAAGCTCCTCGTGTGCTGTTGTTATTTGTTTTAACAATTCAAAGAAGATTTCAAACTTTTTAGAAACTGAGTGTTTCGAGCATAAGACAATGCCCATGTCCGGTTCCGTATCAGATACATTCAATAAAGTAAACGTTTAGAGTGGTTAGCGTTAAAATTGAACTTCTCTCGCTACTAGTACAGGTCAAGCGCTACGCACCGGAAGTAGGGAACCGGAGTCGTCGTTATGGCAGCGCCCATTGTTTAGAGAAGAATAAGGTGGATAGTGGAAAAATGCTTTATTTTTTCAGAATGCATTAACCTGGTTGGTTTCTTCTAAATTGCGTTAGATTCCCCTTCCTGTTATTCCAATTAAAATTTCAATTCAACTTCCTGTGAGTTGTGGCCAGTTTAATTCAAATTCCAGCTCCTGAATTAAAATCTTTAGTTCAGCTTTATCTAGGCTATACTATCGATGTCTATAGCATGTACAAAGGACATATTGTTTTCATATTAGTCCATATTATTTTGTGTCATAACTATTCGCTATTACTATAAAAGAGTTTTTGCTTACATGCGTCCAGAGACCGTCCTTTATGGATAGTATCAATAAAGTCACAATTGATTACTTTTGGCATAAACTCTCGTAGTGTTCTGACTTCTGCCTCCAGTTTCTCCAAGTCTCGCTTTCTGACTCGAACGAAGCAATCTGATCCCACATCCTTTAAACACACAGGATCATTTTTGTTTACTGTTAGAGGTAGACAAACGTTACAATGAAAGTCTGACATTGGACAGGGCTATCTGCTGTACGTACGGTACAAAATTCCCCCTGAAGTGTATTATGTATTGAACGTGTGTTAGTGGTGGAACAATGACATCTTGTGGTAATGCTGATGGTTGCGTTAGTCTTGATACAACTAGGCTCGTTTAAAACGTCGTTATAACTGAGAGTTGGTCTTGGACAATGATTAAAATGGTTACAGGGGTATAGAAATATCAAACACACATTTAATTAGCTTACTAGCTTGCTAAACACTAAAAGCTTTCACCCACTTAACTGAACTAATTTCTCAGCAACAAACTGGTAAAAATGGTAAAGTTACCTCTCCTGCAGATGACAGAGACAAAACATTAGCTGTATTGGTTGCTTTCATTTCAAAAAGTGCAAATTTGATTAAGACCTCTGGATTTGGACGAAATACCTCTGACCTATTAAAATGTTTAACCGATGTCTTTAGCGCCCTCCACTGTTCGGCGCAAAACAAGTCATCATCTCCCTGCTGTCACCCATCCCCCAAACCGACAACAGACAGGGGCGCCTCCGTGAAGTTTTATAATGTGGAGTAAAAATCGATCACCGTGATTTTGCCAGTAAGACTTGTTCCTGGATCAACATATTTTGAACAACATTCCCGTCCAAAAATATCCTTCGTTCTAACACTACCCCCACCCCTGAACCTTTCCCTACCCTAAAGTTATCCCTAAAATCAAAGGGAAATAATACAAATGTAAAATCACACAAACCTCGTTATAAGACTAAACTTGACTTGCACTTTAAACTTGTTGATCCAGGAAAACGTGGTAGCCTACTTGGTGAAAACAAAAAGGTGAACGTGATTCATAGGTCGGATCGGACCTGTAACCTGCAATGGTTACTTCAAGGATTTATACTCTGATTAAATTATATTTTGACTTGCATGAAACCAGTTACTTTAGATGTTACCACATATAAAGCACACTATTGAGTTTACATTTAGACAGCCTCGCATTAATATATTAATCTTTATAATTATTAACACCATCATGCATTCAATGTTCTGTGAAACGCGTATTTTGGTTTCAAACATAGACTGGGTTTCAAACTGAAATCCTGAACACGCCTGGTGAGAGTCCATGACGGGTTTTTCCACACTTCATTACGTTGTCTGGGAACTGGGTCAACCTGATCTCCAACCCCAGAAGAACTCCATCACGGGATTTTCAAACAGCCACTCAAGATACTTTTTGAGAGAGTGAGCGCCGCCGTTCACTCGCAGTTCAGTCTCACTGCCTCCTTTGTGTGCGTGGTGTGGACGGTGCTGCTATCTGAGCACAGCGCTCACCCCTAGGGCGTTCATAAGCAAAATAATTCGGATTTTCCGCGTCACAGCAGAACTGCTGGAGCATGTCTGTAGAGCTGGAGCCCGGTTTCTCCAACGACGAGGTGCTGAACATACGTTACCCGCTTCACCGCGCTTGCAGGGATGGAGACGTCGGCGTTCTGTGCTCGTTGCTTAAGCGCTCCACCAACCACCAGGCGGACCTGGTTGCCGAAGACTCGTTTTACGGCTGGACCCCCATTCATTGGGCAGCACACTTCGGGAAGGTAACAGAAAAACATTAATTTCATAGATGTATGTTTTCTAATGCAGTTATTTTCCAAGTAGCGTTACTGTGGCTTCCGGAGACGCGATGATTTAGGGAATAACGAGGGTGTATAACATCATTTGTCAGGCGTGCTGTCATCAAGAACTGAACCACAACATGTGCACATACAAACAAAACTCAGATATGTTAACAAATCACTTCAATAAGGCCATCGGCAGAAAACCGGTCATATTCGCAGCGGCTGCGTGCAAACTCACATGCTGGGTATGAGCAGAGATTAATCACTTAGTATGTTTGAACTGCGAGTGAGAGCATTATGATTTCTATCTGAGATGAAGCAGACTTCAGTGGCAGTGCTGTTTATCTAAGTGCGTAACGAGAATGTTGTTACGGATGAACCTGGCTAGTTATGTTGAAGAGAAGAAAGCAAGCCGAGTATAGAGATTAACTTTACTGGTTGTTTCTTTGCTTCTGGATCACATTACTTGGACAAATCAACTTGCATGGACAGTGGCCAGGAAGGCTGCACATCAGGCGCCAGTACGCACAGGCGCGAGCTCACTGATTCATTCATTGGCTGAGCGAAGACCAATAAAACACCACGCGCCAAAAACGCGAATTTAAAATCCAAACTTTTTTTTTGCGAGTTGTTTTAGTGTTGTCAATTTCTTTATGGATTTAATTTTTTTATTTGTGAGAGTTCGATGCTCTGCGTTAATTCCTGATTTAGTTCATTTAAACATGGTTATTAAGCCTGCGTCAGTAATTACTGTCACTCGCTTTTTTCACATTACTTTTTTTTTACGATGCTGTTATTATGCCCAAATAGTCTAGTTTACAAATGCAAACCACAGTGACTTAAATTATACAAATTCACTGCAGAGTGGAAGTGTTTACAGACACTGTTGACAACCTCTTATGCCTCTTGTTAAATAGTTCACATTTGATTTCAGTTTGCATGATCTTAGGCCAATGATGTGATGTAACATGAGATTATAGACAGGTTTTTTTTTTTTTTTTTTGTAGTGCAGAAGGATGCACTTCATGTGCTGATGAAAATGTCTACAATTAATATTGATGTTATTTCAAATACATCACCTCATTATTTTGCAATGCCAGCATTCAATATGGAAAAAGGAAAAGCCTTAGTCGTGTGGAACTATTTTTAGCATTATTCCTAATAGACGTTTCCACAGAAACCCTTTGAGCAAAGAACCAGTCCTGTAAAATGTGGCATGTTTTCCACAATTCAACACATTTGTCACTGGCTCAAATTCCTCAGCTTTAATACAATTCTAGTTTTTATTTTATTTTAATTTTTTGTGATGACCATTCTATACAGTTTTTTTTACTATTCTTCATATTTTACTAGTGATGTGTTGCCATACATTTTAGCTGCTTTATCCTCTCCCTCCTTTTTTCTAAGTTTCCAAATATTAGATGAGGAGAGGAGTGTAAATGTTTCTGCTCCTAACGTCTGCTGATCTTGAACATTTCACAGATATTTTGGCCATGAAGCAGTTTCAAACTGCCAACAGAGGTGGTAGGAGAGTTTGATTAATGTCAAGAAGGGAGAACAGGGTAATAAGTTGCCCCATTGTAAATTAGCCTATGTTGTTTTGTAGTGTAATAGATGGGCATCAACTGATAAAAGATAAAGCAGTCACGACATAGGAAAAAAAAGAACACCATTCCTTGGATAACCACAAATATTTAAAATTTAATGAAAAAACGGGATATGGCTTTAAAATCTGCCATTAAATCTAAAGCAAGCAGTGATCGTCATATTTTCACTATGTTACGGAATAGAGTAGTCAAAGAGATAAGGATAGCCAAAGCAAACTTCTTTTTGACCATAATTGAAAAAGCAGGAGGTAATACTAAAACTATTTGGAGCCAGTTAAGAAAATTAATGGGACATGATGTTAACAATGCCAAATCAATTGAACTTGTTGTTGGTGGAAAATTAAGAGATAAGCCAGCTGAAGTAGCTGATGCTCTCAATAATTATTTCATTGATTCAGTAGAAAATATCAAGTGTTTTTCTTCTGAATATAAGAACACTCCTTGTCAAGTCGAACAAACAGAGCCAGCTTTCAACATAGAATATATCACTGAGGCAGATGTTTTGAGAGTGATTAGATCTCTGAGGCCATCTCGAGCGAAAGATGTCATTGGAATGAACACTGTTATGTTGAAAGAGCTCTCTGAATCATTAGTATACCCAATTACGAAAATTGTTAACCTTTCAATTGCTCAGGGATTGTTCCCAAATGTGTGGAAGTTGGCTGCAGTTTTTCCTGTATTTAAAGGAGGTGATCGTTTGTCCATCTGCAACTACAGACCTATTAGTATCCTGCCGGTGGTTTGCAAGGTGGCTGAAAAACTTGTCTTAGAACAAATGATAAATCATTTAAATACCAGTTCCTATTCTTTACATCCATATCAATTCAGCTTCCGCATTAATCATTCAACAGAAACAGCCAATTGCTATTTCATTGACAAAGTCAAGTCACAGTTGGATAGAGGAGGGGTTGTTGGTGCTGTTTTTCTAGATTTAAAAAAAGCTTTTGACACCATTAATCATGGAGTTCTTCTATCTAAATTACAAACTTTTAATTTCGATACAGGCACTATCAAATGGGTAGAATTAGGGCTGGGTGATATGGAGCAAAAAATATATCTCGATATATTTTGCTATATCTCGATATACGATATATATCTCTATCTTTACAGGAAAAATAACCCCCCAAAAACTACTGCAAAAACAAATATGCCAAATACCACAAAGTCTTTTTTTATTGAAGTGCAAATAGGTAGGCAGTTCATGTAGGAACAAAGTGTTTCTGCGACATTTAAAAAAAAAAAAAAAAAATCCCTGTATACAAAAATAATAATTTACCTGCAAAATAAAGGAAGAAATAATACATATTGCACTATTTTAAATAAACCTGTATAGAAATATCATTACTAATTTTGGCAAATAAATAAAAAAAATGCCATATATACCCCAAAAACTGCACAACTGTAGAGTAAAACATTAATTAAAAAAAAAGTGATACAAATGCATCTAAAAATTGACATGATTGTAACAAAATCACACTGTCTGGGGCCTCTGGAGAACTCAGAACAACTGCTAGCATAAAGTTTAAGGTAAAAATAACTGCCATTAAATTACAGTATCTTACTACTATGCAATTAGATAAACTGTTCATTCATTACATCACTTTACCTCTGTCTTTATCCACCTTTATCCTCTTCTCTTCTTTTTGACACTGTATCTATAGCAGAATAGGTAGGCTAATGCTAATTTATAATGTGTCATGTAAATTCGGCCATCCGTCACAATCAGGAAACTTTCACCGTGTCTAGACCTGGCGCGAGCTGCCAGGCCCGTTTCTACAGGGGAGCATGTTAAGTGTGAGTGTGTTAAGCGATAAAGCAAAAATAAGCGTTAAAGCAATGCGGCGAGAGGCGACGCTACAGAAAAAATTACCAACAACAACTGATCGCGCGCGCGCTGTTTCTGACGCACTTCAAGCACTCGCTGGGCGGGGAAAGATTGATGTGCCTGACCGGACTCGGGGGACTTGGTTGAATGAGACAACACGCGAGGGGAGGGGGAACAAAAGCAAGGAGGCGGAGGAGGGCGGGGGCGAGCACAGCACAGAGAAGGCAAACAAGCAAAGTGGCGAAATCAGAATTAAATATAAACAATATATCGATATATACGATATGTCAAAATCCATATCGAGTTTAAAAAATATCTCGATATATCGTAAATATCGAGATATCGCCCATCCCTAGGTAGAATCTTATTTAACACATCGAACTCAGTTCGTTAGATTTTAAACAAAAGAAAAACTCCAAGGCACTCTCCTGGAATATTAAAAATGGAAACTAGAAATTAGAAACTACATGTTTCAGTTCGTTAGAGTTAGGAATCATCAATCAGGTGTTATTGCCTTGTCTGCAGGTGTCCCACAGGGCTCTATTTTGGGTCCACTTTTATTTTCTTTGTATATAAATGACTTGCCAAATGTTTGTCCTAATGCCAACATCCAAATGTATGCAGATGACACAGTAATCTTTGTACATGCTAACAGTGCAGCACAAGCCGCTGATCTGCTATCAAACTCAATGCAAAAGATTACAGAATGGTTAAATCACAACTGCCTTCAACTGAATGTATCCAAAACTGTATGTATGTTTTTTAGTAAATCTAAAAGCCGCTGTGTAGAACCTGATGTAGTCGTAGCAGGGGAGAGACTACAAGTCGTCTCAGATTTTAAATACCTTGGAGTATATATAGATAACAATCTTACTTTTAAATTACACATTAAGAAGGTTTGTAATCGCATTAAGTACAACCTGGCAAATTTTAGATATGTCCGTAGCTGCATGTCAAAAAGGGCCGCTATGATGTTCATGCACTCAATGATTTTATCTCATATAACCTATTGTTTGACAACCTGGTCACAAGCTAGCAACACTTCTCTCAAACCACTACTCTCCCTATATAAGAAAACAATTAAAGTACTTGATAGGAAATCCATATATTATCATCATTGTCATGTTTTAAAAAAATATAGTCTATTGAATTTCGAAAACTTGATTATATATGCAGATCTGTCTTGTGTACAAAATTTTGCATGGACTGGCTCCTCCTGTATTGCGCCAGTTTGTGAGAACAGCGCCAAATGCTTGTAGATCTACAAGGAGTGCAGCAAGAGGTGACTGCATTGTCCCGTTTAGGAAGAGTGCACTTGGTCAAACAGCTTTCTCAGTCAGGGCTGTTCGTGAATGGAACTTCATTCCAATTCACATTAGGAATTTTAAAACGTACGCTTCTTTTAAAATTAACTTAAAGAAGTGGCTAACAGGTAGTCAGGACTGTCAACATTACATTTGACATGAAATCTTGCTGCTCCCCTGTCTTCTCTGTCCTGTCTGTTTGTTTGTTTGTGCTTCTTGTGCTATGCCGATGAGGTTGGCTGGCTCTAACATGTATGTAATATTTTAATCCTTTTGTTTATTTTTTTATTCTTTCTTTTTAGGTGTGACATCTTAAGATCTGTCCAGGGACAGCAGATGTAAAATAGCCTTTGGGCTAATTCTGGCACACTGTACATTTAATTATGTATTATTAGTGTGCATTGTTCCTGTTAAATAAACCTGAAATAAATAAATAATAAATAAATACAGCGTGAGTTCGCCCTTTACATTTCTCTCCCAATCTCACACAGAATGCAAAGGAAAGGAAACATACAGGCGATACGTTTACTAAGAATTAACAAGGTGAATGACACAACACGCATGATAAAAGATAAAAGTATTTTACAATGTGAATTCACCCTTTACATTTCTGTGAAATAAATGTTATAAGCAATGCATAAACTTGAACTTAAACTAAGCAAAACTTTAATGTGAAAATACACATAATACACACTTTTCCCATACAGACACAATGCAAAAAGAGAAAAGAAGGACCAAAGAAAGGAAATTATCAAGAGTTATGCAGTCAGAAAATTAAAGGGAGAGATGCACACATATGCAGAGTCAGTCTATACTTGTCTAATGTCTCTGCTTACTCATGTGTGTTTATTATAAACAGCCACTTCTAAAAAAGATGAGAGTATTTAACTCCGTTCACCCTTGTGAAGGCTGATGCTATAAACGGCAGCTTGAGCTAAAGGCTCACTCCTTATTACATAAAATGTTCTGTAATTATTGATGGTCATGTGTTGACAAGCATGGTGCAAAGTCATCTCAATGGTTTGTTGATATATATATATATTATATTATATTATATTATATTATATTATAATATATATATATATATATATATATATTTTTTTTTTTTTTACTTTTCTCTCTGTCACAAACAGCTGGAGTGTGTTATGAGGCTGGTGCAGGTGGGATGTGAAGTTAATGCACGGACAACACGGTTCGCCCAGACCCCGGCTCACATTGCTGCATTTGGAGGAAATCCAGAATGCCTGCTGTGGCTCTTACACACTGGGGCTGAAATAAACAGACAGGTTGGTCCATGTACAATAATAGCTGGCGTTAGTGATGAGGGTAGTACTATACTATATACTGGTATGCCAATATATAGGAGTTGTGATGAGCTATATGTGACTATAAATGAGTTTTTATTATTTGTGTTGAAATCAGCCTTATGATTTTTTTTTTTTTTTTCCAAAGATGTCAAAACCAAACAGCTTGTAAACTGTCACATAATGTTGCATTTACTTCTGGTAAATGTCTATAGCTCATTTGTCAGCTAGAAGAAAAAAAAAACTCTAGAGAGGAGCATTTTGAAAATATATGCATTATATTTTTACTTAACCAGTTGTCTTCATTAATGTATGTTTGAATAAATCTTTAATAAAAACAAGTTGTTATAGCCACTTTTAATTTTTTATATTTAAAGATCAAATTGGAGTAGAAACAATTATAACACAAAAATGTTGATATAAAACTGCCTTGTGTTATGTGCAGTTTAATTGATTATACAGTTATTGATTATTAACTAAACTTGCGGTTTTCAGATAAAATTAAACTCATTTCAGTTTCAGTGTTTTGGTAAAATACTGGTATTGTTGCATTGCTAGTTACTATCTTTGAGAAACTGCCTTAAAGTTCTCTTATCAGTTATCATCCCTGCTTCCACTTCCTTAATTTCTCCATCCTCTCCGGTGTCCTGGTGCACAAATCTCTGCCAAACTGATCCTATTGCTAGGGATGATCCTCTCTGTGATAGACAGATCTTTGAATGGTGACGTCTTTCCCCAAGGGTTGAGCACTGTAGTCTGTGAATTAGCCTAAAGGGCTTTAGAGGTTACTCACCCCTTAACAACAGAAGACAAGTAGACTAAGAAAAAAGTGACATGCATGACAGATTGTCATTTTTGATTAAAGGTCCCATGACATGAAAATTTCACTTTATGAGTTTTTTTAACATTAATATGAGTTCCCCTAGCCTGCCTATGGTCCCCCAGTGGCTAGACATTTTGATAAGTGTAAACCAAGCTCTGGGTATTTTTGAGAAAATGAAAGCTCAGACGGCTGGATCTAGAATATTCCCCTTATGTCATCATAAGGGGAAAGGTCACCTCCCCTTTCTCTTCTTTGCCCGCAAAGAGAATTTGGCCCGCCCATGAGAAAAATGAGCTGCGCGACCGCGATATTGGTTTTTCCTCGAGAGACATCATGGCTTGCAAACGAGTGAAGCATGGCAGTTGCTCAGTGTTTGGATGTACAAATGAACACAAAAGTATTTTTTTAGTTCCTTCATCCGAGCCTCTGAAGAACCAGTGGGTTATGTGAATTTCTGATGTGTAATTGTTCAAGTTCAGACAGATAATCTTTCTCTCAAAATCGTTCAATACTGTTTATGCATCAGTAAATCAAGCCAGTGACTAAAATATCAACTTCACATCGTTTCTCTTGGTAGGATGAAAATAATCTTATTTAAACGGTGATTAAAATATATACAGAAAGCGATCAAAGAACAATCCCTTTCCAATCGCCCAAGCTGTCAATCACACAGTGCAAGTTTATCTGGACACTTGCCAAAACTCGTTATGAAATTAATGACGCTGTTACGCTGCACAACGAAGCTCTTACTGTACTTACCTCATGTTTGCATCGGTGAAATCATTAATGAGAGTACAGAAACTGCGTTGCAATAAGATCTTCATTCACGCGATCAACAGGCTGTCATCTGCTCAATGCTCATCACTGCAACCTTTTATGTGATGGGAATAGATCTAAATACTTAAACTTCTCACGATTCATTAATCTCGATAGCTGTAATAGTAAAAACGTATCATAGCTGTAATAGTAAAAGTATTTGAGAGAGTTCCACATGTAATGATAGCTATTTCATATGCAAGCATGTCAGCCAATCACAGCAGTGGGCGTTTACTCTGTTTGAAGGGGCGTGTCTGCTGTGAGACTTCAGAGTGTTCAAATCAGAGGCTAAAATCAGGCTAGGAAAAATGCCTTTCATTTCTAAATTATTACAATTTTTGATCTTAAAAACATACTAACATTATAAGGGCACCCCAGGAAACATTATAAAATAATCCATGTCATGGGACCTTTAAGTTTTCCTTTGTTAACATTAGTTGACTACATTTGTTAACATGAACTAACAATGAACAATAATTCTACAGCATTTATTAATCTTATTTAATGTTAATCTCAACATTCACCTATACATTAAGGTCAAAAGTTGTATCTGTTAACATTACTAAATGCACTGAACTATTGAGAACATGAACTTTTTAATTAAGTAACATTTAACAAAATATAAAAATGTATGGCTCACTGTTAGTTAATGCATTAAAGGGGTGGTATAATGCTCTTTTCACAAGATCAGGGTTTTTCCTGGGTCAAAATTGGTCTTCGGTGGTGGCTGACCGACATGGTCATCCACACACAGCAGAGAGTACCCTAGTACCCACATGATCCGCAAGCCCAATATTGACAATAAATGTTACATTTAAAATAAATACAAAGAAACAGTTTGTGATTTTTTTTTCTTAATCCTATTTATTCATGAAAAAATGATCACTGACAGGCTAGTAAAAGAAAGCGATTACAACTTATTTTATATCTATACCTTGATGTTTGTTTCTTTTGTTCCTCGTTGTTAATATTTGGTTGTTCATTCTTTTTATTTTATTTTTTGGGGGGGCCATCATAGGGGTGGGCGATATGCCAAAAGTATCATAACACAATTTTTTTTTCAGGAAAATCACGATTCACGGTTTTATCACGATTCTTTTTATATTTTGTTTTTACTATTTTGTGACTGAGCATTACAGCCAAACTAATGTCCATATTTTAAAAAACAAAGCCTTAGGTAACAACAAAAAAAACTAAATGGCAGACAGGGGCAAAGATAAAAATATTTGTCATTATTTTCTTTGTTATTAAATATTAAGATCAAAGATACACATTACACATACACAACTTAATATACAAATTAAATAAACAGTGCTTTATGTTTTCAGCTACAGTAGGTGTATTTAACAGTAGCATTGAAGAAAGTAATTAAATGAACAAATATGAAATTAAAACAAAATAGACTTCACTGTATGAATTATACATTGATACTTATTAAAGCTACTTAAAGTTATCAGTCAATAGTTTTGTTGGTTTATTAACATTAAAGGAATAGTTCTCCTAAAAATTCAAATTGTCATAATTTACTCTTTCAAGTTGTTTTAAACTCGAATAAGTTTGTTTCTTCTGTTAAAAATAGAAGTTATTTGGAAGAATGTGGGTAACCAAACAGTTGATGTACCCCAGTGACTACCATAGTATATTTTTCTCCTATGGAAGTCAATGGGGACCAGCTACTGTTTGGATAGCCACATTCTTCAAAATATTAATATTAGAAAAATATTAGAAAATATTAGAAGGAAATTAATACAGGTTTGGAACAAGACAACATTAGAGTGCGTAAATGATGAGATAAGTTTTATTTTTGGGTGAACTATCCCTTTAAGGACAAGCGGCAGCGTGTTTACTGAAGCTACTGTCTCTTTAAAAGAGCTGCGCGCGACGCGTCTAACGCATTTTGACAAGCAGATTTACTCAATTTTCTCAAGTTTGCTTTCACTTTAGACATAACTGACTTTATGTAAACCTTGTGTGTATTTAACAGAATAAGCACAATAAGACTCGAAAGATAACTTAGTCCAGTATCCAGGCGCTGGTAGACAGGCTTTTAGTGCATGTGAGCTTCACATGCACGCGCTGAGAAACGCACGCGTCGAGAACAGCGCATCAGCACGCGTCGCGAATTAAATGTTTAACCGACAAGGCATTAAAGCACATGCAAATTATGAACCTTTGTGAACTGCAGTGTCCTGTCCCTCGGCTCAAAGGAGTCATTAGGTCGCGAATCGGACTTTAGCGGACGTGTTGTGTGGGAAATTGGGAATCCAGACTGTTAGGACATCACGAAAGATTTGTCAACACACACAAAAACACTTCAAACTTTTTTTTTTTTTTTGCGTTTATTTAAAGTTATGTCAGCTGCATGTGCGGAATGCTTGTCACAAGTTGTAAGAGAAGATAAGGCAATTTTTTTTTGACTGCAATTCACACCCAGCGCTAATTCAGCAAAAATATTCTCCGAATGCACCGCGTGAAACATGGATTCGGTCTTCCGACCTTTAGGATCAGTTGATTTTGATGCGAAGGGAGAGAGCAAAGACAGAACTGAAGACGGGGAGTGCCCGCGCGGGGGTGGGGCGATGTGATCGTTCTCTCCGTCGCTCCGTCAGTAGCCTGCTTCACTCACAAAACCCAATTACAGATCAAATAAGGCTTTGGCGGGACAAAAAATCGTTTTGGCGGCCGCCAAAAAATTTTCAATGTAGGAAAAACCCTGAAGATGTAAAATAAGTCTTTGATGTCCCCAGAGTGTGTATGTGAAGTTTTAGCTCAAAATACCCAGCAGATATTTTTATATAGCATGTCAAAATTTTTGAGGGTAAGCAAAAACGTACTGTTTTTGTGTCTGTCCCTTTAAATGCAAATGAGCTGCTGCTTCCGGCACAGAGGGCAGAGCTTCAAGAGCTCAAGTCCTTTTACCTCACACAGACATGCACTGAAAATTTCAAAAACCTTTAGCCTTTTTTGCTAAACCGGAGTCAAACTGGAGTCAGACAAATATGGAGAGACTCAAGAAGAAGTGACACCATGTAGAATGCAACAGGACATTTCTGAATGGTTAGTTGATGAATTTATGTAGCTTATGTGTAGTTATCTTCTAGTCATTGATTAGCATATTCTGTCATGATAATCTGTAAATCGCTTTCCCAGGGGCGGAGTTTATGTAAATTTTAGGGTTTGTAATGTCACTAACGCGGGAGGAAGCTTGTGTAGTCCCTACCAGCCGTTTGTTGTAGTCCTTAAAAGCAATTTCTTTAAAAGAAAATATCTCCCTTTGCTTTGAACTTTGAGCGTCGTAACTTTGCTGATGTTGTTTATGCTCAAACAGCAACATTACACTAACTAAAGTTAGAAAAGTGAAATCATAATCAACCACCCCTTTAACTAATGCTAATAAATGAGACCTTATTGTAAAGTGATACCCAGTTCTCTTTAAATAAATGTATGTTAAATTGATATTAAATATCTAAACATTCTATATTTAACTAGAAAAATGCATTTCCGGAGGAACTGCAAAGTGTGCTTGCTCGGGTGCGGTTCACTAACGTTAGCAGGTAGTGGATTAAGGGTGCGTTGAAGTTTGCTTGATCTGAGAATTTCAACAATAGTACTTTTTTCAAGTGTGCAAAAAGGTGAAAAGTTATGTGCATTAAGAGACATGTCTGCAATGTAGACTAGTGCCAATGGCATTGTTTATGTGGCTTGGTTGTTGGTTTTGAGTGGGAGTGTTTTGGGTGATGAAATAGTTGCCTATTGAAAAGAAGTTGACAGTCTTCATTTAATTTATCCAATAAGCCAATACAAAACTCACCCAGCTGTTCTGTGGTTGAGTGTTCCCTTTGATTAGGAACAAATTTACTATCTCAAATTAAGGTCTACCGTAATTAGCGATGCTTTGATTGCTGCTGTCAAGATGGTTGTCATCACCTACACAGAAACGCAAATTTTTATAGCCTACCGTCAGTCCTCATACTGTAATTAAATGAAGAACGCTATCAGTTTCACTATTAGCTTACTCTAGCGATGCAATCGCAACAACATGGATAACGCTGTTTGGCCTTGCCTAACTTTATATGACATATGCGCCATATGCTAGAGTTACACATCCCGCTGCCATTTCAGGGCTTGAATTTCGGTGCGGGAATGTGGGGATTGCGCATAATTTAAACCATTCCTACAAGGTTAGCTTTTATAGTGCGAGAAATTCCCGCACAAATATATTCGCTTCATCTCAGAGCAAATGATTAAAAAATAAATTCACAGATGCGAGAAAAAAATATGTCAAACTGTCTTTTATTTTCAAATTTAATTCCTCAATCAGCGCTGGACCGGCATTTTCTGTCTTCCGCTGAACCCTGGCCGTAGACAGATCATATGTTTCACGCTGTCAATGCAGTGGTCTGCGTTGCGCTGATCTTATTCACACTATCGAGTGTAGGTGCAGCATTCTAACATTGAGTCATAATGAGCTGTTTGTGAAGAAATTATCAGCTTCCAAATTATGTCATTTTAATCACGAAATTGAAACATTAAAAAACAGTTTGCTCTTTATGGTGTGCGAGTGATAGAGCGCGGCAGCAACGAACCAACTGATCAGCTTGCAGCGTAACAACATTGAATGCTCGGCCGAACAGCTGATCATAGCTGTACAGGGCGCCTTATTATTTTTCATCTCCATAAATATATCTTGTAGTAAAGCTAATGCAAGGGCTAGAAATCAATTAATCTTTTGCTGATACTTCCTTGTCATCATGGAGAGCGCAGTTCATGGTTGCATAGCAATGACAGATGCCACGGGAGAGCAAGCACTTGTGGAAAAGAGACAGCGGCGCGCACGCGCTTTCCACTTGTTTTTACACATCTAAGGTGCATTCCATTCGACAGGGTCCATACGTAGTGTTCACTGCTCCCCTACTCCCTGTGCACGGTATATCAGTTGAAGTGGACTTCACTGACAATAACCGCTCATTTGAAACGCCCTGCAAACGTCATCAAAGAAAGTCAACGACGGGGTCGCGCAGATTATGATATAACATAAATATATATAGGACTACATTCATATTTTAATTTTTATTATTATAATATAATATAATATAATATTATATTATATATATTTACAATCATATTATATATAATATTTACAGTTAAATTGCACTAATTTACAACTACCTAAAATAAAACCACTTTACTTCACAAACTAGCTAAGCTGGCTGCATTCACTGAGGTCAATTATAATCATCAAAAATAGTATATGTAATATTCACAACAATAACCGTTCAAAATACTGTCATTTGTATAACAATGGCGAAATGAATACTTACACACATACGTAAACTCCTCCATCGTTAGTTATGACCGTTCTGACTGGTGATGACGTGGTGCGCGAAATGACAGTTGGGTGATCATCGCTCTCCACTTCCTGTGAAGTGATGTATCGATGTTCCCTTATTCCCTATGCCGTGCGCAGTGCCCTTCGAACTGAACATGTTCGCTCCCTTCGGATTGGAATCTCACTTAAGATGGCGGAATACCCTGTGAAGTCCACTTCGCAGTCCACTTACGGTCAAATGGAACGCACCTCTAGAGCGACGTTGTTGATTGTTTGAGCATGTGACTGCGCGCGCACAAACAAAGCCACAGACAAAGAATTGTTTGTTCGGTTGGCGAAGAAGAGCATGATGTATTTTGTATAAAGTTTTGTTTTGTTATTAACTCTTTTGAGAACTGGAAATGCACAATTCATGCATACAAATCTGTAGATATTAATAATAAATGAAGATGATTAAATTAGATGCATCAAAAGTTAGGACCAAATTTGTGACCTGTGAAAATTTAGTTTCGCTTTGTTCAATCCAATATGGCGGACGAATGACATGGACTTGTGATGTCATCTTCGCGAGCAACTTACACCGGTACTGACCGGACGTTTTAAAGTTGGAACGGTGTCTCTGTCTCAAAGGGCCTAGGCGCAGGAGCTGGACAAAATTTCTCTCCCGGGAATAATAATAATAATAATAACAATAATAAAACTTAAGAAGAACAATAAGTGTGCTGCTTTCAGCAAGCACACTTAATTATTAAACGTGCAGACTGAACAGGTGGAACTGTTGAGGCCATTTGCTCATGAGTTGTTTAAGAATACCAACATACTTTGACAAACCTTTTAGAATGTGTCCTGTCTTAACTGTTGGATTAGGGTTTTTGTCTTTGCACATTTTGTTCCCCCATGCTCTTTTTGATTTTGTTTTCGTTTTTTTTTTATTTATCCACAGTTGTAGTTGCAACTGATATGAAAGTGATGCTGAGGTCTTAAAGTATAGGCTCAGGTGTTTAGCATTAGAAATTGATTACAGCTGCACGATTAATTGTTAAAAGATTGTGATCTTGATTCAAACACCCACGCAATCCTATTACTAAATGACAACGATTCGGCTATGTATACTGAACCTTTGACAAGTATGATCACAGCGAAACATTCAAACCTGCGTTTGCACTGCCCCTGACCCAGAGAGAACAGTTGTCATGATAAAAACATCTTCACAAATATTTAACCACACACAGTATAATTATTTCTGTTACAATATTTCAATTGTCATTTGTACTTGGATATAAGGATATAAACACTAATGTTACGATAACAATCAAAATAGAGTAATCCACCTTTTGAAAGTAACTTGACTCTTCAAATAAATATTGTATAATTTACATTGTTACACCAGTAAGTGGTGACAAGTGATGTATTGCATTTGTCATTCAATCAGTCATTCAAGAGATTTGTTCCAAAATTCTGATTCATCCAGTAATGAATCAAGTGAAGTCTTTGAGTGAGTCATTGAATCATCATTCATTCAAACGCAGCAACTAACATTTTATCAGAACCTCTAGTAAATTATATTATTTTGTATAGTTGTCAATTCAGAATCGTGATCTCTATTTTAAACAAAAAGTGATTGATTTTCAATTTATCCAGAATCATAGTGATTACTGGACCATTTAAATAAGCAGCCGATCAATCGGGCATTCCAAATCAGGCTCAACTTACCTTTGCTTGACTTGCATTTACTGTAATTTTGTTTAATAGTGACATCACTTATGTTAAGTGATGTCACTATTAAACAAAATTACCGGTACAGTAAATGTGTAATTACAGCAAATATGTTTTTACTAGACAAACATGCACAGAGACTGATGGAGCTGTCCAATCCTGTATTGTGTTGGTTCAAGAGGAAGTGAATGAGAGCAATCCCTGTTGTATTACTGTTTCTGCAGTAATTGTGTGGTTTGACCTACATTTTGTGGTATTATCTGGGTTATTTAGGAGCAAATTATTGTCTGTGCTTCAGTTTACCGCCTTTAGGGGGAGCTGTTGTGTTAGGGTGAAGAGTTCAATGTCTTCCTTATGACTCACTGACTGTGTTCTGTAAAAGTGTTCTGTAGATTCTCTTCTTCAGAGTGATATCTACCAGAGGTGCAGACATGGACCTTTAAACAGCATTTTAGATCCACATTGTTTTCAACCATGCTGATGGCTGTGCCCATTAAAGCATTTGAATGCTAAATAAATTGATGTACAGAATGTTGTCAGCCTGCCTGTTGCATGGTAAGTTTGAAGAACTGTTCAATTAATGTTGTGAAAGCCTGCCAAAATGTTGCATTTACCATATGGTTTCAGGATTATGTGGGTGAAACACCCATTCACAAAGCAGCACGGGCCGGTAACATGGAGTGTATTAATGCCTTGTTGGTCCAGGGAGCCAAACCAGAGTAAGTCACTGTCTTGTTTTTTTTTTTTAGTTTTTGTTTTTTTTAAATGCTTTATCATGTGACTTCATGAGGTGCTTTTTGTTACATCACAGTGTGAAAGGGAATCTCCATAAATAAAAAAAACTCTGCCGTAGAGCATACATTTTGATTTTGACCATGTCATGAAACCAGATGAAATGCAACTAGAAAGCCTTGATACAAAATACAAAAAAGCTTTAAAATCCTTAGAAACTTCTATTAATTTAGTCCTGAAAATTCATTTGACTTTATGCCACAATCAGAAGAATGTAAATACAAATATTATTGCAAGAATTATTTTGCATACAATTAGTAATTGACACCCTTGTAGTACAAGGTCTGTAGTTATAAAATTTGTTAAATAAATGTAATTTTGTTATTTGCATTTTCCACATAACACAGGGAAAAATTTCCCTAGATTCCTAGATTTTTCTTTCAAAACACATTTCAATTCTAAAAACAACTACAAATGTACAACCACTTAAATTGTATTATTTAAATTAAAGGATAGTTCATCCCCCCTAAAATGTCATAATTTCCAAACCCATAAGACTTATTTTCATGTTCGGAACACAGATGAAGGTATTATTAATATTCTTTAATCATTTTTGTCCATCCATTCAAAGTCTATGCAACCGAAACTTTACAATATCTTTTTGTACTTCTTGATGTGTCAAAGTAGTCCATGTGATGGAGAGTTTTAATTCGGGGCCAAGCACTAAAGGTGCGGAGGCACCTATTGTAATCGTTGGTATTATTATTATTATTATTATTATTCCTTCTTCAGCTCTGGCAATCCATAGAACCGTTTGCGGGAAGTTATGAAATTTGGTACTGATAGAGGACAGTCTGAACTGTCACCATAGCAAATTTGGGCTAGTAAGGGCTAGTAACAAAATTATAACTGATTCCTTGGCTCAAGACGATTCGATTGCGCCCTATGACGCAATTTTCCGTAATGAAAATTTTCCCGCCATTTTGAATTTTACCTGTTCTAGACTGTTGCTCAGATTTTCACGAATATTTAACCAGATCATCTTCAAACCATGCCGACAAAAAGTCCTGGAATTAGGAATACATAATGTTCCATTTGAACTAAGATAACAATTTTAACACATAATGAAAATGTGCATGAGTTTCAGATGAATTTACAGGTTTCAATATTCATACTATGTTTATATATGACTCAGTAAAGCCCTGACATTCGGTTCTATTTATTTAATGAATCATAATGCGATCGTATTATTCAACGTGCTATTATTATGTTTGAGACATCAACCACTGCTCAATGACCATAATGTTTGTATAAACTGTAGGTTACAACTGGTAAAATGTACATCTAGGTCATAAAAACCGTAATATTTTCTTCTCAGCCATGTCAACAATTGTCCGTGAGCGAAATCTCCTCCCATCCGTTGTCTGGTTGGCCTTTCGCAAGGATTCCTGGGTAGTGAAAGTGTGTGGAGCCTGCATCTATGCGGGCTTTGCGGAAGACCGCTTCAAGGGTACAAAGCACACTTCAGAGCGTTAAAATGCTGAATGGGACGGCCTACGGACTCGTAGACTCAGCGAGCACGCGCAATTTAAGTCCACAAGACCGAAAGTCCTCATGAAGTGCGCCATTTGGGACAGGGCCTTAGATACCAATTTTGCCATAGTCAGCCAAACTTCCTGTCCGCCATCTTTATTTTCTTTTAAAACCTATTTTTTCGAACTTCTCCTAGACTGTCCGATTTCGAACCACCAAAATCGAATCGTATCATCTCCAGACCGTGCCGACAAAATGTTATGGATTTTGTACCGCAGCAGCAAAGTTGAGGCATGATGCCAAAATGACTATTCAGGCTTTGTCACTGCAATGTCTTGACATATTGACACCAAACTGTGTATGTGTCATTGTCACTTCACTTTGACCACACCACATCAATTTCGTAACTGCTATTGGTCAAAACAAACCATTAAATCATATTATTAGTGACTGTATATGATTTATTTTTTTCACCCATTTTTGCCTAAAATCATCTTAATGTCTTTAATTGCTCATTGTTGCAGTTGGTCTGACACTCCCAGACATGTTGGCATGGTTTGTTGTCTTTGCGCTTAGCCCCGATAATGGCTGCTTGCAGATATATTTTGGGCTTATATTCGCATAAAAAAAAAAAAAAAAAAATCAAATACATTGAGCACATTCATTATTTGTATTTGATACGCCAGAACAAACCTCATTAGTTCTCATGGAAGCTTGAATGTGCTTGTGTGACACTTAAGAACAAGCCTTGTTGGTTTTCGTGCTTCAAGCGAGCACTGTTGAGCATCTATTTTCTTTAATGTTTAAATGTTAATAAAAGCCTAAATCATATCTGTTGATCATATTAACGATTGTCTCTTCAGAAGACTTGAATTAAATTAGTTGATTCATAAGGATACTTTTTGTACTTCTTGATAAGTCAAAGTTTTGGTTGCGATGGATGGACAAACATTATGAGAGAATATAAAATTATCTTCATTTGTGTTCTGAAGATGGGCGGCAGTCTTATAGGTTTGGAATGACATGAATGGCAGAATTTTCACTTTTGGGTGTGTAAGGCCCGTGAAATATTGGTCCAATCTCCGGTTCGCCAATACACGGGGAAGGTATCACGTGTTCTGTCCTTACTCGTGCAGAGTATTGGTTGGTTAAATTTACAATACATTTAGTTATGTATTCTCTCGTTAATTCATCTGACTCCATAAATGAAAGGTTTTAATAATATCTGTGCCTCACTAAAAGTGAGTGAACGTTTGACTATTCCGTTTAACTCTTCAATGAAAATAATATCAAAGTCAGTTAGAATAATCAACAATGTAACAATTTATTATGTCAGGTAAATGTATCATGCCAATTCCATAATCAATTCAAAGATAATCGATACAAAACATCAAATGCTCTGGAATAGAGATAAGATGCAAACCCAACATTTAAGAAATACGTTAGGCTGAGAGATCTACATCTCCCAGCCTAACGGACCCATCTGAAATACAGAAAAAGGCCCCGATCTCCCTGCTGCTCTCCATTAAATAGCCAGACCTCTTTCACATGTAAACATGTGCTAACAATAGTAAATTTGCATTCTTGGGGGGGTGTGACCATTTGCTTGAGACCAACCCCTCCTTGTATGCTAGTTATCCATAAACCTTCAAAAACCTTATTACCTTGTGTTTTACTTATTTTGAGATGAGAGAATTGTACCAGTCGCACTGTGACATTTTAAACGATACCAAACATGAATATACTCTGTGATAATCATTCACATTAAACTATACATTTTCTTGGGTGAAATCAGGTAGTCACCTGAGCATGAGAGAGAGGGGGTGAAGGGAGAGGGAAGGAGATGTAGATTAGATGACTCGGGGGTGAGACTTTCGTCTCGATGGTGCGTGAGAGCCAGTTCAAATGCTAATCTCCAGAGAGGTCCTTTTGTCCTCTCAGGGCCTGGTCACCCCCAAAACAGACTGTCTGGAATTTCCTAATTTATCAATTCTTACAGTTTTCCCTCCTTGACTCCGTGGGTCAAATTCAAATGAGCTCCTATGGAGTCACTGATAAACGTCTGTTGTCATTCTTGAGATGTTCATCCGAAAATTGTCTTTTCAATGTTAGCATCTGTAGAAGCTTGCAGAGGGCTGTGTTCACCTGCAGAACACCTGGTCTCACCAGGTGTATGTTGCTTGAGTCCAGCAGGTGGATGAATGCATTCAGGTTCTCTTCCTGTGATGCGAGCAAAGTTCGTAGAGTCAATCTGGACCTTTGTGACTTGTTCAGTTGACGTGTCATTCCTCCATGGAGAAACTTCTGCTTCTCTGGCACCTTCTCCACGATGATGATCTGACCCTTCTTGACCAATCCTGTCACCTCCAGCGGTGCGGTTGTCTGGGCAGACCTCATTGGATGAAGGGCTTCTCCTTGGTTCACACTGCTTTGTGTGAAAAGCATCTTAAATGTCCATTTCACGATTGAGCACTTATGAACTTAAAGTCGTCGGGAAATGCATGGGAACACATAATGCAACAAAACAAAATCATGTCATGTTCAATATAAAATATCATGTTCATGTCAGCGAGTGCAAATGGTACATCTGGTCTCAAGTGTTTCTCAGGGTCATGTAGGATGGTCTCATTTTTAATATCCAATTCTTCACTACCACTGTGATGTTAAATGGTAGTGAAATTTAAATATTCTTGGTCTGAATTATTCAAAGGAAATGCAGCAAGAGGTCGGTGCAACCTAAATAATAAGATCAACGGTATGCATCAATTAATCTTGTAATACCAGCAATAATAAATCAATCACATTCAATTCCTAATATCATTAGGAATAATTACCTTGTTTGTTCAGCAATCTTCCAGTGCAAACCACCAATGCAGATCTAAGAAGTGACTTGGAACATGTTTAGGCATACAAGAATGGAGATTGTTCATTCCTTGCAACAGTGTTGTGTGTGTGTGTGTGTGTGTGTGAGAGAGAGCATATAAGAATGTAGATTGTTCATTCATTGCAACAGTGTTGTGTGTGTGTTTGTGTTGGTGAGAGAGAGTGTGTGTGTGTGTGTGTGTGTGTGTGTGTGTGAGAGTGAGAGAGAGAGAGCTGGCTAAGTCACAGTCGATGACAGGGTTAAATTGTAAATTTTGTAATTGATTGAAGTGCTCACACTTCAGATCTATCCGTTTTTATGATATTTCTGTTATTAGTGGTAAGTTGAGAAATCAGGGGCCCTCTGATTTTCCAACCACCTTAATAACAATCAGAAAGTTTGAACATTTTGAAATTTTATAGCAGGTCTGTCTCTGCTTTATACTTTGCATCATTGACTTGTGACTGTAGTCATTCATATGTATATTTCAGTGTTTTCCAATGAGTTGGCAGTGTGTTGTGAATAGCGTATGCTATGTTTGTCTCTTTTAGACTGTCATGACCAACCTATATGTGTGAAGCTATCTGGATCTGTTTTTGTGAAGATGACACATCTTCGTATGATGTGTAGTGTTTAGTTGTGAGGGTATAGTGATGGAGGTGTGTGTTCAGTGTTTACTTCTAGGAGATGGGTGGAATATAATCTATAACAATTGTGTTGCAAATTTAGTTCCAGTTCTAAACTGGGAGGCCATATTTACGCAGTGATGTACTATTGTGAGATGAATGGCCTCTTGAAGTGTCTTTTCACCCATCTCCCGAGTCTCAGGTTATGTTCTAACAATTCCGCTGTGCTGGATTTGCTCCAGGTGGGCTCCTGCCCCTCCTGGCATCTGTCTTCCGAGGAATTTGCAGAAGTAAACCTGAGACATAAAACAGAGGAGAGCGAACCACAGACAGATAATTCCAATATTTCAAAAACATTAAATTCAGACGTGTGGAATTCTTTTACTTGTTCCATTATCATGTCAATTGCAATTTTAATTCCAGATGTCACATGAAACTGAGTTTCATTGACCAAGTCTGAATTGTTGCTGTTGTTTCAGTGTGTTATGACACCTGAAGCTGCTTTTCCAGTTCAGCCTTCAGTCTGCTGCATGTGCAATGCTCATTGCTTTCTCTCATTACAGCCAGATCTCTGAGTTGTCTGGTTAGCATTTGCGGTTTATGGTGTCGTTCACACATTTTAGTTAGTGCAGATATTTTTTTGACCTGCAAAAAACTGTGGTACTTCTGTCTGCTGTTTAGCATTTCACACCCTCCTTGTAAATTTACTTCTCTGATTAATTACATTTTAGTTGTTGCACAATTTGGTTTGCTATTACCTGTGCCACACAATTCTAGCCGTGTACCCGCCCCTTTTTTTGGCACTGGGTAGCACATAAATGAAATTATGTTTCAGAAATTCAATTTTAGTGACGAAAGTCACCCTTCTCCAATTATTGTCCTGCTCGGCGAGTGTAATATAATGTTTATTATAATTCAAGTTATAATATAATTATAAGATCTACATTTGCTGTTTCTCTTTTTTCTTTTCTAGGTTTCAAATACCTTTTCTTCTCATTTAGTCTTTTAAATGGCCATTATAACATTTGATTCTTCTATTTACTCTTACTTTATATTTTTCCGTTTATAGATAAGGAAACTATATCGCTTTGCAGTCCTTCCCAAGGATGCACGACACAAGTGGCCAGTCCCGAAGATCAGGAGCAGAGGCAGTTGGCTAATTCTCTAGGATTTTGCCGTACACGCGCAACAATCAAAGAGATTTTTGATAGCCCCCTTGGATGCCCTTCAGGAACTTAATTCAATCGTTTTACTTTAGTAGGTTTTGGCTCTGGATTAATCAAGCCTGTACATTTATCTAAAGTAACATTAAATTAGAACAGAAGACATCGGAACACATCCACCCACCCAAGTCGCCAGCAAACTCCCTGATATCAGCTGTTAGCCGTCGCTAACCTCTGACGCAAACTTGTGGAAATGTACGAATCCGTTAATCTATTTTGGAAAAAACAAATCTCAGAGTAATTCAGAATACATTCAAACATAACAATATTTAGTTCTCTGAAGCCTTAAATATAAAAAGGTTTTTGTTTCAGGATTAATGAGATGCATTTGTTTCTGATTTTCCGATTTCTTTGTCTTGTGATTTACATCGTAGCCACCAAATTTAGCATAGACACACGTGTTTAATTCAGTTTTACACAGGACACACGGCCTAGAATACAACATCTACAACCCTTTTACCTAAGTGTTCCAAATACACTCACAGCAAAGCAATAGAATACGACATCTATATCACCTTTGCCTAAGTATTTCAAATACACTTACAGTAAAGCAATCCTGTGTTAAAGAATAAACTTTAAATTAGCCTATGTGCATCTAGCACAAACAACTATAAAGTGTGTTCTAGCACAATGTGTTAAGCACGACTACAAATTTGAAAATCCAAACAGAATATGCATTGCTCAGAGTAGTATCCTCAAATATTTGAACAGCTTGACATCAAAATCAGGATGCGCGCGATCATAGCTAGTTATAACGGCGCCTTTTTATACTTGTATTATCCCAGCGTGTTACAATGTTTTAGTTTATTCTGCCATCGTTTTTACAGACTCGCCACATTTAACAGCTCCTGTCAGTTGTGTTGGATATATATTTTAGATTACTCTGCCATCGTTTTTACAGTCTCGCCATATCCCCAACCACCTAACAGTGATAACCAAGCAAAATTTTCACGAATTTTTGACTAGATAGCATATCAAATACTTTAGAGGTTTACTTTTCAGAGGAACTGAAATAAGCCAAATTAAATTGAATATCTTAATTTAATTCCATCAATGTTAAAGTTTTAGCATTTAGCATTAGCCTTGAATGCAGCATGGACAATAGCATTTAGCATTAGCCTTGAGCGCCGCATGGATTTAGCATTTAGCGTAGCCTTGAGCGTTTTGAAAGCAACATGGACAATAGCATTTAGCATTAGCCTTGAGCGCAGCATGGCTTTAGCATTTAGCGTAGCCTTGAGCGTTTTGAAAGCAACATGGACAATAGCATTTAGCATTATCCTTGATATTTGAGTTTTAGCCTGTACATCATATCATCCTGTTTTCCCAAAATTTTCCTTTCATAAACAATGCATTGATCTGCCTTTTTATTTATAAAATCACGTGTTTTCCGATCGTTTACAAACTTAGATTTTTCTTTCTCTGTTTTCTGTTAGTTTGCTCATTCTCTTCGCGTGTTGCTGGTTTCAACAATGGCCAGAAAACATGCGGCTGATTTTAAAACTTTTTAGGCTTTACTTTTTCAGCTCTTCATCGAGTTATTAATTATTTGGAAGATGTTATTCTCACTTTAGGTTTCGCTTCCTGTTGCTTAGGCAAAACAAGGAGATCTTTAAAATCTAATCACTCTTCATCTGGCTGCGGCATCACGCTTACCCATAAACAATGCAAACATTTCTTTCAACACTTCTAAGAATGCAAAGAAAATTGACTTACCACAACCACGGAAGAAAGAGAAGATGTTAAAACCTCTTGTTGATTTTAAACTCCCAATACTTGCTGGAAAGGATGTTTCTCGCCTGTGTTGCGAGATCACGTCGCCGAGGTCACCATTTTGTAAGGCCCGTGAAATATTGGTCCAATCTCCGGTTCGCCAATACACGGGGAAGGTATCACGTGTTCTGTCCTTACTCGTGCAGAGTATTGGTTGGTTAAATTTACAATACATTTAGTTATGTATTCTCTCGTTAATTCATCTGACTCCATAAATGAAAGGTTTTAATAATATCTGTGCCTCACTAAAAGTGAGTGAACGTTTGACTATTCCGTTTAACTCTTCAATGAAAATAATATCAAAGTCAGTTAGAATAATCAACAATGTAACAATTTATTATGTCAGGTAAATGTATCATGCCAATTCCATAATCAATTCAAAGATAATCGATACAAAACATCAAATGCTCTGGAATAGAGATAAGATGCAAACCCAACATTTAAGAAATACGTTAGGCTGAGAGATCTACATCTCCCAGCCTAACGGACCCATCTGAAATACAGAAAAAGGCCCCGATCTCCCTGCTGCTCTCCATTAAATAGCCAGACCTCTTTCACATGTAAACATGTGCTAACAATAGTAAATTTGCATTCTTGGGGGGGGTGTGACCATTTGCTTGAGACCAACCCCTCCTTGTATGCTAGTTATCCATAAACCTTCAAAAACCTTATTACCTTGTGTTTTACTTATTTTGAGATGAGAGAATTGTACCAGTCGCACTGTGACATTTTAAACGATACCAAACATGAATATACTCTGTGATAATCATTCACATTAAACTATACATTTTCTTGGGTGAAATCAGGTAGTCACCTGAGCATGAGAGAGAGGGGGTGAAGGGAGAGGGAAGGAGATGTAGATTAGATGACTCGGGGGTGAGACTTTCGTCTCGATGGTGCGTGAGAGCCAGTTCAAATGCTAATCTCCAGAGAGGTCCTTTTGTCCTCTCAGGGCCTGGTCACCCCCAAAACAGACTGTCTGGAATTTCCTAATTTATCAATTCTTACAGGTGAATTAATCCTTTAAATGTACTGCTCTGTTTTATTGGATGCAGCTACAGTCAGCATTAGGCCAGCAGAGCTTTTTTAGTGGAGTTTTTCTTTAATTAACATGTCTGTCTAAACTTGTCCTCATTTAGCTTAAAAGGTGTGTTTGTTTAGTGATTCAGTTTGAGGTTAAGATGAAAATCACACAAAACAAATGCACATTTCCTCATTTCCCCCCCCCAGCAGATCAGATGTATTTTACTAATCTTGGCATAGAATGTGAACTGCAATTTGGAAATATTCAATATGAGAAATAAATTATCCACTTTTTTTCTTTCAAAGGTATCACTCTTAGCCAATAAAGTTACACTGACATGTAGGTATGCAGATTCTCATATTGGCTGTGCTGGATTACTAGAGTACGGTGGCCGAGAGGTGCAAAACAAATCACAATTACAAAAACAAAATAACAATTCAGAAAACACAACGACAATTTAGAAAACAAAATAACAATTCAGAAAACACAACGACATTTCAGAAAACACAACGACATCTCAGAAAACACAACGACAATTCAGAAAACACAACGACATTTCAGAAAACACAACGACATTTCAGAAAACACAACGACATTTCAGAAAACACAACGACAATTCAGAAAACACAACGACATTTCAGAAAACACAACGACATTTCAGAAAAAACGGAAAAGGTAGGTATATTTTGAGAATGACGTACTTATCACTGATTGGACGAGATACCTGTCAATCAAGAAATTTGTGATCAACTTTGTTTTGCTATGCAAAAATAGAACACATTAAACTTTTACTTTGAAGAAGGACATTCATGTGCCGTGATTGTGGACATGCTGGCGACATACCACATAATATTTACTATATTAAGTGTGTCATGAGTTTAGTATGCCTGAGCACATGGTTAGCATGAGTGTTTCGCGATTAGCGCGATAGCCCGCTATTCATTATAACTGGTCATAATGAGTGTATGATGTTGTTTCAGTCATATTTAGTTTGTAAAAAGCATGAGATTAGAGTGTTACTACCAGCTGTCACACGTCATTTTGGGGCTAGCTAGAGCATGAGAACTGCACAGAGAGAGTGTTAAATAGCTTGTTGATCATATTTTTCCTTCTAGTGTAATGGAATGTTTAAAGTCACTTATGTGTACAACGGTCATTACTGTAAAAAAGTGATATACATGTTGAGATTGTATGTTTTGAGCTTTTGTTATGCATATTCTCTTATGCTTCATTTTGAGTAAATACACCAACAAAGAAGCCTTCACTGCAATGCTCTCTTTTATTTCATTTTTCGACATACCACTACATTAAAAGCTGCGTCGACCAGGACAGTTGTTCGGCTACCGGACAACGTGGTTAGTAGCCTACTTCTCTGCAGAAGTTGCGTGTTAAACGTGATGACATATGCGGCTGCTGCAAGAACTCGACCCACCAGGGACAGAACAAGGACACGTCGTAGATTCGTTAGGCGTACCTATCACTCCATGGGACCGAACTATCTTTGGCACGTTGATGGGTACGATTTGTTTCTACCGGTACTTCCAGACAGTATCGCTTGATTCCGGTTCTGGCTTGATTGACAGGTATCTCGTCCATTCAGCGATAAGTACGTCATTCTCAAAATATACCTACCTTTTCCGTTTTTTCTGAATTGTCGTCGTGTTTTCTGAAATGTCGTTGTGTTTTCTGAAATGCCGTTGTGTTTTCTGAATTGTTATTGTGTTTTCTGAATTGTTATTGTGTTTTCTGAATTGTTATTGTGTTTTCTGAATTGTTGTTTTGTTTTCTAAATTGTCGTTGTGTTTTCTGAATTGTTATTTTGTTTTCTAAATTGTCGTTGTGTTTTCTGAATTGTTATTTTGTTTTTGTAATTGTGATTTGTTTTGCACCTCTCGGCCACCGTACTAGAGACCTCTTAATGCAATTACATTTTGCTTTAAATCCAGTAAGTGAATGAAGGTTATTAAAGTAAGTACTGGTCTAAAAAAAAAATTTATAATAATATTCATAAAGGATAGTTTTTTTGAGAATGCGAGGGCTCGTATGTGAGGGCTGAAAGATGGGTGGATGTTTGAGTAATTGTGCATTTGTTTTGTTTTTTTAAAGTACGTCTGTAGGTATTAAGTAACCTTAAAAGCATGTTGCCTTGTGTTTGTGTGTTTAATGACATAAAATGTTTATTATATTGTCTTAAATGACTTCTCTTTCTAGATTAGCTTAACTAAAATTTTATTGTTCTCTTTAAATCATACAAAAATTTATTATGAGTTAATGGCACGCTCAAACCGCTACTGTTCATAGATACATCAGTCAGTGTATACCAGCACATGCTTGCATTAAAGCCATGTGTCCACCAAAGCTTTTTCCTGCAACTAGTGTATTTTTAGGGGCCAAGCACCGAAGGTGCGGAGGCACCTATTGTATCTGTTCCCGTTCTTATTATTCTTCTTCCGCCATGGGAGTCTATGGCAGCCCATAGAACCGATTGCGGGAAAGTTGTAATGGTTTGACATTCTGATAGAGGACAGTCCCAACATTAAATACACCAATTTTGGTGTGTCTAAGTCATTCCCTCTAGCGCCACCACCTGTTCAAAGTTTCATTAATTAACTTTTGAACCATAAGGCCAATCAACAAAATTATTTTTTCCTCTGATTTCTGAGCTCATGGCGATTCGATTGCACCCTATGTCGTCATTTTCCGTCATAAAAATGTCCGCCATTTTGAATTTTCCTAAAAAGCTACTTTTTCGAACTCGTCCTAGACGGTTTGTCTGATTTGCACGAAAATTGAACCAGATCATCTACAGACCATGCCGATAAAAAGTCATGGAATTCAAGTTGATTCGCTTAACCGTTTTCAATAAACACACGAACAAATTTTACGTAGCGCTTGCAAAAACAGACGTAAGGCGGTATCTCCGCAACGCTTTATCGGATTCAGATCAAACTTGGTACATGTCATCACAAGCATGACCTGAGGCAACATGCTGCGTTTCGGCGCAGCGCCACCTACTGGTCCGGAGATATGAAAAATGCTTTTCTGCTTATAACTTCTGAACAGTTTGTCCAAAAATCATAAAATTGGTCTTGTTAGATTCAGGGCAACATGCCGAGTCGACTGATATCCAATTTTACCATATCGGCTTTTTTGACTGTCGGCCATTTTGAATTTTGTGCTAAAATGCTTTATTTTAAGAACGCATGAACGGATTGTTACGAAACTTGGTATGGGTCATCAGCACAATGTCCTGAAGGAGCGTGAGAAGTTTCGAAACAGCGCCACCTAGTGGTGAATTTTTTTTCCAAATGCTTATAACTTTGGGTTTGGTCGACTTTTCACGAGATTCATCTAATTAGACTCCTGAAACCTTGCCGAGTCCTACGATACCAAACATGCTAGGTTTCGCCCTACGGTTTGTGTAGCGTTGTGATTTAGCGCTTAAAAAAACATTTGGCTATATCTTCGAAACCGCTAGTCCGATCGAGACGAAACCACCGTCAGAAGTTTGGAAACATAGGTTGCTAGCTAAATGCCAATGCCCTAATGCGAAAATATTGATAGTAAGGGGTAGTAAAATCCAATCAAAGTCATGTGTCAGTCATTTTTTACGTGTTTTTTCATATAAATGTCTATAACTCCGAAGAGAATTGAGATATTTTGACCAAAATTTACACACATATGTATGGGCTCACTCTGAGGACACGTAAAAAAAATGGTGGGACTGAGCCTCTTGGTGGCGCTATAATAGAACAAAACATGAAATTCCCATTGACTTCAATACAGTTTTGTGAAATAAAATGCTATACTAAACAAATGCATTGGTGTAATATTACAAAACTCAGAATGTGCCATCAGCACCATCCCCTGAAGGTACCCAAAATATTTTGAGACAGCGCCACCTAGTGGTCAAAAGTTATAACAAAATTTCCAAAAAGGCTAATAACTTTTGAATATATCTGGCTATTGAAATGCCACTGGTCTTAAAGGGGTCATGAACTGGATTGTTTTATTTTATAATGTTGCCTGGGGTGCCCTTATAATGTTAGTATGATTTTTACATCAAAAATTGTCATAATTTATAAATAAATGCCATTTTTCCAAGCCTGATTTCAGCCTCAGATTTGAACGCTCTGTTTTAAGGGGCGTGTCTGCTATGAGACTGCAGTGCAAACGCCCACTGCTGTGATTGGCTGACATGCTTGCATATGAAATAGCTAGTATTACATGAACTCTCTCGAAAACTTTTTACTACGTTTTTACTATTACAGCTATCGAGATAACAAATCGTGAAAAGTATAGTTTAAAGCATTATATTTATATCTATTCCATCACATGAAAGGTTGCAGCATGATGAGCACTGACTGAGCAGATGACAGACAGTCTGTTGATCGCGTGAATAAAGATCTTATCATTGCAACGCAATTTTTGCACTCTCACAAATGCTTACACCAAATCACAATGCAAACACGATGTGAATACACAGTAAGAGCTTCGTTGTGTAGTGTAACAGTGTCATTATTTCATCCCGAGTTTGGTAAGTGTCCAGATAAGCTCTCGCGGCTCGCGCTGTGCTGTTTGATTGACAGCTTGGGCGATTGGAAAGGGATCGTTCTTTGATCGCTTTCTGTATATAATTTAATTTAACAGTTTAAAAAAGAATATTTTCATAATACTACGAGAAATTATGTGAAGTTGATCGTTTAGTCACTGATGCATAAACAGTATTGAACGATTTTAAGAGAAATATCTGAACTTGAATAATTACACAGAAATCACTGATCACAGATCAGGCATTAGAATACACATGGTTACTTACATGTTGCTGGCAGATCCGTGTCGGGAAATTGTGATTGACTGATTTAATAAAGTTTAACCATGCTGGAATCCGAAGGAAGCTTATGCAGACTGTCTTCTTCCACAAACAGGCACTGCACAGTATTTAGTAAACAGCATGTTTATTGCTTGGAAGTAGCTCAATCCGGTTTAGCAATTATCATGTCGTCCTATGTTATTTAGCATGTTTGGGCGAATCGGTGGGCGGGGCTAAACAGGCAGTGTTGAAGTAGGCATTGATCTTCTTTTGTGGAGGCGGTGTTTTATCCTCTTTGACGTCATAGTTCCCCACTTTGAAAAACGAGTCGTTTGCTGAGCCCGATGTCTATAAAAGCTTTTATTGGACTAACAAGGTAGTTTTCAGTTCTGAAACTTACAGGATATTATTATAGTATGATGATCTCTATGTCAAAAGCTCAAGGAAATTTTGATTTCTCAGTTCATCACCCCTTTAATAGATTCCTTGGGTCAAGCCGAGAACATAGATACCAAGTTTTCCTTATTTGGCTGAACTTCCTGTCCGCCATCTTGATTTTCATTCAAAACCTACTTCTTCGAACTCCTCCTAGACCGTTTATCCGATTTTCACCAAAATCGAATCGTATCATCTCCAGACTGTGCCGACTAAAAGTTATGGATTTCGTGTCGATAGACCAAACCGTTGTCGTATAGCGCAGCAGCAAATTTGAGGCATGATGCTAAAAGCACTATTCAGGCTTTATCTCTGCAATGCCTTGACATATTGACACCAAACTTTGTATGTGTCATTGTCACTTCACTCTGACCACATCACATTAGTTTTGTAACTGCGCCACCTATTGGTTGAAAGTGATAATCCATTAAATCATATTTTTATTTACTGTTTCTATGATTTTTCAGGCATTTTGCCTAAAATCCTCTTTAAATGTCTTTAATTGCTCATTGTTGCAGTTGGTCTGACACTTTCAGACATGTTTTGTCATCTTATTCTGCTTGGCCCCGATAATTGCTGCTTGCAGCTATATTTCCAATTGTTTTCAATGGGAGCGCCACGTTTTTAAAACTCCAGGAGTGTATCGAGGCGCTGAGCGTCTATTTCACGCTGAGCGCTCTGTTTTTTACCGATAAAACTTACCATAAAAAACTTTACCATAAAACTTTGGGTAAAACGCAGCGCTCATCATTGTCACTTTTTACCCAACCGTCCAATCACAGTGGAGGAGGGGCGGGAAAAATACAACACCGACCAACCACCACACTCTGCTTGTACAACGTCAACAGATGATGAAAAGCATAATAATGGATCCAAATAATTTAAAACAAGATACTCCATTGTATCGACATTTTTATATAGAAACAAAACAGAAAAAAACTATCTGTGAAATGAGATACTATTAACACTTCCACGGATATTACGTATCATTGCAAGCAAAGTGTCTCAACTGAAAAAACTGCTACGCTGCCAAAACGCTTTCAAGCGCCCACAGCTTGGCGTTTTCTGCAGAGCGCCTAGAGTTTTCAGCTGGCTAAAAACGCTTTGGTGGACACGCGGCCTAACAATCTGGCAAACATTAGTAATAAACAGACAAATATCTCTCTCTATTGTGAAATAAGTTCTTATGTTTTCTAGTTTGCCTGTTTTTTCCATTGAAATCATTTCCAGTGGTTTAAGTCTGTTATACTGTATTTAGCATCAAGGACCTTCTGTAGACCAGACTGAGTAAATTTATCCGGGTTAGATATCCTTGGCAAGTTTGAACTGGTTTGGCACGTGTTGGAAATTTTTCTCATTTTTCAAATGAGACCACAACCACAAAATGATACAGTTGTGTAGTTTGTGGCAAAATTGAAGCACTGCTTTTAGTATAACTATACAAATAACAATCTCTGAATTTAACATGTGATAAATCTACTTGGAAAGCTGACTTATAAAATGATTCACAGGTTATTCAAGTCTTTTTTTTTTTTTTTTTTTTTTTTTTTTTTTTTCTTCAAAACATCTGTATGTAACATCATGTTTATACATGTTTTTGAAAAACTTAAAATCCCAAATAATCTTAATTCTTAAAGGGTTAGTTCGCCCATTTAAGACATGAAGTTGTATGCAATCCTTACCAGCACTATAGTGCATACACACTGACCCACTCTGTGGTCACCTCCCTGGTCAGAGTTCTGGCCGCTGGAAGTTTTTCAAGAAAGTAGTCCCATTTAGTTTCCGGGGCCTCAAAACTGTGCGTTTTTACGTGAAAAAATTATATGCGTTTCAAAGCTTGATTAATTTACATCACAAAAAACACTCCAGACAAAATTCATACCTCAGTTTTTAATCGGCACTATTTTCTTTCCATTTCTATCAATCCGCGCTGCTGTCAACGTCAACAGTGCGCACGTTCCGATCAGCTGTTCCATTTACACAATCGAATGACAACCAGAGGTGGGTAGAGTACCCAAAAACTGTACTCAAGTAAAAGTACAAGTACTTATAGAAATATTTACTCAAAGTAAAAGTAAAAGTAATAATCTTAATAGTTACTTGAGTAAGAGTAAAAAAGTATCCAATGAAAAAACTACTCAAGTAGCGAGTAACTTACTTCGGATCATATAGGCCTATATATATATATATATATATATATATATATATATATATATATATATATATATATATATATATATATATATATACATACATACACACATTATATATATATATATATATATATATATATATATATATATATATATATATATATATATATATATATATATACATATATACATATATACATATATTAGGGGTGTAACGATACACAAAACTGACGGTTCGGTACGTCCCACGGTTTTGACGTCTCGGTTCGGTTCATTTAGGTGGGGTGGGGGGGTTTAGAAAGCTAAAATTGCTTTTTTTTATTTTTTTAAACAGTGCTTTAATTAACAAATTGTGTCCTTGTCTTTAAATTAATTCAATTACAAGTAAACGTCTCGCAAGGATAAAAAAATGATCTACTAATGCTGTAAACTATACAGGAGCCCTTACTTTCACATTACTATAACATTAAAGCTTAACAACAGAGCCTAGACTTTTAGCCTAAATTCAGTTGCTATTTATTTTTAGATATAATAATAATAATCAACACTCAAGTAACAAATTGTATGAAAACATGTAAACTCTACAAGGCAGTTTTTACATTAACATATGTTTTTACTCTAATTTATTATTGAAATATAATCATTTACACAGTTGCTGTCATTTTCATGACAGATATTTTAAAAATACATTAAATAATCAAGATGTCATTAACAGGTTAAGTAAACTATAATATATAGGCTAATACAGTGCATTTATTTAGTGAAAGGGTTCATTTCCTTAGCAAACCAACATGTGGACACTGAATGACTTGCCTGAGGTAAATAAAGCTATATGAAAAACTAAGTGTTTTATTGACGTATTTCCGCTGTTGAAACACTGACTGAGCGATTACACGAGTTATGATGCCTTTCAGTAAGTATACTGTATCTTTCAACATACCTTCAGGTGTCCATTCATGTTTATTCTGTAACTGAGGAAGAGATATTCGCGTTTACTCCACAGTCTATGGTTTACTCGCGCTCCGCGCTGCCGCTTTAAATGAGGAGCCTGTCATGCAAGATCAAAGAGCGCCAAAACGACATTTCATGTTTGAATTTCGTGATCAAATAGACAGAATCTGAAAGATTACACCTTGCTTATTATCGAAAGTAACAAAACACTGAGCTTATTGCAATTAAATGTGGTTAATGGTGGTTAGGCAACAACGCTGTATTCGTTGTGTACACATAAGACATGAGGTCCAATGGGGGCGGGGCGGGCGTGTTCGGTACGCCATGAGAGTATCGCGATTCGTATCGTTGGTGGTGTATCGCGGTTTTTCGGTTCGGTTCGAATATCGTTACACCCCTAACATATATATACATATATATATACATATATACATATATATATATATACACACACACACACACACACACACATATATACATATATATATATATATATATATATATTATTAAGACTTCAGATGCAAAAGCCTCTGAGTGCCATCTCAAACTTTCTTCTAAAACAAGCATTTTTATCAAGCTCGTATATTTAAGTTCAGTAATTTCACTTTAATGACAATTAATAGGTACTTTTCATTGCCATTTAAGTGAAATAACTGAACATAAACATACAAGCTTGATAAAAATGCTCTTTTAGAATAAAATTTCAGATGGTACCTATAGGCTTTTGCATCTGAAGTCATCATATATATAAAATGATATTATTTAGATTTTTTTATTTATTTAAATGACTATTGTTTTCATAAGTAGATTGGCTCTCTTTGCAACAAAAAGTAAAATCTGTAGCCCGAAAAAGAAAATCATTGCCTGTCCTTTGGTTTGTATAATAATAACTTATACAACTACATTTGGATTATTAGACAATGTCGAAATAAAGTGAATCTGCAGAGTGTTGCATTCAAAGCATAATTGACACAGAGAAGAAAGAGTTAAAACTCTTAACATGTGCTCGCGCTCATGACTGCTACTGAATATCTGAACACAAAAAAACAAACAAAAGTACATCGACGGATCTTCTTCTGTCGGTTCTCCAAAATATAATCAAATGTATACTGTATTTCTGCAAGCATGTTTAAACTGGTTAACTCAACTGTGTCGACGGCAGGCAAGGCATTCGTTTTCAAGCCGAGTTCGCACGCCACTGCGCAACAATACACAACTACCGCGGGATGGCGGGTGTTCATAAACTGTGAACAATGGTAGCTTATTTAATGTATAAATTAATGTATATGTCCAAAAAACGGGTAATGTCCACCAGTGCCGGCCCGAGCCTCTTGGGGGCCCTAAGCAGAATTTGATTTGGGGCCCCCCTCCCACCACGCAGAGTCACCTGTGCTAGAAGATTATTGACACAAATGTCACGCTATAATGTTATAGCGAATATTATAAACGAATACAGTGAGGTTATAATACAAAATAAATAAATAAACGATACTTAAAATGCTTCACTCTTTTATTAAAACTTCTGAATACAAACTGTCACAAAACATATTAAATAAAATATTTGCAAATGTGCATTAAATGTGCAATCTTTTAAATAAAACCAAAATAGACAAACATTAATATAATAAAAAATAGAATGTTACAAAAAAAAGATCCTTAAATAATGAAAGCAAACATAAAAAAGGTCCTTAAATAATGAAAGCAAACATAAAAAAGGTCCTTAAATAATGAAAGCAAACATAAGAACAGCAAGGGTTCAACAATGACACCTCACAACTGTACAACAATGACCTCAAAATCGTTCCTTTCTTGCTTTTCTGGAGGCAAAGTCACTGATGACATCATTGTATGGTATTGCTTGGCCAACTTTGTTATTAATACTAATGACTGCAAGTCCACTTAGTCTTTCCTGGGCCATTGATGATCTCAAGTATGTTTTTATCAATTTGAGCTTGGAAAAGCTCCTCTCTGCTGAGGCAACTGACACAGGCAGAGTGCAGGCTATCCTGAGAGCTACCCAAAGATTTGGGTAAAGCTCACACATCTCATTCTGTGAGAGGTATGTGAGAAGCTCAAAGGCAGTCATCATAGTTTGGGGAAGTTCAGGAAGACTCTCTATCTCTACTGCCAGTGCGCTACCATCAATATCAGCCTCCTCTCCACAAGAGAGTTTTTCCCCAAGAAGCTTACATTGTTCCCTCCGGACCTTTTGATCTAGCTCCCTAAAATTGAGCAGCACTCCAAAGTTCTCTTTAACCTCACTTAGAGACTTAAATCTATCCTCCAATGACAGAATGCTACAGTCCACTACAGCATTAAAAAATGACACTTCCAGCCTCTTCATAGCATCCACTATTGGCTCATCTGCAGCCTCATAGGCAAAGTGCCTTTTTGTAGAACGCAATCGCTTCTCTTTCAGCACTGCTTCTGTGTTCATCCTCTCACAAATTTCTTTAGCAGATGTCTGTGCATCACAGAAGCCTGTTTTTCGGTAACTGATAAGTTCGCCTTTGTTCTTTTTTACAAGGTTAACCGCTACATCAAGCTGCATGTTGGTTGACTGTAGAAGCTTGCTCGTGATGTTAATTTTAGACAAAATGTCACACCAGACAACACAACAAATCTGAAACCTAAATGAACCTATCTCTTCCGCAAGGGAATTGGCTTCAACAGCCACTACAGGGTCAGTCGCTTTACTTCTCACTTCTAGCAGGGCTTCCCTCACCTTCTCTGACTGGTAGCGCAAAGCTTCAATACTTTTTATCCGGCTTTCCCAGCGTGTCTCACTCCAGGACTTGAGGGTGATGTCAACAAACTTCCGTAAGATGGCCCACCTTTGAGTGGACCCAGCGAACAAATTGTACACCTTCTCCACATTTCCAAAAAAACAAGAAGCATCCGTTGATGCTTTAGCCGCATCTGAAACTGTCAGATTTAGTGTATGAGAACTGCAAGGCACATAAAAAGCTCTTGGATTCTTAGCCAATAGCCTAGCCTGCACACCTTTGTTTTTTCCCTTCATATTAGCCCCATTGTCATAGGACTGCCCCCGACAATCCTGAAAAGGGATGTTCAATTCCTCAAGCCTGTTAAGGATTAGATTGGACAAACCCAGGCCAGTGGATTCTGGAGCTATCAGAAATCCTAAAAAGTGCTCTTTTATTTCTGGTGTTTTGCCCAGAGTGACTGTGCGCACCACGACAGACATTTGTTCATGGTGACTAACATCAGGTGTACAGTCTAAAATAATTGAATAATATTTGCAGTCCTTGATTTCTGCCACCATTACCTCAATTATTTTGTCACTGACACACTCTATCAGCTCATTCTGGATAGTCTTACCCAGGTACGTGTTGTGCTGCATTCCACTATCAATTCGTCTGATGTGATCTTTTAACACCGGGTCAAATTTTGCCATCAGTTCCACCTCTTTAAGGAAGTTCCCATTGTTGGCCTGATGCAAAGTATCGACAGACCCCCTGAGTGCAAGATTCCTCTCTGCCAAAGACTGAATGATACTAATCAAACGGATGAGAACATCTCTCCAACGATTTCTTTCTGCCTCCAAAAGGGCCATTTCTGTTGCATCAATTGTCTTCTGCTTAGAAAGACGGAGGGCAAAGTCTTTCCACTTCACCATATTATTGCAATGATCTTGACTATTCTCATGCTGTTTCAGCAAAGCACCTACATTTACCCAATCACGCTGTCCCTCTGTTGACAGTTTTGTGGACTTTCTTGAGAATAATTTGCAACAGAAGCAGTAAACCGCATCTTTTTTCTTGGAATAAATCAGCCAGCTTCGCTTGATTTTTTTCCCCATTAACTAACTGTCTGTATGTGTAGTGGTAGTGAAAGCTTCGTCCATCTGATTTCTTGGGGAAGGTAAAGGTGTCACTTATTGGCACTGGCCCTCTTCTTACCAGATCAGTCCTTTCTGAGTCTGACAGGAATGCTGACCATTCAACTGGGTCAACTGGAGGAGCTGTTGAGGGAGTGGATGGGAAATCTATAGCAGTGGGTGCAGATGTAGAAGGACCTGTAGGGACATTAGATAATAAAAAAAAAAAATAGAATTATAAAATAACATAACACAGAATATTTTATAGTAAAGCCAACACAAAACAAAAACTTTTAGATTAACTGACCTGTCATGCCGGCTGAGGTTGAAACCGATGTATCAGTGAATGTAAGTGCTTGTAACTGCTCCTCGCTTTCAGATGCTTGTAACTGCTCCTCGCTTTCAGATGCTTGTAACTGCTCCTCGCTTTCAGATGCTTGTAACTGCTCCTCGCTTTCAGATGCTTGTAACTGCTCCTCGCTTTCAGATGCTTGTAACTGCTCCTCGCTTTCAGATGCTTGTAACTGCTCCTCGCTTTCAGACGCTTGTAACTGCTCCTCGCTTTCAGACGCTTGTAACTCTGCAGTGGATGAACCTGCAATGATAAAATAAACAAACAAACAAACAAACAAATAAAAAAAATAAAAAAAGCTAAATGTGTCATGTCATATTAAAGGACAATTCCGGTGAAAAATAAATCTAGGGGTAATTAACACATGGTCACCGAGTCGATCGTTCCCTGTGATGCGTTTTCATGAAAATCAAATATAAAGAGTTTTATCTCTAAAAACAGATTAGCTCATAACACTAGTATATGGGGCACAGAGTAAGTAAAAAGTATCGTTTAAAGTCTTTATAAAGTATCTTCTTATTAAACTGTCTGTACACTTACAAAGTTCTCAATGCTTCGGTTTGCATGTAGGGACCCTCATTATGCTACCGTGTTAGTGTGAGGCTATTCTGAGCCTTGTTAGTGTTATTAACTAGCGATTTACTTTTACTTACTCTGTGCCCCATATACTAGCGTTATAAGCTAATCTGTTTTTAGAGATAAAACTCTTTATATTTGATTATCATGAAAACGCATCCCAGGGAACGATCGACTCAGTAACCATGTGTTAATTACCCCTAGGTTCATTTTTCACCGTAATTGTCCTTTAACAGGCTATGTAACCATTTGCCATCAAGAAAAAACTCACCTGCTGTATCATCAGCTGAGGAGGCTCTGACACTTGATGAAACATTAGGGGCAGGTAGGGTTGGTTGTGCTCCAAAATACTTCAACAGTGTTCCTGGGGAAAAAAATAGCATTTCATAAATGCATAGGCTAGTTGATCGAGCAGAATGAGTTTATTTTGCCATCATTACTTACACAACAAGCAATTCCACACCACACCTAACATTTCATATTCTATTGGCAAATGAGGCATATTAATTGCAGTATGGTGAAAACTTAACATGGTGATCTACTGCACTGCAGCCTGTAAATATAAGGATAGCACTGCTAACGTTACATCAATCGCCACCATATTAATAAAATTGAAGTCTCCCCACCCAACATGGTTTTGGTATATTTTTTTCATAAAGATCAATACCGCATCATCTCTCACAAAGATCTTAGAGCAGAGAGCGCACGTGCATTGCCTATGAAGCTGGAACATTCACTTCAACACAAACAGCAATGCTAGCTAAGCTGGCATCGCTGTTTTCTCCAACTTAAACCGATATCTATCAACGTGAAATACACACCTAGCTGCTACCTAGATAGATAAATGTATATTAATAACATTTCACTGTTGATGGTGGGGATTTAGCTCTGGTGATGGCTTATAAATATCATGAGTCATGACTAGCTAGCTGCTACCTCAAGTGACGTGAGCACAATTTGTGCTGCTGCGGCTGCACAAAACATACTGTAAATAATCATGCAAACATACCTTTATCTCGCTCTTTTTTCTCCTCCTCGGCCCTTTTCTTTTTTCTTTTTTCGGCACCTGAGGGATACGTCCTTTTTTGTGACATGGCAGGTGGCTAGATTCGTGACGAGTGACGTGCAATTCCGCGCCCGCGCCTGCGCGAGTTGTCAATGCACGCACGCCAGCCGTGACAGCCGTCGCGAGGTGTCTAGTAGTGTGTATGCGCATGACTCAAACGCAGACACAGCAGCAGTTGTCGACAAAATTTTCTTTTCTTTAATTATTTATTCATTCATTCATATTCATTCATTTATATCACTTGTTTAAGTTATTTAATTGTAAAAAAAAAAAAAAAAAAAAAAAACGATTGGGGGGCCCCAGGGGGCCCCAAGCAGCCGCTTAGTTCGCTTATGCCTCGGGCCGGCCCTGAAAATAAAGTAGCCTAACGAGAGGAACGTCGCCCAACGTAACGAAGTAAAAGTACAGTTTTTTTCATTAGAAATGTACTCGAGTAAAAGTAATAAGTACCCACATTTAAATCTACTCTTAAAAGTAAAAATTTTCCAAAAAAATACTCAAGTAAATGTAACGAAGTAACTTAAATGTACTTCGTTACTACCCACCTCTGATGACAACGACGTAAAAAGTAGAAAATTAACAATGGTGCGAACTTGTAAATTCCCAGGTTGTGACCACAAGAATGTGCCGGGATCACTGTTCAGATTCCATCGTTTTCCTGTTTCGGATATAGCTAATATGAGACAGCTTTGGCTGGTTGCCATCGGCTACTCTGCGGGAGCTAAAATATCCAGAATCAAGGATTTTCGTGTGTGCAGTGCTCACTTCAGCGAAGACGATTACATCCCCAACCAAGGAGAAAAAAAAAAAAAAAAGATTTTAAAGAGTTTTGCTGTACCAGTAACACGGGTAAGCTCTATTTACTAACTTTATGATCCCATGTCTAAACTGTACGGTAAACAATGTTTAGACTCCAGTGGAAATCACGTGAAAAGAGGTCTAATATAAAAACAGTATAGGGATATAGGTACAATTTGCTGAGAAAACTATTTGGATGTAATGCAGACAGACCTGTAATGCAGTTGGCCTCCTCGTCAATCGATAGGTTTTGCATCTGTGGCATGAGTTCCCATTCGTGGCAGCAATAGCTTCTGTTGGCATAACTTGACAATTTGAACAAGTGCACCACCATTTGTCGTTCATCCTGGCTCTTGCTACAGCTGTGGGCCCAGCATCAACTTGGACAACTTCATCTCTGTCCTCTCGCTCTCTCTCTTCCCGTTCTATCTCCATCTGCTGAAGTTCGGCATCGGTATACTCCGGTTCATTTAGGTATCCCTTTGGCGTTGTGCTAAAATTACTTAAATCATCATCTGTTCCGTCTGACTGACATTGTGCTAAAATTGGTTTCATCATCAGAAGTTTCGTAGTCAGACATGTTGTCAGCGAGTCGCGCTATCAACAGCTGATCGGAACGTCATAGGCCTATATGATCCGAAGTAAGTTACTCGCTACTTGAGTAGTTTTTTCATTGGATACTTTTTTACTCTTACTCAAGTAACTATTAAGATTATTACTTTTACTTTTACTTTGAGTAAATATTTCTATAAGTACTTGTACTTTTACTTGAGTACAGTTTTTGGGTACTCTACCCACCTCTGGTTGTCATTCGATTGTGTAAATGGAACAGCTGATCGGAACGTGCGCACTGTTGACGTTGACAGCAGCGCGGATTGATAGAAATGGAAAGAAAATAGTGCCGATTAAAAACTGAGGTATGAATTTTGTCTGGAGTGTTTTTTGTGATGTAAATTAATCAAGCTTTGAAACGCATATAATTTTTTCACGTAAAAACGCACAGTTTTGAGGCCCCGGAAACTAAATGGGACTACTTTCTTGAAAAACTTCCAGCGGCCAGAACTCTGACCAGGGAGGTGACCACAGAGTGGGTCAGTGTGTATGCACTATAGTGCTGGTAAGGATTGCATACAACTTCATGTCTTAAATGGGCGAACTATCCCTTTAAAATATCTATCAATTTGTAGACCTGTTTACTAACATACTTAAAAGCAATCTTTTTCGAAAACAGCATTGTCTTTAATTTATTTCTTTGTTTGCTTGTATATTTTAATTGCCGAAGTTCTTCAAAACTTAGTTTCAATCGAAACACTAATTGATATATATCGTGATAATTGTCATTTATAACCTTAAATAAGACTGGTTGAAATAATTGTCCATAGAATTGTCTATACTATCAATATGTAGCATAGCAGTGCTTCGTTTTGTTGTAATTTGAAGCTTTAACACTTTCTTACTATACAGAGCCCAAGTGAGTGACACCATTTACCAAAGAAAAAAGTTTAAGCTGTTACATCAAAATATGTAATCACTAAGGCTGTCAAGTCTAATTTGTTAAACGCCATTAAATTGTATTTGGAAAAAATAACAATTTTCCCAATTTGATATTAAAATGGTTTCATTCTGTTCTGCTTGACTTCTACAGTTGAAGTCTATGTATTTTTTCAAAAAGCACTGTTGCAGATTTGAATACTAAAACATCAAAAGTCCATAGTTGGGATCATGCTTATTAGAAAATGGTTTATTAGTAAATTCAGAGACTCAACAGTAAATTAATTTATGAATTAAATCCAAACTTGGAACAAAAGTAAATTTGCTGCCACTGCAAGATGTAATACAATTGTTAAGTTCAGTAAGCCAGAAAGTTGAACTGAATGCATTAACTTAATCTTTGACAGCCTTAGTTGTGTCCCATCTGACTTTTATAGGCCTTGACTTTTTTTTTTTTTATGTTTGTGTCCATCTTTCTAATGATAAAAATGCAAATAGGAAGTGGAACTTACTCAGTCAGATCTGCACAAAATCTGTCCTTAAGAAAGATGGTCTAGGGTATTCAGTAGCTAGTGCAGCAGAACACAGCATAATTAAAAGCAAGGATGTGTCAACACTTCATATAGATAAGTTTCATGAATGTCTGCTTGTTTTTATGCCTCTTAGATGTGTACTATATATGTTACCTTTCTGATTAAAGTAGCATGTTTGCAAAAAAATATTGAAGATCCATTGTGAACCATTACAGAGAAGAAAAATCCCTACACATCTCAATGTTTTGCAGCGGTTGAATTTGAACATGACTTGATTTTCTCAAGTAAAGCCCAGAAAAGGGGGGAAGCATTCCAAAAACTGCTGCCACACGTTCTTCAGCGAACACCCTTACATTGAGTGTTCACACTATCGCTCCCTTCAGTATCTACACACTGGCAATCTGTCGAGGTATTTCTTGTGGTGATTGGTTTTAATTCTAGGAGAACAGTCATGATAGCATTTAGACCTGCATGCTTTGCCTAGACAGCAATGTCTTGTTAACTATTCTGCAAGATTTGTTTACTTCTTTACTTATTTGTTCTCAACTAACAAGAATACGGGGAGGCTCAATAATACATGTTAATCATACAGTAATAAGCTTGAATTTAGCTTGAATAGGAGTACACTTGTTAGCAAACGTCGAAAGCTATGTTAAGATTACAAAGCAAATAATGTTTTAAAACATTAAATGCTTCCTTGAGCAAAATTATACTATATGTAGGACCTCTACACTTTCAGTGCCAGACAATTACTTGTGGCAATACGTCTTTCATGCCAAACCAGTTTTTTTAAGAACTTTATTCTATGTGCAGACCACCTTCTTATTGACCAATAGAGGGTTTCGCATAAAATCCTGTCATAATTTTTGCAAGTAAATGCATGAATTTAACCCCTTAACTGTCACCCGTCTTTTTGAGAATAGATGTGACTGGTTGTTTTGAGAATAGCACTATCCAAATTTAAATAGGTCTATATTCCAAAGCATTCTTGAATTACAACCAAGGTCGGTCTTGTTTTAAAGACACTAAGCATATTATTGCAGAAGTGAAAGCACTTCAAAAAAAAAAATTAAAGTATGGAAGAGTTATGGAAGTTTAGGTTTTCTGTAAATCAAATGTAGGCTACTGTACAAAATTTTTATTTTATATAAAATATATATTTTTAATTACTGTAAAATCAAAGCCAAATGTCTAACCAAGTTGTGTGCCAAATTTGAAGTTGACATCACAAAAACTGAAGTTCCTATGAGATTTTGTTTAGGCGCTGTACCAAAAAATAGCCACCGGTTGTCATCCACATTCCACTGATTTTTTATTTTCATTTAAAAAATTATGCATTCTCCTGTTACAAATTAATACATTTGTCAAAATATCACTTCTATCTCAAAATATGGAACCTTCAGTCTCAGTCCTTTACGACAATATTTTTTTTGTCAAGATTAGAAAAGGTTTTGATCATAAAGTAGTTAAAATAAATGTTGTAATATGAAACCTGACACCGCCCACTAGGGGAGGAGCCCAAAAGAATTAAGAGTACCTTTTCGGTGGAAACGCAACATCCAGTTTCAAAATAGTTCTTAAGCTTTCGAATGATACCTAATTTATGATTTGACAACTTTAGGATTACATTGTGATCTTTATCTAAAAATTTAGATCAATGATTTAACAAATACTGATGATGATAATAAAATGTGTTATAAATTAACAAGTACGTTTTTGGCAATAAGCTTCTGCACGAGTGAGATGAAGGGTAACGATTAAAAGCAAACCATATTAAATTGTTTTAGAAACAATAGAGAGAGAAAAATTTCACGATCAAGTTGTCACAATTCCAACATTTTAGTATAATAGCAAATATCCAATAGCAAAAGCTAATTTCTATTGAACACTCCTTTTAAACGTACACTATGTAATTTTTTTCGCCGCTAGGGGTCGCTAACCTCTTACAATAACAAAGGCGCAGTTTGATGATGCAACATTTGCTAAGAATTATGGATCTTGTCAACGTCAAACCGACCGATCTAATAATGTTTATGGATGAGTAAATAAATACATCGATATTTTTATCATGACTGTGATATGAAGCAGGTCGGGATTGCTAAGAGACAGCTATCAGCTCCACAAGCAACGCGAGTCCTGCGGATATAAAAGTAATATGGACATTTCATTCTACCGAACTACACGCAAGTGCAGAATTACTACTCACAGGTCAGTTTATTAGACAAATTAAACTTGTGAGGTAACGCAGCGCTGTTTCACTTGGTCTAACATTACACTATCACACTAAACTGCATTTGAATGTGTTGAAATTTATGTTATTCTGTGTGTTTGTCTGTATGAGACTAGCAGTAAGCTAGATCAACATTAGAATAACATGCAGATCATATTCTAACATTTTATCATTGTTGAACTATATAACATTGATTAGTTTTATGTAAATGTGCTCACCTGTTTAATAAAGTACATGTAGGAGCGGTCAAAGTCTCGGACGTGGAGCTCTCTGCATCTCAAAAACACAGCGCTGATATTGATTCTCGTTTTAGTTCTCCTTTTTTATCCAAAGTCTGCTTGCCATGGTCTATAATGTTTGAACGAAACAACAAAAGCGTGCAAATAGACATTGCGAACTACACAGTTGTCCACGTCTGTCGCTTTGGTTACTATCAGAGGGCTCTGGTTGCTATGGCAGTACGAGCGGAAACCAGGGAGAACACTGATATGACGCCATTGACGGCGACAAAACGGAAATAAAGAAACGTGACGTGTCTTTGAATTAAATGACAAATTTCTCCTGGTTTGAAAGTTGTTGGAAACAGTCGGGATAATGTAAGTACACAACTAAAAAAAAAATATAACATAGATATAGTGATTTTTGCTATTTTTAAAGCAAAAAGTTACATATTGTACCTTTTTAAGTGTTTATTTTTATTTAACATGTAATTTTTACATTTATTATAATTGTAAAAAAAAATGCATTAAAACAATGCCATGTAGCCTTTGACTACTATTTTTATTAAGGATTGCCTTAAAAAAAAAAAAAAAAAAAAAAAGTTAACAGTCAGTAATACATTAAATATCAGACATGGATGCTCGGCTGAGAGAACATGCACAAATATCTGCGTGTAAGCATTTGAAAGAAGCCCTCTGTCAGCCTAGTGTACAACATTATAGTCTGTACTACTGCAGAAAGTCTGGTATTGGTTTTTTTTTTTTTTTTGGTACTGAAGAACCAGTACTTTTGACATTTTTACTTGGGCATATAAATGGTCATTCTTAACTCCAGTTCAGCCAATTCCTAGGCTTAATAATTGTCTGGCATTGTCTGATGTTTTGATTGAATGTTTCTGGAAGATTAAAATATTCAATCTGACATACTTGGAAGCATTTAATATTTTATTTGACAGTAAAGGGATGTTTTAGCAGGAATGTGTGAATGCAAACCAATCATATAACTTTTTTTTGAAAAACTGTCTTGTCTTCCTTTATATTCTGAGGCATTTTTTTTTACTTGTTTTTAATGTAAAACCCTTTTAAAATACAAAGGGAGAGACAGATAGGTAAAACCGAATTCATAGATGAACCAACTGCTGACCCAAATGTTATTCCTTCTCATTACTTTGTGCAGACATTGCAAAAAACTAAAATTGTCACAAGTGTGTTAGATTTGAGGGTGGTTTTCCAAATGCAAATTAAAAAATGTTCAAGACAAAAAGTAATTAAAAGGATAATTTAACAAGGCACCATTAAAAGGCCAGGATCAATCTGTATCTTATATATCCATGTCACACAGACTGGGCTTAAAGGAATAGTTCACTTAAAAATGAAAATTATGTCATCATTTACTCACCCTCGCCTCAAGTTGTTTCAAAATGAAATATAATCTTTTGTGTTCAGCAGAAAAAAGAAATTCATACAGGTTTAAAACAATTTGATGGTGAGTAAATTATGTCAGAATTTTCATTTTTAAGTGAACTTACTTTAATCTTATGCCCATTTTTTGCAAAATGGCAAACATTTATTTTTAAACCATATAGAATGTAATCTGATTGTTGATTGTTGAACATGTTGGTTCATGTCTGAATTCTCATTTAAGTGCACACACTGCATTTGGAGATAAACATGTTTTGAACGTTTCTGTAACTTTCTAATGAACTAAGGTCAGTTTGTTCTGGTTTTAGCTACCTCTTGAAACAAGGATTGACTGCCTTCGGTACTTTTAAAATTACAATTCTCCAAATCATCATGTTGGTATTAAACTTGTATCAGATTGTTATATTTTGATCACAAAAAATATGATGTAAGAGAGAAAGTATTTTGGCTTATATTTTAAGACAAAAAAAAATTGGTTTCAGAACAATATTATTTCCTGCTGCAGTGTGTGAATAAATAACATTTTGGGCCTTTCCAAAAACTAGCTTATAGAATAAAAGGGAAAGTCTTTGCAGCCTTAAATTTGAAATGGTAGCATAACATTAGCATAACCGTTCTAATCAGACAATTCCATCTAATCCGACTAATCATCTTTTTTTACTCCCTGTGCAGCTTGAGGAATGCAAATGGTTTGACAGCAGCCGACCTGGCCCATGCTCAAGGCTTCCATGATTGTGCTCAGCTCCTCTCTAACGCACACAACCAGCTAAATCAGCTAAATGGATTTGTTCATAATGGGACTGAACACACGCACATCCAGGGCCGCAATAGGAAAAGATTTCTCGATTGCACAGAGCCAAACTATGTGAAAAAAGCAAGAACTGAGAGTATGTAAATAGTCTGTGCAAAACATCAATTCTAAACCAAGGAAAAACACATTTTTCTGACTATTTTGTATGTTTTCCATTTAGGCATGAATTTCTCGAAGACAAACAATGGAATTGGAGAGGAGCTTGAGAGTATGAATGTGGAATCAACTGCTGAAAACCAATCAGGTGGGACTGGACCTTCTCCACCAATGTCTATTGACCTTGAACATCATGAAGACAGTGTTTCTTTGAGGAACTCCTCTCCCACCCTAAAAATGTTGGAGCTCACATCCATGACTTCTGTTCCTGGCCCCTGGCTATGGACAAACTCTTATGCTTATTTATGATGGCCAGGTTATCAACCAGTTTTCCCAGTCTAATCAACAAGCTGTCAAATCGAAAGACTGGGATAATATATTCAATATATCTGCAATATAATATTATTATTAATATTCTAAAATAATCTAAAAGCGTTTAATTTAAGTATGCGCACACACGGAATTTGACTTAAGACAAAACAGCTAGTATAATACAGAAAGACGTGTACAGAAGAGTTGCTAGTTTTCTTGGCTTTATTTCCATGAACTTTTGCCATATATTCTGCATATGGTAATTCTAAATCAATTTAGTAAAAGTATATTACCTTACTGTTATCTTAAATACAGGCTTGTATTTAATATAACTTCCAGCTATATATTTCAAAATGAAAGTATTTACTGATTTTTAGGATATTTCATGTAGATGATGTCTTGTTTACAAATGAATAAATACATAGGGTAATATTTTACTACGTTAAAGATTTCAAATGTAATCTGCTTGAATTCTATGTTGAAATGTTACATGGGTTAATTTGAAACGTTTAAGGCACATTTTATGTTGTGTGTGTATATATATATATATATATATATAGTGGTTATGCTTTCTTAAAGTAAAAGAAAAAACATTCTAGATTTTCTCACTGCTGACTTTTGCAGTTTGGTGTTCCAGTGCACTCCACAAAAAAAAAGCTACCCCATTTCCCCTTGTGACCATTTGGAAGATAACAGTCTGCTTGATGACTTGTCATCTTGTTAAAACTTGTCTTACAGCTGACGTAACATAAAGGATCGGGCTTAGGATAGCCGATACCGATCCTTGAGATCGGCTCAGGACATCCCTAATTATTATAAACTACACTTGAAATATGAGCAAAAAAGTGCTCATACTGAAAATGAAACTACAGTGTATTAGTAAAATGTTTTTGTTTTTCTGTTCTGACTCAAGTTCATATGTAATCAAGGCCATTTGTTCATCAACACTTTCTGACGCATGTCTTGTTTTAAATGACAGATGAAGCCATAGCCACAGGTTTGAGGAATGGTCATGGGCAGCAGAACAGTTTCACTGTCAACAGCTTTGCCACAAACGGGCAATGCTATCAGTCCCCTTTCATTCCAGCTGAATCGAGAAACGACATGTGTGGTTCACTGCACCTCAATGGTAGCCCAAGCAGCTGCGTATCTCACCGGCCTGCATGGGGTGATTTTCTGCCTGATTCCCGTGAACATCTCCACTATGGACACTACCATGGTTTTGGAGATACGGCAGAAGACCTGGAAGATGCAAGCAGCTGTCATGAGCACACTACAACCGTGAAAGTAGAGCAGCACTATGACCAAGAGGTTCTCAGTGCCGTGCAGCTGTTCCATGGATCATAAAAGTGAAAATGATATCCGTCCATTTAATTAGAAGTGGTCACGTTGGTGGCAGCACTATCCGCCTTAAACTAATTCAATCTTGCACCTTAATGCAGGCTATAATAAAACTTGTTTGTTTGTTTGTTTTTGATAAAGGGGAAAATCTTTCTACCAAAGGGGAGACATTGTATTGCATTTTGTATCTGACCTAAGAAATTTATTTTATTATATGTATGTGTTTGAACTCAACCTAGCTATCTGGGTGCATTTCTTTTTTCCCTTTAATGCAAGTTTAGAATGTACAAGGAGTTGATTTTGTTTTATGTGGATTAATTGTTAATTTGTAATGTTAGTTTTGTGCCAATGAAAACCAGCTTTTTCGAAAAGGAGAATTTTGTATATAATTGTTGTATGCTTGTCAGTTTTTTTCCCTGAGAAGCAAAGCTGACATGCTGACTGTAAAACAGTGTTGTTTTTTGAAAAAGAAAGCTGAAAGATGTATGATATTCCTTTATATTTCTACCCTGTGTTCTGATAAAAAAAAAAAACAATGTAAAACACAAAAGAAGCCCCTTTCATTGCCACGTGAACAGTTTCTTATATTAAATTGCAGAAAATGCATTTTATTTTAAGGTTGGCCCATATAAGAGAAGCTCATTGCCATATTTGGCTGATTTTCTTGTAAGAGAAAAGTTTCCTACATTTTCTTAGATCTACTTAAATGCACTTTTGCCTTATCCCTCGTTTTATTTCTGACATGCATTTTGTACATAATGCACTCAGAAAAGCAGGAATACTTTGAAAGTGAAAAGTTTTCTATGTGAAAGCCAATTAAGTTCATTTAAAAAGTTATATAAATCCAGTATCAAAATCAAATGGAACCTTATTCTTTAAGTAAACATTAACACTGCATATATTTAAAATGTTGTTTTGTTTTTAAATACATCGTGCCGTATCTGAAATAAAGACTGCTCGTGGTGAATAACAAAAGGTGAAATTTGATTAGCAAACTGTTCCCATGGGAAGCTGATACACCCACCTCGGTTTCCTGCCTCACGTGTTTGGACACGGGTGTCACCTGTCTTCTGCGTCGACCTTTACTGCGATACCTATAACGTCATTAGCGCTCCGCCTTCAACAGATGGATCTTCGATTTTATTCTTTGTAAAAGGGGGGACCATTTGTAATAGATGTGACTTGTCTTATATATTGAATATAACAGCGTACATATGGCATATTAAATTGCAAATATTACATTTGTAGATTATTTATAGGTACAAGTTAACTATACAATCTCTACATTGTTAACGAAGTTATATAGACTGTTCATAATGTACCACTCCCCCACAGGAAAGTGGTATCGTCTGTAATTCCGTGTTGAAATCCTCCAAGCTGAGCCGACCGAGAAGCGAATTCGAGTCGATGACCTTTCAGGTGGAGAAAAGGCACATAGGCTATTATTGGAAGAAATATATCACAAAAATTGTTATCTGACAATTGTACGGTTTAAGGAATGTCTACTCCAGCACGAAGGCGACTTATGAGGGATTTTAAAAGGTGAATAATAAAAGAAAACTATAAGAGGAGCTGTTGTTTACTGCTCCCGGATGTACCGGGGAATGAGGAGAAATATTTAGACGGGAACATTTTTTTTTTTTTTTTTTTTTTTTAAGAAAAGTTGTTTTTCGTATCCGACATTCATATTCAAATATAAATGAAGATCTGTTAAATGTCGTCTTTAAAAAAGAAAGTAATTTGTTTTGTGTTTATTTTGACCTTAGTTTCCTAAAACTGACCTGACTCCCTTGTTTGTTTTGACACAAACCCAACAGACTTCAAGAGGATCCTCCAGCAGGTGTTAGCGGTGCACCGTCAGAAAACAATATCATGGTATGGAATGCAGTGATATTTGGGTAAGTACTTGAGAAAAAATTTGTGCTGTGGACTAAACCAAGTTTATTATATATCAGATTCACTTTTCTGAAACCCGAGCATGTTTATGTCGTTCGTGAACACCTGCGAATTGCATAGGCTAAACCAAGACCGTCCTTTTATAAAGTTCACAAATTTGGTATTTGTCACTTGAGCATTTGTTATACACCTGTGCCTGTTTTCACATACTGAAACTGAAAGCAAATGATGACGTGGTGGCATTATTGTGGTTATCCAAATGTTACCAATTTTAAATGTTTCATTTTTTTTTTTTCACAGACCAGAAGGAACTCCATTTGAAGATGGTAAATATAAACATGCAGTTCTTGAAATGCATAATTTCTTGTCATTCAAGGCATGTATATAATGCTATGTACTGTATATTGTATTCATGCTTTTTGTTGTTGTTTTAGGTACATTCAAATTGACAGTAGAATTCACAGAAGAATACCCAAACAAACCACCCACAGTTAGATTCATCTCAAAAATGTTTCATCCTAATGGTAAGATTTTTTTTTTCTTCATTCAGAATCACAAATATAGTATGAAAGCTTGTTTCCACCACGAAGGGAAAAGAAAACAGAACAATAATTGCAACTTATCTTACAGTTCTTACTTTTTTTGAAGTATATATCTTCCAATTTGGACTTCACAATTAATTACGAGTTTATATCTTGCATGTACAGACCTGCCAACCTGTACGCATTTTGCGTAGCGGATACGCATTTTGACTTCAAAGTACGCTGATACGATTTGTTAGTCTAAACTACGCAAAAACCTGGGGCCTCATTTATAAAACTGTGCGTAGGAACCTTACTAAAAGTGTACGTGCGCCCGAAAGCCAAAAATGGCGTACGCAAAAAAATATTCAGACTTATAAAACCATGCGTACGCCAGAACCTGCGCAGAATTCACTTTATAAATCCCAGTCAGCGGAAGATTGTGCGTACATGCGTCTCCATGTGGCTACCTTTACAAGCCGCATTATAGCGAAGAGCAGCCGAGGCAGAAGACCTGCCTGCCACGGACGAGGAGCCCGGACTGGCTCGAGTTAGGGCGGACTGGTGGCGCCGGTGATCTCACTATGCAACTCATAGACTGTAAGATGCAACTACGAACACAGAGATAGAGTCCGTCTGCGGCAAAGAATTTCAACGATGACAATTTCTCCTGGACGAAATCTCTGAATCAGACGAGGACATGGACGTTTGTGTTGAGAACTATCCTAGTTTCGCACCGCATATGTTCTGACTGAACATCCAGGTACCATGCAATAATTCACCTTTTCGAAAGAAATACAAACGAGGAGTAATGCACTAATGAGTTCGCCAACTAACTAGACATTTTGTGTGAATGTGAAATGAATTTCAAGCTCTGGTGGTAGCTAGCCTTGTAGACGGAAGAGTGATTTCTCTTATAGGCAGATATGCGCTTTCTGGATTAGTGGGAGTGGCTTGCGGAGCTGTGCAATGTGGTGCATTGTGGGAGTTGTTGTCTTTCATACAAATGCGTCCTGAAGTTATTTTTTGTCTTTCCTCGGTCACGAAGGCACCAAATTCAAAATTTATTTTACATTTCGACTACATATATGACCCACTTTAAATAAAAAACAATGTTCAAATGGGTGGAATGCCCCTTTAAGAAGGAATGGATATTTGCTTCAAGTGACAGGCTTGGTGATTGAAATTGTATTTGTATAATCTTTCTGTATATGTTTAATTTTCTTTAGATTTTCTGTATAAAAGTGACCAAAAATACATTTAACTCCAGCTCACCATCAGTGTCGCCAAAGTGCTCCATCTCCAAAACGTTCGTACGCATGGGTCAGAGTTTGCGTGCAGGTGCGCAAATTTTCCCGTCAAGTTTTTCTTTATAAATCCCACCTTTTGCGCAGGAACTGGCGTACGCATGTTTTCAGCCCCGTTTTGTGCGTACGCAAGCTTTATAAATGAGGCCCCTGGGCTGCGTTCAGCCCCGACAAAACGTTGCACAACGTTTTTTAAACAGAAACGGTGATGCGTTGAACACACTGTTCTGATGACGCAAGAGTTGCAACTATGGCAGCTGAGAAGGCCATGAATGTTAAATCATAAATCGATGTATGTACAATAACATTACGATGTCCAGCAATCGATTGAAATAGTGCATGGGTTTAATTTGTCGTTTAATGAGGTTTGATATATGTTGGTATGGGTAAATCCGTTGTAAAAACGTGTATATTGAAATGGTCCGTCCAGTGGTAGAACTTTTGCCAAGCGTGTCAGAGGTTGTGGGTTCTAATCCACACTCGTATAGGTTTTTTTTTTTTTTTTCTCAATAAAACCGATTATGTTTATCAGTGGTTGTATATATCAGGCAAGCATACGTTTGTATGCATTTTGTTTTGTAATTTCACCGGAACGAATAGAGAGTCTCCACAACGGATCGAAGTCCGAGTGAAGACTGTGCGCGAGCCACAAGAGAACACAGTATCCGCGCCACTGATCGCAGCGGCAACGAGCACTTTGATCACTTGATTTCAAAAACAACACATTTCAGCGCTAGATCGCCTCTTACAAACGAACTAAATGAATGCTCTGCTAGTTAACTGGAGATGTTTTATTTATTTGTATTGGTACATTCGTGCCCCGAGATGTTTCAAAAGTGGTGGGGACAATATCGACCTTAGCAAAAAGTGGTGGGGACATGTCCCACCCGCAAATTACGCCTATGCTACACGTCCATTAATGACACGTCCGATTCGCGAACTAATGACTCCTTTGAACGATTCACTTTAATGAATGGTTAAAACAACTGTCCATCTGTCCAACAACGAACTCACGAGACGTCTGAATCGGTGTATAACAAATCGGTAACACTTTACAATAATGTTCCATTTATTAAACTCTAGTTAACTACATTAGTTAACATTTAGGCTACTATTAATAAACTGCACTTCTACAGCATTGTTAATGTTAATTTTAACATTTAGCCTACTAATAGCCTACATTATTGAAATCAAAAGTTTTTATTTATATTTATTTATATTGTATTTATTATTTATATTTGTTAACACAGTGGTGTCATTTTTCTTTAATGTAGACCCTCTTTTATAATTATATCAGCTCTTTAAAGGTGCCAGATTAGAGAAATGTAGGCAGTCTTGAAATATAACACAGACTCAACCTTGATGACTCGACTCGGACTCGAACTCGAACACTGGGGACTCGAGACTCGACTCGGACTCGAACTCAGGTAATGGTGACTCGACTCGGTCTCTTCTTTGGTGACTCGGACTCGAACATTGGGACTCGAGACTCGACTCGGACTCGACAGTTGGTGACTCGACTACAACACTGGTTACAGTTACTGCACTTGCTGCCCAGAACAAAAGAGAACATGTCAATCGAGTGAAGGGATTGCTGAAACTGAAATGGAAGCACACATCTTACCTAATTCAGACTAAAACACATCTATTTAGCCTCACATACTGACTTTATTTGTTCATACTGTTTTAATACCCTGTATTTTCTTTCTCATTTTTATGAAAAAGCTCTTAATTACCATTGTTTATTTCTATACCAAATGTCATACACTTGCAATGAAGTTAAAAATATAAACAACTACATCATTATGTTGATATCCTACATTTTTACAATAAAACTTACGACAAACATGTCTTCTAATATCCTCAGTTGTTGCGTATACCGAGCTGCATCGAACACATTTGTAAATTACTTTCCTTGAACCCATTGTGCGAGTTCACTTTAATACCGCATGCTTTATATACATGTTGCTGCTGATTGGACTGCAGTTCTGACACACCCACCAAACAAGAGAAAACGTATCTCAAACCCCGTTGCACACCGGTGCACGCCGTTTCCAGGAAACATGACGTTCAACCCGGAAACCGTAGCAAAACGTTGCGCACCGTTTTGAACTTGAACGTGCCCCTCCTCTGCACGCGCAGTCCTCAAATCAAGCAACAGCAAAAGAAGAAGAGTTCGACCAATCATAGCGCTGGATTTATTCCCCAAATAGCAAGCGGGGATGATTGAAAGATGCGTAAGGCCTATCATTTAAAACAGAGTGAAAATCGACACCAATAAAGAATCCCGCTCGATCTGCCTTCCACTCCCACGGCCCGCAGTCTGACTGATTTCATAAGCGGACAGTACAGTCGTCAATGTACATCTGACTCCTGAAGGTAAACGGGCTGGGCTGGGCTCGATATGGAAAGGTGAAATATTGTACTGAGTTAACCTAATCTTATGGATTCGATGATCACACGGATCGCATGGATTATCTTAAAATACTCCGTTCTTCATGGTCACTCAGAAAAGAGGAAGACATCATTCAGCCATGCAAATAATAAAATGCTCAAGAAATGCTGAACAATAAATCTTAATAAACTTGAAATCGCTATGGCTTACAGGCTTAGTGATTATGAAAGTGATGTGATATTACGGATAAGCGCGAGTCTGGAAAACAGGCGTTTATTAATTAATTCTCAGTGCTAAGAAACGTAGCCTTCATGTGTTACGTTATTGTGTTAATAATAACTAAAGTACCTAATTATGTTACATATTTATTTTGTATGAAAACTAGCGCGTTAGTTATGGATTAAAAAGTAGGCTACCGTTGTATCAGTGCTGCGCGCGAGCTCTCTCACAAACACGGACGCGCGCACAAAGAGAGAGAAGATAATTGTAAAATTAAATTTGACGGGCTAAGTTTAAATTTTGTTCTTGCTTGTTTTTTGTTTGTTTTTTTTCTGTCAAAATGCCAGAAAGCATTTTGTATTACCATCCTTGTTTTTAAAATTAGAAATGACGAACGTTTTACTGTTAACAGCCCTTATATGTCGGATTCGTCTAATTTACCGGTATACTTGATATTCTTTTTAGAATAAGTGATGCGTTATGCTATTATTGGACTTCTGTCTAATCATTGTCAACTATTTTCTATAAATATGTTTGTATTGGTAACATTTATTCAGCTAATGCGTGTCCAGTTTAAAATGCGCAATGTTCAAATGCAAAGACAGCACGTCACAAATAGAAGCCCTTTTCCCTGCGGTATTATCTGTATTTTACAGTTTTATAGGGGTTTCTTAATTTTAGACTAGTTGACCAGCACACATTTTATGCAATGCAATATAATGCGTGTGTCGTCGTCGTCCACAACCCCCCCGTCGTCCTAGTAAGCCCCCCCCCCCCCCCCCCCAAAAAATAAAATAAAAAATAGGTTGGCAGGTATGCATGTAGGACTTTAAAACTCACAATTCAGACTTTTTTTCCTCAGAATTGTGATATGAATTTTTTTTTTTTTTAAAGTTGCAATTACCTTTCTTTATTTTTTATTCTGTGGCAGCAACAAGCTTACATAATATGGCTGTTAAATTTCGCTGCCCTACGAAGGCTACTGCCTCTATGACGTGTTTTAACCACCCTTTTTCTTTCAATGATACCTTAGTATATGCAGATGGGAGTATATGTCTTGACATCCTACAAAACCGTTGGAGTCCAACTTACGACGTGTCATCAATTCTTACCTCAATCCAGGTAAAACATTGTATTGGTGATGGTTTTTACCACTCTATCAATGCAAATCAAAATGCAGCTTGATCAGCTTTTTTCCCTCTGTTGATTATCCTCAGTCTTTGCTTGATGAACCAAATCCAAACAGTCCTGCTAACAGTCAAGCAGCTCAACTTTACCAGGAAAACAAACGGGAGTATGAGAAGCGTGTGTCAGCTATTGTCGAGCAGAGCTGGAGGGACAGCTGACCTTACACTGCAGAACAGAACTTTGTGTGGTGTGTCTTGAGAGTTTAGTTCAGTGAACTGTGAGGAAGTTTCTTTTTTCTTTCTTTCTTTTTCCTCTCTTTGTCTCTCACACAAACCTCATACTGTTATGATGCACTTTATCCAAAATCCATCCCCTTTTCCCCTTGGAGAAGTTGTGCTCAGCCAATTATATCACATGGTCATTTTCTAACCAAAAAGTGACTATACATTGTGTTAGCCTGGACTATATGAGGGCCATTTTTTCAAGAAGAGGAACCAAACTCCTCTGAATGGACACGGTGCCGGCCTGCCATCATTGAATTGGTCTTGACTCAATGTGAACTGACCTTCAAGTGATCTTGCTATGCTATTTTTGTGTGTTCTGTTACATGCCTGGAAGTGTGTTTTTTTTATTTTTTATTCCATGTGTTATTGAATGCCTCTTGCGTACTATATTATAATAATACACTTTGAATTTTGTGTACAGGATCAGTGTCTGTATTCATTAATTTGCTTGTTTTTTGTTTTTAATATGGTAAAAAGAAAAACGAATCAGCACAAAATATTAGTAAAAACACATTAGTATAAAGAGTAAGGGATAATAAGGGATTTTTTCAATGTCTAAAGACAGGAAATAGTAAATTATTCAAACACGTTTATTGTATGTGAAAGCACATGCTTGCACGCGACTAACAAAGAATGGGTTTACACAAAAACAATACAACCTAACATGATTGAAGATTCATATAGTTTTCAAATGAAATATCCATATTTCAAATAAATGCTTAAGTATTTCTTCCTCTGAGAGAGGAGATTTCAACCACTTGGATGATACTTCTTAAGTGATTATCTGATACCTGTCTCCAGATGAAACCGAAAATAAAGCAATAAATCCATACGAGCACTTCTGATGAGATCAGCCGATATAGGTTACCTATTATATGCCCTCTCCTTTTTTACTTTTTCCAAGGCTTTGTCCATGGTTTTCTCTGTGTCTCCCCTACATTTTGAACAATACCACTTTCCTTTGGGTTTGTGATTAAGCCCAACACATGAAAAATGGAACCATTCAATTGGACAGTCATCATTATCACAACCAATCATCTCTCCAAATGACACCTGGTCACACAAGCAGTAAGTAGGCTCATTCGGATCAATAGGTAGATCTGTAGTTGAAGGCTCTCTGTCAGCTTTGGATCTCTTTGTCTTTTTTGAGGTTTTGTTCTGCTTTTCCCTGGCAGTGCCAACGCTGATCCCTTCATCATGGTGAACAATGGTGATGTTCTCAAGAGTGTCATTATTATTATTTTTCTGACGTCTGGAGCGCTTGTTAGCTCCAGAAAGCCCATCTATGGAACCTAGGGATTCCTCTCTCTGTTTATCCTCCTCCCTTCTCTTACGGAAATAATAGAAGATGTGGTAGTAGCTGTCACGCTTTCATGGGGTTCATGTCGGGCTTCCAGAAGCTCAGCAAGATTGTCAACTTGCTGGCTATGATTCTCCAGCGTCTCCACCATCTGACTAGCGAGTTGAATCTTCTCATTGCCCAGTTCCTGACTTTGGATAAGGGCTCTTTGGATAAAGTGCAGCAAATGCCTTCGCTGTATGGGGTCCTCTTCCTGTCCATGTTTCTCATAGGCCTCATCTAACTCTTTGAGGAAATCTGAAATTATACAAAATAATTATTGTGAATGCATTATGTGGTCACATAAGTGAAATTTCAAAGGCAAAAATGGTCTATTGTCTATAGTGTAGTGATGTATGAAGCACAGCTCACACAAAAGTCACTTTCAAACAAAGCCGCTTTCTGTTGGTCAGTGTAAAAAACGTCTTATGGGGGTAAGTAAATGGCGACAGAAAATTCATTTTTGGGTGAACTATCCCTTCAATGCAGTTTTGGACGGGTTCAAGTACTTGACAAAGTAAACTTCAAATGCATTTCACATAGACGTTGAACATTAAATATGAAATTTGGCTACACTTGGCAGGTGTATTGTAACACCAATCCCTACTTGATGAAAACGGCCAATCAAAGCTAATCAACAAAAACAGAGATCCGCCCATGCAATATTCAAAAACCAATCACACTCTATGAACTTGCCCAAAAATACGACCAAAATGAGCGAAATATGTTGCTTTAAATCAAACACGTTTTGCTTAAATCCAATCCAAAGCAAAGGAGGTGGAGCATGTGCTACTGTAACAAAAGTACATTAAACCAGAGCCCATCTACGGAGAGCCTTGGCACTTCCTATTAGCCCCATTGTATCGATCTTGGTTGCAGTTCCATTAGAATTCCACTGGAGGTGATCGCGGGCGAGTGCAGACTGAATGGGAGTCTATGGGGCTAGACGGCTAAATTTGTCTCTTTCACCCGATTGCCGTTGAGAAATCTCAGATTTTACTGTAGGTTTTGCAAGTTCAACATGGGTTATAGGTCGAAAATATAATGAACGAGTACTTATGTCCTTTCGATTTCTTACAGGTTGAGTTGTTGTTGCCCATAACACGCATTCTGCTAATGAACGCTGATTGGTCAGTGAAGGACTGATTACGACCAGAGATACCGCTTGATGGCATCGGGGAATCCGAAGCGGGACCAGAAACAAACAAAACAAAAACTCTTCTAGCACGTGTATTTACCTGTGTCAGCTGTGTTGTCGATGCCTCGAGAGAAAAGAAAGTGCAGAGCACGAAAGCACCAAAGCGACTGAAGGATTGCCGTAAAGCAGTATCTCTGGTCGTACGATGTGTATGACGTCATTGACATTTTAAAAGACTTTTTAAAGCAAATAAGTGACTCTAAAAAATCTAACACCCAGCAATGTGTAATTTCTATGCATCTCCTTTCGAATACAACATTCAGATTACTAGACAAAAAATTATATCCTGAGAAAAGTGGATTTTGAGGAGTATAGCGTCATAGACCTCCATTCATTCTGCACTTGCAGCCAGTCCAGAAACCGGAAGTAACCAGAGAGTGCCAATTCTCTTCCTATTAGACATTCTCTGATTAAACGCACAATTCTTCCCAACCAGATCCAGTAAACTAAGCACTTTATGTGACAACAACCAGATGAACATACACACATGCACGAAATGCATCTCAGCGAGTTTGAAAGTACCCCGTATTATAATGATGACTGGCACTATTTTTACCCTAACGAAATTTGTTTTAAAACAAAAATCATAATGCAGCCGACGTGCGGTTGTGCCAGCCAGGCATAGGAAGCAACTAAAAAAATGCAATCACGAATCAAATTTTTAGTAAATAAATTTTCTTTTACATGCCTTTAACATCCCTTAATTTTTTTTAATCACACTGTGAATTTAACTGTGGAGACGATCGTTTATACCGTTAGTATAAATATGACGACACCATAGCTGCGAATATGACAACAAAAACATTATCAGGATCAGGGGTCCGTTCTTCGTACGTCGCTAACTCACTTAGCTGGATTTGATTGTTGGCGATTTGGCATGATTTTGGATTGTTTGGTTCTTCAACGCTCATCCTGGACTTGCTGTCATAGCAACATGTGCGCAAGCTTAAACCTGCTCGGGAGCAGGCTTATTTCATGTTAACAGGATTAGATCCCGGCTTCATAAGCGGAGCTGATACGGGAAGTCCAGCGCAATTGGGGGCCCAAGGCGAAAGTATGTATGGGGTTTGTGATTAAGCCCCCCCCCCCCCCCCCCATCTTTAAAAGAGAACGAAAAAAAATTACAGACTGAATGGTGAATAGGTAGGTAAAGCTAATCAGGGAAGTAAATGTTGGAGAGGAAAAAAAAAAACTTTCCCTTTAAATCCTGCATACATTTCTTTACTCCAAAATGAAGATGGAAAGCAGAGAACACACAAAGTGTAGCACTACACAAACTAATAGTCACGATGGCACCCAACAGAGAATAAGGTTTCAGATAACACCTGGAAAATCTTGCATCACAATAAGAGTATTGTGATGTCAAAACATTTTAGTAACTAAACAGAAACATGTTACAATGTTTACACGGTACAATTTCTGGTAAGCTACGTTTTTTTATTATTGCTTGACACAAATTTCACGATTTCTATTCAATTCTTGTGATTTGATTCAATATTGACTCATTTGGATAAATATGTACACAAGATAGGCGTTAATTTTTCTCAAGAAAAAAAAAAACATAAATGCGGTAAACATACAAACAGCCCTATCAGCTGGTAGTATTATTTAAGGTTAAAAATAACTAAAATTAAACATAATGCGTTTTTATTATAATAACAATTTTAATAATAGAAGTAAAAAAAAATAAAAAATACTAAATATGTAATATATTACACATATTTAGCAAATTACTCTATAGCTATTTTTTCTAGCCAACTAACATGCTATAACATATATTATGGTCATTAAAAGGCTTTAGTCTAGTAGCCAGCCCATAGAGCCCCATTGTGAACCCGGAAATGTTGAGTACACCAAAGTTTTATTGCAGAAATGTGAAGTATGGGTCCCCAGCATACAGAAACTGCCGGATGCTAATTTACATATGTTGAGCAATTTGCATAATTAGCATAATTAGCATTATTAGCTTAATCATCCATTTTGACCACATAATTTGCACTGTATGGGCAATTTCTACAATATGTGAGTGGTTTTAGAGGTTTTAGAGGATGCTGATTTCATTTCTGGCACTTTCAGAATTCAAAATGGTAATTCTATAACAAATTTGGATAAATTTAGACATTTTTTATTAATTTCGGCCAAAATTTTAGGTTATTTTCATGGTAAACACAATAATCTCACATTTCAGAATCACAAGAGCTCTTGCTCTTTGATGTGAATGTTGCTAACCTAAATTTGTTTACATTTCTTGAGGTCCAGTTATGTTTTTATGCAAATAAGCTGTTGTAGCTAGCTGGTGTAGTTGTAATAAGTATGTTGTAAAGCAAGGGAGCATAGTCTAGTTTTAAAGTCGAAATTTTTCTTATATCACCTTAATATTCGTAAAAATTCAGTCAAGGGATTTAATGTTGACATTTTAATGTTGATATTACTTATGTTTTCACATTAAGATAAAAGGTGGACAGAGTTATAGTGACAGTATTGTTCAATACATTGTGAATTTCTAGTCAGATCCATTTTGTGGGTGAATCTGGTGTTCTAAAATTAGTTACCATTATTTAAAAATTTCGGATTCTTCTTTTTTTTAAATTCAGACTTCTTGTGGTTTGATAAGGAAAGGATTAAAAACAGTCGATATTCAGTGTTATTGCTGCTTTCTCAAGTTGTTGTGGGGGATTATTTAACTATTCAACTCTAGGGTTAAGTACTTTCAAAACAAAGAGAGATGGTTTGATCAGGACGAAATGTCGGGAAAGAAGTGTCTGTTTGCTCCATGCAGTGGAAAAGTTGGCAACTTTAAAATATCTGGGTCCAAAGGAATCGCTACTATGCTAATTAAGAGCTCGGAGACACAGCCATACATGAGACTTTGTCAACCATTATTGCTACTGATGGTGCTTCATCAGCTTCTGTGCTATGTCACAAATCTTGCTACAGCTCATATACTACTAGCTCTAGAAACGTGAGCAAATGCAAGTCAGACTCATGTCAGAGTCAGCTAGGAAAGCGAATCATTCGTTCACAACTCTCTGCCTTTGAGTATTCAAAACAGTGCTTGTTCTGTGGTCTTATTTGTGAAGAAAAAGACTCTAAAAATCCTAACAGGTGGAATCCAGTTAAAAAATTTCAGACTTTAGATAGGCCAGGCCTTCCACCCTTGAAAGATGTGATTTTGTCTAAATGTGATGAACGGCTAGCCTAGAAATCTAGATGCACCCTAGCGGCAGCAAAATTTATTTTGCAGCCAGTGTAGTCTAGCAACTCTCCGTTGACTTTCGAGCTGGAAAAAACAAACTCTAGTCAGGCCAATCAAATCATGTATAGAGTCGGTGGGCGGGCTTAACAATGACGGCAGAGTTGTGATGGTTCTGCGTGAATTCCCTGCTACATGGAAAACAAAGAATGGCGGCTGCTGCTGGCGAACAGCGGTCTTTCCAAACGGCTTTGGCCGCGACTCTGGAGGACTTGGAGTTAAGCTTTTCTTTGAGAAAAGAACAAAGAACGGCACTTAAGTCATTCTTAAAAAAGGAAGATGTGTTTGTAGTTTTGCCGACCAGATACAGCAAAAGTTTAATCTATCAACTAGCTCCGCTGGTGGGCAAACGCTCTGGTTGGTTGTAGCGCTATCCTATTGCATGAAGAGGGAATTTGAAAGACAACCATTTATCCCGCCCCTCGGATTGAGTCGTGCCAGTGGTGAGTTGCCAGACCTAACATCTTGATGTAGGTCTGGCTTTCCAGGCTAATGAACGGCAGGATAATTGGGCAGAAGTTGTGAAGCTACGGGTGAATGGCATCATGGACCTACCTGCAGCTGATGCTCAGTATCACTCCAAGTGTTACAATGCTTTCAGGAAGGTACCTATTGACTCTAATGCAACTGCTAGTAAACCAATTGACAGCTGCCTAGCTTCGGTCATAGACCACATGAGTGCAAACAAGTCAGTGACTTGGACTGTCTCCAAATTACATGATGTTTTTGTAGCTAATTCTGGGAGTTTGTGCCGGAAACAAATGCTAGCACACCTGTGTGATTATTATGGTGATGCCGTTATTGTACTGAGAGTTGAAGGATGTCAGACGATTGTTGGCTTTAGGCTGTACATTGCTAAATAACTCAAATTAGTAGGACAAACTGGCCTCTTCAATGATGACGATGATGATGTCGACAAGTTTGTCAGAAAAGTGCGGGGAGAGGTCCAGAATATTCCATTGCCTCGTGAATACGACTTTGGCAGCTTTAGGCTTGAAAGGGTCATTCAATATACAAGTCCAACTCTCCTAAGACTTGTCTCCAGTCTTGTGTCCAGGGTAGAAACGGTGACCAAACCAGCACTCACACTTGCTCAATGCATCCAGCAGCACATCCGTAAAAGCTGGAATTACACAACTTTGGGGCTAGCTGTAAAACTGCATCATAAGCATGGTAGTTCAGAACTGGTTCGGAACCTAAATGAGCATGGTCTTGTTGTAACATATGATGAGGTCCTCCGGATTCCGGAAATCAGCTGCCAAATACGCCTCAGATGATGCAGATACACTGAAATAAATGATTCGTTCAATTTAATCTTTTTTTTTTTATCGTAAGTGGTTGCATTCAATTTATTTTACCTACATTTAAACAAATGCATTAAGTTGAACTAAAATTGATTAAGTTCAATGAATAATTTTTTTCAGTGTAAGTACCTGTGGGTATGGACTGAAGAGGTGCATTGGCCCTATTCACAGTTGGGGTGATAACTTTGATCTTGTAGACTTCACACCCAATGGTTGCCGCACAAGACATGCCATGGCCACTCAGTTTGTGCAAAATCCTGCAGGGATCCTGTTCCCTGGAGTGGCGACTCCAGACGGTGGGATTACGTCACTAAAAGTTCCCCATCTGACAAAGCTCCAAGCTGAGAAATTCTGTCCGGTAGCTAACAGCAGTCTTGCCATTGAACATTATACAGGCCCTAAGAAGCTGACTCCACCCGCTCTGAAAGAAGTGCCAAGAACAGCTACTGTCCAAGAGAGCATCCGAGAGAGGGCTTCTAGAGCACAGAGGAGGGATGATGCTTCCATTCTACTCCTCTTCCCCTGGACTGGTCAGCCTACAATGTTGTGCAAGATCGTCACAGTAATGAAGGTGTGTCTAAAATGAAGAATATAAGTGTCTTTAGACCATTGCTCGATGATGATGATGATGAGATGATGAGGCTGCCTTTTGTTAATTAATTGTGAGGCATAGCAGTTTGCCTGAAGGTGGTAGCCAGTGTGTGCTTTGTGTGGTGCGGAGGTGAGGCCCTCTTGGTTAGCCTTTGGTGTGGCGGACTGACCCGGGTTGGCCAGACTCAGTTTTAACTCTTGCATCTGGCGGAGTTTTAACTGGGTCCCCGTTGGATCTTGCGACTTGTGGACCAACCTGGACAGCCCTTCTGCCATTCGGGAGTTGCCCTAGCGACTTGCGTGGCCTGTCTTGAATGGCATGTATATAGTGTATATTTGTACATAGTTTGTTGATCACACATGGTGATGGGCTTAGGTGATGTCATCTCATTGGGTGTCTTAAAGAGCTACCCCATTAATATGTATCGTACAGTTGCAGGATCCAAGTTATGTCAAATACCCGCATTGCTTTTCCCTCCAGAAATGTATAACATTCAGCCTAACAAAGATTCATTGTTTGTCCAAAAAGCAATTTTGAATCTTCAAAAGTGTCAAGAGGGGATTCAGCCTCACCACACCCTAAACAATGCATCAATATTCACAAGAGCACTCAAGATTCTGAAATGTAAGTTATTTTGTATACCATAAAAATAACCTAAAATTATAACTGAAAGTAATCAGAATTTGCCTAAATAAATCAAAATATGTAATAAAATTAGCTCTTTGAAATCTGAAAATGCCAAAAATGAAATCAGCATCCTCTAAAACCTCTAAAACCACTCACATATTGTAGAAATTGGCCATACAGTGTAAAATATCTGCTAAAAATGGACGATTAAGCTAATAATGCTAATTATGCTAATTATGCAAATTGCTCAACATATGCGAATTAGCATCCGGCAGTTTCTGTATGCTGGGGACCCATACTTCACATTTCTACAAAAAAACTTTGGTGTACTCAACATTTCCGGGTTCACCTAGTTGGCTACTAGACTACTTTCCTGAGGTAAGGTAACGTTAAAAGTTATGTGACATAATTGTTCTCCAGCTGTTTTATTGACGTCTTTCTGCGATTAAAAAACACTGATTGGTCGATATTATGTATGAGGAATATACATTTCGGTAAGTTGTACTGTATCTTTCAACATTGTTCATTCGTGTTTATTCACTATTAGCTAGTAGAGATGATCGATTCGGTTCACGTGCCGCTAGGGATCTGTCACGTCACATTTACAAGCGCCAAAACGGTATTTATAGTAAAGGGGTAAGTTAACGTAAGAGGGGCAAACTGGGGAGAGGTGAGAGTTGCATTTGGCTCCAAGCAAATCCACGTATATCCATGTGAGTGTGTTAACATTATTCTCACCTAGCACTTCACAGCTAGCTGCTGCTGCTGTAGCGACATGTTCAACGCTTTGGACGTTGTTGTTCCTGTCTGTATCCCCAACAGTAGCCGTAAAAAAGTTTGTCATCTTTGGCAGCGTTGCTTATCGGCGTCTTTTCGCTTTTTTCTTTTATTTGAGCCGCTTGGGTAACTTCGTTTCATTTTCGCGTTTAGACTCGTCTTGTTTCGTCTCTGTTTGTGTACTTCCCAGTCTTCCTGTTACTGCGTGTTTATCTTTCGCGCCGCGCACCGTTACGGACTAGTCCATTTCATTGTGAAAGTCGGGGGTGTGTAGAGACGGATAACCATGGACATTGGACATTTTAACTACTACTTCAACGTTTCAACGTATTTCTTAAGAATATTTATACAATTTACCATGCTTTTGAAGCGTTCATGATGATAAGGGGCTTTTTTTTTTTTTTTTGGTTGGTTGGTTGGTTGGGGGCCCCCCTACTACGACCGCTGGTAGGGGGCCCCAAGCAGCCGCCTACCTATGCCTCTATGTTAAGACCGCCACTGAGCGCAGCGCGATAGTGCACTTTCTTTCTGAGATATATTTTTTCTCGTGATTTGTGAGATTGTCGTTTTTTGTCGCTTTTATGTTTAAAAAACAGTTTTAGTTTTTTTTGTGGCATTTCCAAGCCACTTAAGACCCAATGTTGTAAAGCAGTTTTTTTTTTTTTTTTTTTTTTTTTTTTAGGCTATCATAATTTTTTATGAAGATCATACAATCATGACCATGCCGATTACAGATATGTCACTCAGGCTTCACTAACGTGATTGGTACCATAGACTATAGGCTACCATAGACTGCCATCAAGGCCTCAATGAAGGGGATTATGTGAACAGAAAGGGGGTTCACAATGTAAATGTGCAGCCCAGTTACTATTGTGATTCTTAATATTCCAGATTAGTAATATTATATCAAATAAAAAAAGGCAGTTGACTAAAATCTTCCATATCACAAATGTGAAAGCAAAATGGCCAGGATCTGTGCATGACTTAAGAATTTTCAGAGATTCACATTTATGCACATTATTTGAAAGTGGTAAGAAAAGTTCCACAATTAAATATCAAGCTCACTGTATTACATACACTTATTCTGATCCTAACAGAACTGCATTTTTCCATAGGTGATTATGACATGTTCCTGCCTGCAGACAGGTGTTTTATGACCCCATTCCCTGACCCAAACCAGTTACAATGCAGCTCTAGCCAGGACAAGGGCACACAATGAAATGAACTTTGGCTAAGGGAAGATTTCAGTGTCTGAAAAGTCTGAGGGTTGCACACCTGACAGGGCCTGTGACATTGCTGCATGTGCCATATTACACAACATTGCCAAATAAAAAACACTTTTCATTAAAGGGGGGGTACAATGGTGTTTCATGTATTCAGAGTTGTTTACAGTGTTAAAGAGATAGATTCTCATGCTAAACATGGGCAAAGTTTTAAAAAAATATTTTGGACGAATAACGGAGAATTTCTATGCTGAAAATCTTACTTCCGGGTTGGTACAAGTTTCAGCTGTTTTTTTTTAGATCGTGGATCTAATGACGTAGATAAGAGTGGAACTCCTTATATGAGCATTTCTCCCGGAAAAGCTCGCCCGCGAGCACGTCGACTAGAGGAGAGCGAGACCGCGCACATCAACGCGCTTCAACAGGAAATCATCGGCAGCGCTGCATAGGATTTGTTCAAGAATGTCTCCAAAAAAGTGTGTATTTGGATGTGAGGGAAAGCTTACCGTGTTCAGTTTTCCAAAGAACCCAGTGTTACAGGAACAGTGGATGCAGTTTGTTTTTCCGGGGCAGCAACGGAGTGTAGGAAGTGCGGTTGTGTGTTCTGGTCGTTTCAGTGACGAATGTTTTATTAACAAGGCTCAGGTCGACGCTGGATTTGCAAATCGTTTGCTATTAAAACGTGGAGCGGTCCCAGTGATAAAAGACCCCATTCATGTAAGTACAACTGGATCAGATTTCTGTCTTTTGCTGGAAATCAAGGACTACCGCTTGACTCTATAGCTCCGCCTCCAGGACCTCGGCTTTTTCCGGAGAGAATCGGAAAGCTGTATTTTTCTTTTCTAAATATAATAAAACTAAACACTTTTTTGAGATATTAAGGATGCACTACTACTCTATAGGTACTCAAGATTAACATGAGATTAGGTGAAACTGTGCATGTTATGTACCCTTTAAATATTTAATAAAAGACAAATATGCTTAGTTCCTTGAGTTTTATTTCAACTGTTCTTTGTAAAGAAAAGCCAGTGGTCAAGTGCCTGCAACAAGAGATATTAGACACATGCCTCATGCAACAAATAAAAAGGAAAAGTTGGCTATCCACTGCCCACCTGTAGGCCTATGTCTCCTCTGTCTGTGCAGACTCTTCTGTAGGCCTTTCTGTAGATGTGGAATCCTGCAACTTATATTGCAGCCATAAAGCATACAAGTATAAATGAAGTAAAGTTATTTATGCACTTGCAGGTAGGCTAGTTCCTCCATATGACAGTTATCTGAGAGGGTTTATTCACTGTCCAGTGCAATGGAAACAAATGGACATTACAAAGTCTTATACTTTCTTTCCTTTGGAAAGTTAGAAAATGTCCACTTAGTGCACATATTTCAGCCACCACTTTCTTGGGAACAGATACAAGTGTTGGTGTATTATGTAAAAGTGCACAAAAGAGGAAAACACAGTGTCATTACAATGAACTACACTGGGGAAAAATGTGATCAATAACTCATGGCAAAATATTTTTACATTAACATAAGTTTATCAGTTTTCACTTTCACAAGTCAAAGCAATTCATCATTACTCAAGATTTAACAGTTGAAATGACTATACAGCCTTAATTTAATGCAGCAAAAATGATTTTACAGTGTTAGGCTACTAAGATCTTTTCTATTTTTTTCTCAGCCTTTTTCTTGGTTGCTTTTATAAACAGAACACCATTTATTTAACAGTGCCTTTTATAAAAGAGACTATAATATAACTAAAAATGACCATTATGTAAAATATTTTTGTACTTCACTTTTATTTGTTCCCATGTTCTAGTGTGGTGACTCTGACATTACAATGAACAAAGTAATTATGCAATTATTAAAATACAAAAATATAGGCTAATAAGTGATAAAAACATCTAACATCCCATACACAAAAGAAATATATTTTCAGAGTATATTTTGGAATATATGCAAATATTTGAAATTGGCCCAATAAATATATTTCACACTTAACATCATATATTTTTGTTATATTTCAGAATATATTTCAATGTATTTGGAATATATGCCACATATATTTTTGACACTTTTGAGGACCCTTACAGAAAAAAATACATTGAAACATATTCTGAAATATAACAAAAATATATGATGTTAAGTGTGAAATATATTTATTGGGCCAATTTCAAATATTTGCATTCCAAAACATACTCTGAAAATATATTTCAAATATATTTCTTTTGTGTATGGGATGGCCACTTCTAACGGATATAAATTGTCTGCTACTTTTTGCCAGCCCTCTCTCCTGGCTTTCAATAGTATCTGTCTGCACCCCGCAAGACTTCAAGTTATGCCCACTTCAAGTTACGCCCACTTCAAGTTACGTCACGCCGTAAGCCACGCCCCTTCAAGTTACGTCACGTCCCTTCAAGTTACGCCCACTTCCGCCACGTCCCTTCAAGTTACGCCCACTTCCGCGATATGACGAGATGACATCAAATGACCGTGAGAGCGATTAGAGAAAAGTATGCGATTAGTTTCGTATGCTTCTTAATCGATCTCGCATAAGTTTAACTGAACATATTCAAATGCAGTGCACTAAACTGACTCTTAGCTGTTCAAGAACATAAACCTTTGAGATGACATCTTCAAAATGCTTGTTTTTGTCTGTATACAGTAAAGCAAGTTTCAATATGCATTTATGCCACTGCCAAGGTATTGATAATGTATTGCTAGAAACCATATTGCAATGTATTGTTTTTTTCTAATTGTCCCACCTCAACTAGACTGTGGAGCAAGTACTAATATAGATATTCTTTTGAAATTTGGCTTTGTCTAAAACATTATTTTTTAAATAAATATTGTTAAACATCTTTTCATGTTTTAAATAAATAATTTTAAATATCTGTTCATGTCATATTGCCTGATGTGCTGACAAACGATTTTTTGACAACACTAATAAACAGTTAAATGCACTACTGTCAAATATGATACTTTAAGACAAATTAACTACAAGCAAACTTATCACAAAAAAACTTTTATTGAAAGGCAACACAAAGAGGGTTTATGCAAACCCAATCCACAATTTATGTCACTAATATTGTCATAGAAAATCAGATTGTGCCTCCAGCCACATAAAAACAGTCCATGCAGCAGTATCCAGCAAAATCATTTTCAGAGTAGAACCCTTTAAGTTTTCCTCTTTGTCCACTTCCCCAGTATCCTTTAAGGAGAACTCCGGTCAATTTTAACATTGAGCTCATTTTTTTGTACATTTGGAGTGCTGTCATTACAGAGAATAACGACAAAAATCGGTGTTGTCTACACCGTGTTATCCTCCTTTTAAAATTTGCACCCTGTTGACTTCAATTGGGCAAGTTTTAAACCTGCTTTTAGCCTCTTAACATCCTTTTTTTTATATTAAATTTTCAAAAAGTGTTATACAAATATTGTCAAAACCTCACACGATACAAAACCCAAACAAAGTGTAAAGAACATAAAACGTACAGTAAACAATGATTATTTGATATTATAAAAAGTATATATAGAGAGCATGTATCACACATTCAACATGAAACAAATAAAAACAGTAATTGACAAGACAAAAAAAAAAAAAAAGAGTTTTTTGGGATAGATTACCATGAGGGTGGAGAAGGAAGGCTATGTGTGTGTGTGTTAGAATATACATTACTGTGCGTGTAAGTTTGTGTATGATTGAGTGTTTTGTGTTTGAGTGTTGAAATCAGCAGGATTGGTATAGTATGAATTGTTGTAATTAAAGTATTGTGCCCTAGTTATATAAGGGGATGAGTTGGGTTGAGATGTGAAAGATATGAATAAAAATTATAATATTTCAGCCAGCGCTCATACCTGTATTTACATCCTGTTTTCGGTCGAAGTCCATAGTAATCAATTGTCGAGTTCATGCGCGTGATCATAGGTAACTAAACCTATGTGCGTGAACTCGACAATCGATTACTGTGGACTTCGACCGAAAACAGGATGTAAATACAGGTATGAGCGCTGGCCGAATTAACATAATTTTTATCCATATCTTTCACATCTACTGCAGTCAGATTCACCCGTGTTCACTCTGAAGGAATCACTCACATTGGCTGTGCACTTGTAATGACACATCAAGGATGTTAAGAGGCTAAAAGCAGGTTTAAAACTTGCCCCATTGAAGTCAACAGGGTGCAAATTTTAAAAAGAGGATAACACAGTGTAGGCAACAACGATTTTTGCCGTTGTTCTCTGTACTGACAGCACTCCAAATTTACAAAAAAATGAGCTCAATGTTAAAATTGACCGGAGTTCTCCTTTAATAGTCTTTGTACAAATCATCACATTTAATGCAACGGGAGATCAGATAGGGAATGCGGTAGGTCCTTTTATACTCCCCTGAAAAGGAGTTCCAGTTTACCACACCTGTTGACAAAAGAAAAGAAAAGTTTAAGTGTAAAACATGTTTGCATTTCTTCTTTTTTTTAAATATGAACTTTTCTGGTAGCACTGTTTCCTCAATATTAAAGTAGTTCACTTTTAAAATGAAAATTCTGTCATCATATACTCACCCTCATGTTGTTTCAAACCTGTATGAATTTTTTTCTTCTGCTGAACACAAAGGAAGATATTTAGAAGAATGTCAGTAACCAGACAGTTTTTGGGTCCCATTGACTTCCATAGTATATATTTTTTCCCTACTATGGAAGTCAATGGGACCCAAAAACTGTCTGGTTACTGACATTCTTCTAAATATCTTCCTTTGTGTTCAGCAGAAGACAGAAATGCATACAGGTTTGAAACAACATGAGGGTGAGTATTATATGATGACAGAATTTTCATTTTAAAAGTGAACTACTCCTTTAATTTGCCACCATAACAAGACAATTCAGAAATGAAAAGAAACACTTATTGCCTAAAACAAAAAGCATTAGTCTAATGTAGAAGTGAATGTTATATTATGATAATTAAAATAATTTTAGCACTAGAACCTTGACTTGAATCATAACTGTGGCCCACACAAATGTAGAAATCTCCCATTTTGCTGCACAACTGGCATTTGTTTGGATTTTTTAAGATACTTTAAACTGTTGAATGAAGCTAGAGGAAAATAAAATAAGAATTAAAATGATCACAAACATTAACATTTATTGTTCTGGTGAACAAGATCTTCAGAAATACTGCGGTACATTCATGTAAAAAGGCACCCGTCAAGTAATCACAACTAAACTTGCATTATTCTGAATGCAGCAATGTGTGAGGGGAAATAAATAACATTACACGTTACACGTTGCATGTTACAGAGTGAGCTCCCGAATTAGCCTAATGTTTACCCTGGCTAACGTTAGCTAGCTTATATTGTTTTTATTGCCTGCCATTAGTTAACTTATGTTGCTTTCACGTGCTATCAGAAATGTGATATTTACAACTTTTGAAATCATGATTTCGAGCTCATTGCATTCAAGTTCGAAATTGGAGGGTGTTCATGTAGGCTACATTTTATACCAAGGAAAGCCGTTTTACGCCAATTCCAAGAGCAAGGCAGCATTATTATTACCACGCCAGCCAGTAAAATACTTAACAACACCAAGCGAGGACGGTTTAGTTTTAAATAAATAAAAACTTTTAATAGATTATCAACTCCAGAAACAGTACCAAAAAAAAAAACACAATACTGTATGAACATTTCTTACACGGTTATCTGTGGAAAATATTCTTACCGTGGTCTCTGAACCCTCTAAACGAGCTGCCGTCTTGCCAACAAAATCTCGTTCTTCTGACATCTCGTGTGATTCGGTTGTGATTTGGACAACTTCAAGTTACGCCCCCTTCAAGTTACGCCCCCTTCAAGTTACGCCCTCAGTCTTGCAGTCCGCAGACACCCATCTCCTGGCTTTTGCCGACTTTGAGGTGTTCCCTGGCGTTTTGATTAAAGTCCCTGTAAAGTCAAAATTAAGTATGTGTTCTGAGTTTGTCACACCACAGAAAAATGTGTTATTAGCCACCCAGCCAAATTTGAATGATAAAAAAGCCGGCAAGTACATAAAATAAGCGATCAAAATCTTGAAAAAATGAGCAGTAGTCTCTGCTCTCAAACGCTGGGGGCGTGTCCGCTGGCTGCGCTGAAACCACGCCCACTCGCGGGAAAGCTCGCTGCAGTCGCCACACTCAACTGTCACCGCTACAGCCGGAATGGATGCTCGTAGCAGCTTAATTTGTTTTACAAAGCCATACATGTTCGAGCCTGGACTACCTACTATAATTATAACATAAGCACACAAGGCAACTTACACTCATTGGTGGGCACGCACTGCCGACGATGGCACCAGTTGTCGGCGCGACGGGAGGATGAAGGCCGAGGCGGGAGATAGTCGGTTCGGCCACATTCACCAGTAACAGCGGATTATCAGTGAATGAATCCCAGTTGTCTCCGACGAAAGTTTATAAAACTATCCCATGTAAAATAATCACTACAGAGGTGGGTTTTGGCGGTGATCCTCAGCTCTCCATCAAGGTGGCTCTTCACAAAATTAATCCACCTCTTGTTGATATGATAGTTTTTCGGAAATTTAAATAAGGACACCGATCTGTTTTGTACGTGATCGCATCCAGGTAATACGCATTTCCGCGACGAAGGCATAGCTAGCTAGCAAACTGTACGATGTAGTAACTAATAGTAGGCTACTGACAGTAACTCGCGATTGAGTTGCAAACTGATGTGAATGGGCTCCTCCAGTGCATCATCAAGTTGGGGCGTGTCCAGGAGCTCAGGGGCTCCAGTGCGTCATCAAGTAGGGGCGTGTCCAGGAGCTCAGGGGCTCCAGTGTGTCATCGAGCCCCCCTTTTAGCCCCGCCCAAAAAATCCGGAACACAGCAACGGTGAAAAACTGTTTAACGGTCTAACTCCACAATTCAGTACTTCACAGTTCACAGTCTTTGTAATATGATTTAGCAATACATTTCTAACATTTATAATGTGTTTAGAATTTTTTTTTTGAATTGCCTTTACAGGGACTTTAAACATTAAAATTCCGAATAAACTTCGACTATTAGTTCTTGCTCTGCTGCGGAGAAATGCTGACCGCGCTCTTTGGCCACGCTGAACAGCCAATAGCAGCGTTGCTGATCAATGTTTCTACTATCGATACATATCCCCCTTTAAACCAGCGCATGAACGCGCAATTATCTCAGATAACTCAACCCAGCTATACTAATCATATCCGGCAAGTGTGTTCGAAGAACCTAATTAGCCAGATCAGCACGATGATATCATCTTGGATGTATCATTTGATCTCGGATGTTTTAAGCAACGTACGAAGAACGGACCCCTGGGGGGTATTCCAGAAAGCTTGGTTAACTTACCATTTGGTAAATCATAACCTCTGGGTTTATTTACCCCAAACCCGCATACCATGAGTATGTCGGTTCCAAAACACCTGAGAAGAGTTAGTTTAATCAACCTCCTACTGGTTACCCAGAGTTAATGCGCGCGCACGGTGAGTACATAAAGACATTTTCAATGGATCGCCGATTTCAGGAGTCACCATGGAAACCCAGGGAGGAAAAAAAGCGAGCTACATACTTAGGTGAAACTGAGTTGGAGGTTTTAATGCTTGCTTATGAAGACTATAAGCCCATTATAAAAAATAAATAAAATAAAAAACAATACTGCTGCATCAGCAAAAGAAAGAGAGTTGGCTTGGCAAAAAATAACGGACAGAGTAAATGCACGAGTTTATAAAATTATAAATGGGCTATTTTCCCCTTTCATTGTGACGCAAAAATTATTTGGGGCATGTAGTAAAAATAGACAAGTATTTACTTGTTGGCCTCCATACATTTCTTAATATTACAGTAGTAATGCACATAATTGGCTAGTAATATGTTGGCTTCCTGTTTTATCAGGTGTAATCCTCCTTCTGGAGCCAGAAGAAGTGTGAGCCAAGTCAAAATGAAACACAAAAACATTCTCCAGCAAGGTAATATTTTCTAAACTTGTTACTGACGCCATGTAATTTAGTTTTCTATGTAGCCAATAGAAAGAAGGCTGAGGCACGTGGGGTCAAAACAGGTGGGGGTCCACCTCCACCTTCCCTCACCCCAGCTGAGGAGCTGGCACTGTCCCTTAATAAAGGGTGGGATTCCAGGGGCAGTTCATCGGACTCAGCTACCAAGACAAGTGGCTTAGTAAAATGTAGGTGTACCATATTAATACTTATGATTTATTGATGTTTTCACTGTTTTTGTCAGTGTTTTAATAAAGAAAATCATCAACATTGTCACCATTTTAAATAGGCATTTTGAATGCATTTTACAGTCATTGATTCACTTGTGCAGTATGCATGCTGCTTTGACTGCATATGCTGTGTACTGTAATCTTATTACTAGTACTCTTAGATGTTCCTAATGTCCTTCATTATTAGTTGTATTTGTTTAAGAATATACATTGAGTATTGAATATGCGTGATTATCTTATTGGTTTAATTATCTTGCAGTTGCTGATGGCCACATTGTAGTATTGGATCCTCCTGCAACACCACACTCTGTCACAGTTGTAAGTGATTATTAAGTTGGCTTGAGAGAGCCAACTTACTGAAATCCTATTTAAACTTATTATTATTATTATTAGTGGTGCTTTTTTGAAAGCATCACTATTGTTATTGCTCATACTTATTAGTGGTGCTTTTTTGAAAGCATCACTATTGTTATTGCTCATACTTATTATTCTTATTAGTGGTGCTTGCTGAAAGCAAGGCATCACTATTGTTATTGCTCATACTTATTATTCTTATTATTAATGGTGCTTGCTGAAAGCAAGGCATCATTAGTGTTCTCTTGCATACTTATTATTAATGGTGCTTGCCAAAGGCAAGGCATCATTAGTGTTCTCTTGCATACTTATTATTCTTCTTATTAATGGTGCTTGCTGAAAGCAAGGCATCACTATTGTTATTGCTCATACTTATTAATGGTGCTTGCTGAAAGCAAGGCATCATTAGTGTTCTCTTGCATACTTATTAGTGGTGCTTGCTGAAAGCAAGGCATCACTATTGTTATTGCTCATACTTATTATTCTTCTTCTTATTATTAATGGTGCTTGCTGAAAGCAAGGCATCATTAGTGTTCTCTTGCATACTTATTATTATTATTAATGGTGCTTGCTGAAAGCAAGGCATCATTAGTGTTCTCTTGCATACTTATTATTCTTCTTATTAAGTTGGCTTGAGAGAGCCAACATATTGAAATCCTATTTAAACTTATTATTATTATTATTATTAAGTTGGCTTGAGAGAGCCAACATATTGAAATCCTATTTAAACTTATTATTATTATTATTATTATTATTCTTCTGACCGTAAAAATTTACAACTCAAACTCCTCCTACAGCTTTAACTCCACATACTCCAAACTCGGCTCAGACACTCAAACTGTTCTGACTCGCGTTGCTATATCTTTTCAGACTGATCGGACTTACGGTTTTCCTAAAAATGACGATCAAAACTCGAAAAAACTCATTCAAAAATCCCATTGACTTACATTGGGGAGTTCTAAAAAATTCAAACCGACGAAAATTCAAATCAAAATACCTTGAAGACTAAACCAAACTGCCGTTCTATATACTATATGAGCCATTGAGACTCATTTAAACTAATGCACTCTAAACTCATACACTTATAAACTAATTAACTTATAAACTCATGAATTCATAGACTTATGAACTCTAAAACTCATAAATTAATAAACTCTGAACTCTTAAACTCATTTAAATTTATAAACTCTAAACTCATTTAAACTTATAAACTCAAAACTCATTTAAACTTATAAACTAAACTCAAAAACTTGTACACTTATAAACTCATCCATTTATACACTTATAAACTCTACACTCATAAACTCTGAGTGTGTGTGTGTGTGTGTGTGTACACACACACACACACACACACACACACACACACACACACACACACACACACACACACACACACACACTCTAAACTCATTTAAACTTATAAACTCAAAACTCAAAAACTTGTAAACTACTTTAAACTTCAAACCACTTTAAACTTATTAAGTTTAAAGCTTCCAGCTCCCAAGCAACTCCATAGCAACCAAACTTGAGAACCCTAGCAACCGTTTTGCAAGACCTATATCTCTGTATCAGAACATCGTATAGAGATGAGGTTTGGCTCTTTTGACTCATGCTAGCAAACAGCACTTCCAACATGCTACACATGCTAGCAGTGAATAGCTACATGCTAATAGCGATTAGTTAAGTGTTAAATCATTCTAAGAACTCTATAAAAACTCCAGAGTAACCATCTGTGACAACTACCAACCACCTAGTAACACCATATCAACCGCCCTGAATACCTTAGCAACCGCCTAGCAACAACCCAGAATACCCTAGCAACCACCTAGCAACACCATAGCAACCACCCAGAACACCCTAGCAACCGCCTAGCAACACCATAGCAACCACCCAGAACACCCTAGCAACCGCCTAGCAACCACCCAAAACACCCTAGCAACCACCTAGCAACCACCTAGCAACCACCCAGAATACCCTAGCAACCGCCTGGCAACACCATAGCAACCAACCAGAACACCCTAGCAACCGCCTAGCAACCACCAAGAATACCCTAGCAACCACCTAGCAACACCATAGCAACCACCCAGAACACCCTAGCAACCGCCTAGCAACACCATAGCAACCACCCAGAACACCCTAGCAACCGCCTAGCAACCACCCCGAACACCCTAGCAACCAGCCAAAATACCTTAGCAACCGCCTAGCAACACCATAGCAACCACCCAAAATGCCCTAGCAACCGCTTAGCAACACCCTAGCAACACCATAGGAACCAACCAGAATACCCTAGCAACCACCCCGAACACCCTAGCAACCAGCCAAAATACCTTAGCAACCGCCTAGCAACACCATAGCAACCACCCAGAACACCCTAGCAACCGCCTAGCAACCACCCAGAACACCTTAGCAACCCACTAGAAAACCCCCAACAACTTTTTAACTTTAAACTACTTTAAACTTTAAACTAATTAAAACTTTAAGCTAATTTAAACTTCAAACTAATTTAAACTTTAAACTACTTTCAACTTTAAAGTAATTTACTTCAAACTAATTTAAACTTTAGACTAATTTAAACTTTAAACTAATTTAAACTTCAAACTAATTTAAACTTTAGACTAATTTAAACTTTAAACTAAATTAAACTTTAAACTAAATTAAACTTTAAACTAAATTAAACTTCAAACTACTTTAATCTTCAAACTACTTTAAACTTCAAACTTTCCAGTACAAACTTTCTCAAGCCAACTTAAAGTTTGTCTCGACGAACTTTTTAATCTAGTTATTATTATTCTTCTGAGCGTAAAAATTTACAACTCAAACTCCTCCTAGAGCTTTAACTCCACATACTCCAAACTCGGCACAGACACTCAAACTGATCTGACTCGGTGTGCTATATCTTTTCAGACTGATCGGACTTACGGTTTTCCTAAAAATGGCGATCAAAACTCGAAAAAACTCATTCAAAAACTCCCATTGACTTACATTGGGAGTTCTAAAAAATTCAAACCGACAAAAATTTAAATCTAAACACCTTGAAGACTAAACCAAACTGCCATTCTATATACTATAGACCTTATGCACCAGAGAAACGAGGGCGCCGCCATCTTTAGAATATTGTCTTTGAACTTCCGTTTTTCCAGTCGCTCTGTATATTTCTATGGCATTGCTGTCCAGGAGTAATTAGCTTTTGAAGTGGATTTACTTAATATAAAGTTAACAAAAGTTAACGAAAGTTATCATGAGGATTGTAATGTTTAAACCAGATGTCTTAACAAATGTCAGTAGACCGGGAAGATTTTAAAACGAGCCGCTTCTTCATAAATACGCAGAATCGCTGTGAAAATAAAACCGGAAGTCAAAAGACAACGAGCGCAGCGCTGAAAAGGGGCGGGGCTACATAAGGTCTATATGAGCCATTGAGAATAATTTAAACTAATGCACTCTAAACTCATACACTTATAAACTAATTAACTTATAAACTCATGAATTCATAGACTTATGACCTCTTAAACTCATAAATTAATAAACTTTGAACTCTTAAACTCATTTAAACTTATAAACTCTAAACTCATTTAAAACTTATAAACTCTAAACTCAAAAACTCTTACACTTATAAACTCATCAATTTATACACTTATAAACTCTAAACTCATAAACTCTGAGTGTGTGTGTGTGTGTGTGTGTGTGTGTGTGTGTGTGTGTGTGTGTGTGTGTGTGTGTGTGTGTGTGTGAACACACACACACACACACACACTAAACTCATTTAAACTTAAACTCTAAACTCATTTAAACTTGTAAACTCAAAACTCCTTACTTGTAAACTACTTTAAACTTCAAACCACTTTAAACTTCTTAAGTTTAAAACTTCCAGCTCCCAAGCAACTCCATAGCAACCAAACTTGAGTACCCTAGCAACCGTTTTGCAAGACCTATATCTCTGTATCAGAACATCGTATAGAGATGAGGTTTGGCTCTTTTGACTCATGCTAGCAAACAGCACTTCCAACATGCTACACATGCTAGCAGTGAATAGCTACATGCTAATAGCGATTAGTTAAGTGCTATATCATGCCAAGATCATGCTAAGAACTCTATAAAGACTCCATAGTAACCATCTGTGACAACTACCAACCACCTAGCAACACCATAGCAACCGCACAGAACACCCTAGCAACCGCCCAGAATACCTTAGCAACCGCCTAGCAACACCATAGCAACCACCCAGAACACCCTAGCAACCGCCTAGCAACCACTCAGAATACCCTAGCAACCGCCTAGCAACACCATAGCAACCACCCAGAACACCCTAGCAACCGCCTAGCAACCACCCAGAATACCCTAGCAACTGCCTAGCAACACCATAGCAACCGCCCAGAACACCCTAGCAACCGCCTAGCAACCGCCCAGAACACCCTAGCAACAGCATAGCAACCACTCAGAACACCCTAGCAACCGCCTACCAACCACCCAGAATACCCTAGCAACCGCCTAGCAACACCATAGCAACCAACCAGAACACCCTAGCAACCACCTAGCAACCACCCAGAATACCCTAGCAACCGCCTAGCAACACCATAGCAACCAACAAGAACACCCTAGCAACCGCCTAGCAACCACCAAGAATACCCTAGCAACCACCTAGCAACAGCATAGCAACCACCCAGAACCCCCTAGCAACCGCCTAGCAACCACCCAGAATACCCTAGCAACCGCCTAGCAACACCATAGCAACCATCCAGAACACCCTAGCAACCGCCTAGCAACCACCCAGAATACCCTAGCAACCGCCCAGCAACACCATAGCAACCACCCAGAACACCCTAGCAACCACCTAGCAACACCCTAGCAACCACCCAGAACACCCTAGCAACCGCTTAGCAACACCATAGCAACCACCCAGAACATCCTAGCAACAGCATAGCAACCACCCAAAACACCCTAGCAACCACCTAGCAACCACCCAGAATACCCTAGCAACCACCTAGCAACAGCATAGCAACCACCCAGAACCCCCTAGCAACCACCTAGCAACCACCCAGAATACCCTAGCAACCGCCTAGCAACACCATAGCAACCACCCAGAACACCCTAGCAACCGCCTAGCAACCACCCAGAATACCCTAGCAACCGCCTAGCAACACCATAGCAACCACCCAGAACACCCTAGCAACCGCCTAGCAACCACCCAGAATACCTTAGCAACCGCCTAGCAACACCATAGCAACCACCCAGAACACCCTAGCAACCGCCTAGCAACCGCCTAGCAACACCATATCAACCACCCAGAACACCCTAATTAATTTAAACTAAATTAAACTTCAAACTACTTTAAACTTTAAACTAAATTAAACTTCAAACTACTTTAAACTTTAAACTAAATTAAACTTCAAACTACTTTAAACTTTAAACTAAATTGAACTTCAAACTACTTTAAACTTTAAACTAATTTAAACTTTAAACTACTTTAAACTTCATACTATTTTAAACTTCAAACTTCTTCAAACTTTCTGGTCCGGCTTTCTCAAGCCAACTTAAAGTTTGTCTCGACGAACTTTTTAATCTAGTTATTATTAGTGGTGCTTTTCAAAGCAACACTATTGCTATTGCTCATACTTATTCTGGACAAAAGTTTGGCGCGTAACTCGCCCCACACCATTTGTCTCAGACCCCTGAGTGAGGTGTCAAATCGACCGGCTCATTTAGGAGAGGTGTGCTATATCTTTTCTAAGCGATCGGGTGTACGATGTTCGCACAGCGGACGAAAAAGCGGCCAAAAAAGTCCCATTGACTTAACATTGGGCATTCTAAAAAAATTCAAATCCAAACCGACGTTTTCACACACACAGACTCCAAAGGGCCTGACACCCCTGCGTCTCTCCCTCTCTCTCTCCCTCAGAGGATTTATATTATCAAGCAGCCAATAAGTAATGGCCTAAAATGTTCATAGCCTCACCCTAGCAACCAGTTACAGCACCCTAGCAACCACCCTATACCAAAAAAAAATATTTTTTTTTATTTTTTTTATTCTTTAAAGCAATATTACACTCGTGGCCTTGCGAAATCACTCCATGCTTGTGCCTATTCGGCCATAGGCACGAGGCCGCAGGCCGAGTGCCGTACTGAACCACCCAGAACACCCTATTCGGCCATAGGCATGAGACTGAAGGCACTCGCAACCACCCAGAACACCCTAGCAACTGCTTTTTTAAAAAAAATTAAAGCAATATTACACTCGTGGCCTTGCGAAATTGCTCCATGCTTGTGCCTATTCGGCCATAGACACGAGGCCACAGGCCGAGTGCCGTACATAAGGCACTCGCAACCACCCAGAACACCCTAGCAACTGCCTAGCAACCACCCAGAACACCCTAGCAACTGCCTAGCAACCACCCAGAACACCTAGCAACTGCCTAGCAACCACCCAGAACACTCTAGCAACTGCCTAGCAACGCCCTAGCATCCACCCAGAATACCATAGCAACTGCCTAGCAACAACATAGCAAACATCCAGAACACCCTAGCAACCACCTAGCAACGCCCTAGCAACCACCAAGAATACCCTAGCAACCACCAAGAATACCCTAGCAACTGCCTAGCAACCACCCAGAACACATTAGCAACTGCCTAGCAACAACATAGCAACCATCCAGAACACCCTAGCAACCACCTAGCAACGCCCTAGCAACCACCAAGAATACCCTAGCAACTGCCTAGCAACCACCGAGAATACCCTAGCAACTGCCTAGCAACCACCCAGAACACCTTAACACCACCCTAGCAACCACCTAGCAACGCCCTAGCAACCACCAAGAATACCCTAGCAACCACCAAGAATACCGTAGCAACTGCCTAGCAACCACCCACAACACCTTAGCAACTGCCTAGCAACACCATAGCAACCACCCAGAACACCCTAGCAACCACCTAGCAACGCCCTTGCAACCGCCAAGAATACCCTAGCAACTGTCTAGCAACCACCAAGAATACCCTAGCAACTGCCTAGCAACGCCCTAGCATCCACCCAGAATACCATAGCAACTGCCTAGCAACACCATAGCAACCACCCAGAACACCCTAGCAACTGCCTAGCAACGCCCTAGCAACCACCGAGAATACCCTAGCAACTGCCTAGCAACCACCAAGAATACCCTAGCAACCGCCTAGCAATCACCCAGAATACCCTAGCAACCGCCTAGCAACGCCCTAGCAACCACCCAGAATACCCAAGCAACCGCCTAGCAACACCATAACAACCACCCAGAAAACCCTAGCAACTGCCTAGCAACCACCCAGAATACCCAAGCAACCGCCTAGCAACACCATAGCAACCACCTAGAATACCCTAGCAACTACCTAGCAACGCCCTAGCAACCGCCTAGCAACACCATAGCAACTACCCAGAACACCCTAGCAACTGCCTAGCAACGCCCTAGCAACCACCAAGAATACCCTAGCAACCGCCTAGCAACCACCCAGAACACCCTAGCAACCGCCTAGCAACCACCTGAACAACATGAATAAGCCATATCTCAGCACCAGAACATCGTACAGACATGTTTGTTGGCTTGTATGCAATCATGTACCACACTCTAGCAACCGAGTGGCGAGTTTTGCCACTGCAAGCACCACTTCACATTTTCTTCAGGAAATGTACATTCTAGTTAGTGGTGCTTGCTGAAAGCAAGGCATCACTATTGTTATTGCTCATACTTATTAGTGGTGCTTGCTGAAAGCAAGGCATCACTATTGTTATTGCTCATACTTATTATTAGTGGTGCTTGCTGAAAGCAAGGCATCACTATTGTTATTGCTCATACTTATTAGTGGTGCTTGCTGAAAGCAAGGCATCACTATTGTTATTGCTCATACTTATTAGTGGTGCTTGCTGAAAGCAAGGCATCACTATTGTTATTGCTCATACTTATTAGTGGTGCTTGCTGAAAGCAAGGCATCACTATTGTTATTGCTCATACTTATTAGTGGTGCTTGCTGAAAGCAAGGCATCACTATTGTTATTGCTCATACTTATTAATGGTGCTTGCTGAAAGCAAGGCATCATTAGTGTTCTCTTGCATACTTATTATTATTATTATTATTATTCTGGACAAAGTTTGGCGCGTAATGCGCCCCGCACCGTTTGTCACAGACCCATGAGTGAGGTGTCAAATCGACCAGCTCATTGAGGAGAGGTGTGCAATGACTTTTCTAAGCGATCGGGTGTACGATGTTCGCACAGCGGACGAAAAAGCGGCCAAAAAAGTCCCATTGACTTTACATTGGGAGTTCTAAAAATATTTGAATCCCAACTGCCGTTTTCACACACACAGACTCCAAAGGGCCTGACAGCCCTGCGTCTCTCCCTCTCTCTCTCCCTCAGAGGATTTATATTATCAAGCAGCCAATAAGTAATGGCCTAAAATCTTCATAGCCACACCCTAGCAACCAGTTTCAGCACCCTAGCAACCACTAAGAGCTCCCTAGCAACCACCCTAAACCAAAAAAAAATGTTTTTTAAATTTTTTTGTATTTTTTAACGCAATATTACACTCGTGGCCTTGCGATATTGCTCCATGCTTGTGCCTATTCGGCCATAGGCACGAGGCCGCAGGCCGAGTGCCGTACTCAAGGCACTCGTTATTAAAGATTTTAATAACTCTATAAAAACTCCATAGTAACCATCTTTGACAACTACCAACCACCTAGTAACACCATAGCAACTAAAAAAATACCTTAGCAACCATCCTGAACACCCTAGCAATGTCTAGAAATGCTCTAGTAACCACCAAAAACACCGTAGCAACCACCCAGAACACCCTAGCAACTGTCTAGCAACCCCCCAGAACACCTAGCAACTGCCTAGCAACCACCTAGAACACCCTAGCAACTGCCTAGCAACGCCCTAGCATCCACCCAAAATACCATAGCAACTGCCTAGCAACACCATAGCAACCACCCAAAATACCATAGCAACTGCCTAGCAACACCATAGCAACCACCAAGAATACCCTAGCAACGCCCTAGCAACCACCCAGAATACCCTAGCAACCGCCTAGCAACACCATAGCAACCACCCAGAATACCCTAGCAACCACCTAGCAACACCATAGCAACCACCCAGAATACCCTAGCAACTGCCTAGCAACGCCCTAGCAACCACCCAGAATACCCTAGCAATGCCCTAGCAACCAACCAGAATACCCTAGCAACCACCTAACAACACCATAGAAACCACCCAGAACACCATAGCAACCACCCAGAATACCCTAGCAACCGCCTAGCAACCACCCAGAATACCCTAGCAACCGCCTAGTAACACCATAGCAACCACCCAGAACACCCTAGCAACTGCCTAGCAACCACCCAGAATACCCTAGCAACCGCCTAGCAACACCATAGCAACCACCCAGAATACCCTAGCAACCGCCTAGCAACACCATAGCAACCACCCAGAATACCCTAGCAACACCATAGCAACCACCCAGAACAGCCTAGCAACCACCTAGCAACGCCCTAGCAACCACCAAGAATACCCTAGCAACCGCCTAGCAACCACCCAGAATACCCTAGCAACCGCCTAGCAACACCATAGCAACCACCAAGAATACCCTAGCAACCGCCTAGCAACCACCCAGTATACCCTAGCAACCGCCTAGCAACACCATAGCAACCACCCAGAACACCCTAGCAACTGCCTAGCAACACCATAGCAACCACCCAGAATACCCTAGCAACGCCCTAGCAACCGTTTAGAGCCACATATAAACAATATTGCAACATATAGAAGCTATATTTCAGCTCCACAACATCGTACAGACGTGGTTGTTGGCTCGCATGCAATCATGTACAACACCCTAGCAACCGAATGGAGAGTTTTGCCACTGCAAGCACCATTTCACATTTTCTTCAGGAAATGTACATTCTAGTTATTCTTCTTCTTCTTCTTATTGTTCTGGACAAAAGTTTGGCGCGTAACTCGCCCCGCACCGTTTGTCACAGACCCATGAATGAGGTGTCAAATCGACCGGCTTATTGAGGAGAGGTGTGCTATGACTTTTATAAGCGATCGGGGGTGCGGTGTTCGCCCCAGGGGCGAAAAAGCGCCCCAAAAAGTTCCATTGACTTAACATTGCGACGAACTTTGAGCACTCATAGCTCTGAGCGAGGATTTTGCAGAAACGTGTGATTTGCCACATTTGAAGAGGCTGACAGGCTCTGTAAGAACATACCTCACAATGGGGTAAAAGTTGCACCCCTGGGGGGCAGGAGCGTCCCAAAGTTGTCCCATTGACTTACTATGGGGAAGGAATGTCCCGTGAAACACACATGCTTTTCCTACTATGGTAAATTGCATAGGGATTTTGTAATGAACGTAGCTCTGGATCACAGTGTCATAGAGACAAGGGGGAGGGCTCATCTTACTCAGATGACCAATCAGTCTCTCAGGATCATTGTGAAGCTATCAAGCCACGCCCTAGCAACCATTTAGAGCACCTTAGCAACAAGTCCCATAGACTTCCATTGAAAGAGATCAAAGGGATATCTCAGGACTGAATTGTCATAGAAACATGGGGGTGGTCTCATTTGACTCGGGGCAGCAAACAGCCAATCATGAATCACCTCAACACTTCCTAGCCCCTCCCTAGCAACCATTGTCGAGCACCTTAGCAACCAAAATTCATAGAGAGATATCTTCTATTCTGAATGTCACAGAGGCATGGGAGTTGGTTTATATCATACATACTGACAAGCAGCCTTTGGAGTTTCATGATTGGCAGCTGCCAAGCCACTCCCTAGCAACCAAACAGAGTACCCTAGCAACCATTTTGCAAGACCTATATCTCTGCATCAGAACATCATAAAGAGATGGGGTTAACACAAGTTTGACTCAGGGCAGCAAACGGCCAATCATAAATCACCTCAACACTTCCTAGCCCCTCCCTAGCAACCATTGTCGAGCACCTTAGCAACAACAATCCAAAGAGGGATATCTTCTATTCTGAATGTCACAGAGGCATGGGAGTTGGTTTATATCATACATACTGACAAGCAGCCTTTGGAGTTTCATGATTGGCAGCTGCCAAGCCACTCCCTAGCAACCAAACAGAGTACCCTAGCAACCATTTTGCAAGACCTATATCTCTGCATCAGAACATCATAAAGAGATGGGGTTAACACAAGTTTGACTCAGGGCAGCAAACGGCCAATCATAAATCACCTCAACACTTCCTAGCCCCTCCCTAGCAACCATTGTCGAGCACCTTAGCAACAACAATCCAAAGAGGGATATCTTCCATTCTGAATGTCACAGAGGCATGGGAGTTGGTTTATATCATTCATAGTGACAAGAAGCCTTTGGAATTGCATCATTGGCAGGTGCCAAGTAACTCCATAGCAACCAAAAAGAGTACCCTAGCAACCAAAATCCAAAGAGGCATATCTTACATTCTGAATGTCACAGAGGCATGGGAGTTGGATTATATAATTCATAATGACAAGAAGCCTTTGGAATTTCATCATTGACAGCTGACAAGCCACTCCCTAGCAACCAAACAGAGTACCCTAGCAACCAAAATCCAAAGAGGCATATCTTCCATTCTGAATGTCACAGAGGCATGGGAGTTGGTTTATATCATTCATAGTGACAAGAAGCCTTTGGAGTTTCATGATTGGCAGCTGACAAGCCACTCGCTAGCAACCAAATAGAGTACCCTAGCAACCGTTTAGCAAAACGTATATCTCTGCATCAGAACATCGTATAGAGATGGGAGTTGGTTTATATCATTCATGCTAACAAGAAGCCTTTGTAGTTTCATCATTAGCAGCTGACAAGCATCTCCATAGCAACCAAACAGAGTACCCTAGCAACCATTTTACAAGACCTACATCTCTGCATCAGAATATTGTATAGAGATGGGGGTTGGCTCATTAGTTTCAGTTGTAAAACAGCCTGTAAATATCACCATGGTAACTGTGTATTCACACCCTAGCAACCATTTAGAGCCACCTAGCAACCATATTGCAACATATAGAAGCCATATTTCAGCTCCACAACATCGTACAGACATGGTTGTTGGCTCGAATGCAAACATGTACAACACCCTAGCAACCGAGTGGCGAGTTTTGCCACTGCAAGCACCACTTCACATTTTCTTCAGGAAATGTACATTCTAGTTAGTGGTGCTTGCTGAAAGCAAGGCATCACTATTGTTATTGCTCATACTTATTCTTCTTCTTCTTCTTCTTATTGTTCTGGACAAAAGTTTGGCGCGTAACTCGCCCCGCACCGTTTGTCACAGACCCATGAATGAGGTGTCAAATCGACCGGCTTATTGAGGAGAGGTGTGCTATGACTTTTATAAGCGATCGGGGGTGCGGTGTTCGCCCCAGGGGCGAAAAAGCGCCCCATAAAGTTCCATTGACTTAACATTGCGACGAACTTTGAGCACTCATAGCTCTGAGCGAGGATTTTGCAGAAACGTGTGATTTGCCACATTTGAAGAGGCTGACAGGCTCTGTAAGAACATACCTCACAATGGGGTAAAAGTTGCACCCCTGGGGGGCAGGAGCGTCCCAAAGTTGTCCCATTGACTTACTATGGGGAAGGAATGTCCCGTGAAACACACATGCTTTTCCTACTATGGTAAATTGCATAGGGATTTTGTTATGAACGTAGCTCTGGATCACAGTGTCATAGAGACAAGGGGGAGGGCTCATCTTACTCAGATGACCAATCAGTCTCTCAGGATCATTGTGAAGCTATCAAGCCACGCCCTAGCAACCATTTAGAGCACCTTAGCAACAAGTCCCATAGACTTCCATTGAAAGAGATCAAAGGGATATCTCAGGACTGAATTGTCATAGAAACATGGGGGTGGTCTCATTTGACTCGGGGCAGCAAACAGCCAATCATGAATCACCTCAACACTTCCTAGCCCCTCCCTAGCAACCATTGTCGAGCACCTTAGCAACCAAAATTCATAGAGAGATATCTTCTATTCTGAATGTCACAGAGGCATGGGAGTTGGTTTATATCATACATACTGACAAGCAGCCTTTGGAGTTTCATGATTGGCAGCTGCCAAGCCACTCCCTAGCAACCAAACAGAGTACCCTAGCAACCATTTTGCAAGACCTATATCTCTGCATCAGAACATCATAAAGAGATGGGGTTAACACAAGTTTGACTCAGGGCAGCAAACGGCCAATCATAAATCACCTCAACACTTCCTAGCCCCTCCCTAGCAACCATTGTCGAGCACCTTAGCAACAACAATCCAAAGAGGGATATCTTCTATTCTGAATGTCACAGAGGCATGGGAGTTGGTTTATATCATACATACTGACAAGCAGCCTTTGGAGTTTCATGATTGGCAGCTGCCAAGCCACTCCCTAGCAACCAAACAGAGTACCCTAGCAACCATTTTGCAAGACCTATATCTCTGCATCAGAACATCATAAAGAGATGGGGTTAACACAAGTTTGACTCAGGGCAGCAAACGGCCAATCATAAATCACCTCAACACTTCCTAGCCCCTCCCTAGCAACCATTGTCGAGCACCTTAGCAACAACAATCCAAAGAGGGATATCTTCCATTCTGAATGTCACAGAGGCATGGGAGTTGGTTTATATCATTCATAGTGACAAGAAGCCTTTGGAATTGCATCATTGGCAGGTGCCAAGTAACTCCATAGCAACCAAAAAGAGTACCCTAGCAACCAAAATCCAAAGAGGCATATCTTACATTCTGAATGTCGCAGAGGCATGGGAGTTGGTTTATATCATTCATAGTGACAAGAAGCCTTTGGAGTTTCATGATTGGCAGCTGACAAGCCACTCGCTAGCAACCAAATAGAGTACCCTAGCAACCGTTTAGCAAAACGTATATCTCTGCATCAGAACATCGTATAGAGATGGGAGTTGGTTTATATCATTCATGCTAACAAGAAGCCTTTGTAGTTTCATCATTAGCAGCTGACAAGCATCTCCATAGCAACCAAACAGAGTACCCTAGCAACCATTTTACAAGACCTACATCTCTGCATCAGAATATTGTATAGAGATGGGGGTTGGCTCATTAGTTTCAGTTGTAAAACAGCCTGTAAATATCACCATGGTAACTGTGTATTCACACCCTAGCAACCATTTAGAGCCACCTAGCAACCATATTGCAACATATAGAAGCCATATTTCAGCTCCACAACATCGTACAGACATGGTTGTTGGCTCGAATGCAAACATGTACAACACCCTAGCAACCGAGTGGCGAGTTTTGCCACTGCAAGCACCACTTCACATTTTCTTCAGGAAATGTACATTCTAGTTATTAGTGGTGCTTGCTGAAAGCAAGGCATCACTATTGTTATTGCTCATACTTATTAGTGGTGCTTGCTGAAAGCAAGGCATCACTATTGTTATTGCTCATACTTATTATTCTTCTTCTTCTTCTTATTGTTCTGGACAAAAGTTTGGCGCGTAACTCGCCCCGCACCGTTTGTCACAGACCCATGAATGAGGTGTCAAATCGACCGGCTTATTGAGGAGAGGTGTGCTATGACTTTTATAAGCGATCGGGGGTGCGGTGTTCGCCCCAGGGGCGAAAAAGCGCCCCAAAAAGTTCCATTGACTTAACATTGCGACGAACTTTGAGCACTCATAGCTCTGAGCGAGGATTTTGCAGAAACGTGTGATTTGCCACATTTGAAGAGGCTGACAGGCTCTGTAAGAACATACCTCACAATGGGGTAAAAGTTGCACCCCTGGGGGGCAGGAGCGTCCCAAAGTTGTCCCATTGACTTACTATGGGGAAGGAATGTCCCGTGAAACACACATGCTTTTCCTACTATGGTAAATTGCATAAGGATTTTGTAATGAACGTAGCTCTGGATCACAGTGTCATAGAGACAAGGGGGAGGGCTCATCTTACTCAGATGACCAATCAGTCTCTCAGGATCATTGTGAAGCTATCAAGCCACGCCCTAGCAACCATTTAGAGCACCTTAGCAACAAGTCCCATAGACTTCCATTGAAAGAGATCAAAGGGATATCTCAGGACTGAATTGTCATAGAAACATGGGGGTGGTCTCATTTGACTCGGGGCAGCAAACAGCCAATCATGAATCACCTCAACACTTCCTAGCCCCTCCCTAGCAACCATTGTCGAGCACCTTAGCAACCAAAATTCATAGAGAGATATCTTCTATTCTGAATGTCACAGAGGCATGGGAGTTGGTTTATATCATACATACTGACAAGCAGCCTTTGGAGTTTCATGATTGGCAGCTGCCAAGCCACTCCCTAGCAACCAAACAGAGTACCCTAGCAACCATTTTGCAAGACCTATATCTCTGCATCAGAACATCATAAAGAGATGGGGTTAACACAAGTTTGACTCAGGGCAGCAAACGGCCAATCATAAATCACCTCAACACTTCCTAGCCCCTCCCTAGCAACCATTGTCGAGCACCTTAGCAACAACAATCCAAAGAGGGATATCTTCTATTCTGAATGTCACAGAGGCATGGGAGTTGGTTTATATCATACATACTGACAAGCAGCCTTTGGAGTTTCATGATTGGCAGCTGCCAAGCCACTCCCTAGCAACCAAACAGAGTACCCTAGCAACCATTTTGCAAGACCTATATCTCTGCATCAGAACATCATAAAGAGATGGGGTTAACACAAGTTTGACTCAGGGCAGCAAACGGCCAATCATAAATCACCTCAACACTTCCTAGCCCCTCCCTAGCAACCATTGTCGAGCACCTTAGCAACAACAATCCAAAGAGGGATATCTTCCATTCTGAATGTCACAGAGGCATGGGAGTTGGTTTATATCATTCATAGTGACAAGAAGCCTTTGGAATTGCATCATTGGCAGGTGCCAAGTAACTCCATAGCAACCAAAAAGAGTACCCTAGCAACCAAAATCCAAAGAGGCATATCTTACATTCTGAATGTCACAGAGGCATGGGAGTTGGATTATATAATTCATAATGACAAGAAGCCTTTGGAATTTCATCATTGACAGCTGACAAGCCACTCCCTAGCAACCAAACAGAGTACCCTAGCAACCAAAATCCAAAGAGGCATATCTTCCATTCTGAATGTCGCAGAGGCATGGGAGTTGGTTTATATCATTCATAGTGACAAGAAGCCTTTGGAGTTTCATGATTGGCAGCTGACAAGCCACTCGCTAGCAACCAAATAGAGTACCCTAGCAACCGTTTAGCAAAACGTATATCTCTGCATCAGAACATCGTATAGAGATGGGAGTTGGTTTATATCATTCATGCTAACAAGAAGCCTTTGTAGTTTCATCATTAGCAGCTGACAAGCATCTCCATAGCAACCAAACAGAGTACCCTAGCAACCATTTTACAAGACCTACATCTCTGCATCAGAATATTGTATAGAGATGGGGGTTGGCTCATTAGTTTCAGTTGTAAAACAGCCTGTAAATATCACCATGGTAACTGTGTATTCACACCCTAGCAACCATTTAGAGCCACCTAGCAACCATATTGCAACATATAGAAGCCATATTTCAGCTCCACAACATCGTACAGACATGGTTGTTGGCTCGAATGCAAACATGTACAACACCCTAGCAACCGAGTGGCGAGTTTTGCCACTGCAAGCACCACTTCACATTTTCTTCAGGAAATGTACATTCTAGTTATTCTTCTTCTTCTTCTTATTGTTCTGGACAAAAGTTTGGCGCGTAACTCGCCCCGCACCGTTTGTCACAGACCCATGAATGAGGTGTCAAATCGACCGGCTTATTGAGGAGAGGTGTGCTATGACTTTTATAAGCGATCGGGGGTGCGGTGTTCGCCCCAGGGGCGAAAAAGCGCCCCAAAAAGTTCCATTGACTTAACATTGCGACGAACTTTGAGCACTCATAGCTCTGAGCGAGGATTTTGCAGAAACGTGTGATTTGCCACATTTGAAGAGGCTGACAGGCTCTGTAAGAACATACCTCACAATGGGGTAAAAGTTGCACCCCTGGGGGGCAGGAGCGTCCCAAAGTTGTCCCATTGACTTACTATGGGGAAGGAATGTCCCGTGAAACACACATGCTTTTCCTACTATGGTAAATTGCATAGGGATTTTGTAATGAACGTAGCTCTGGATCACAGTGTCATAGAGACAAGGGGGAGGGCTCATCTTACTCAGATGACCAATCAGTCTCTCAGGATCATTGTGAAGCTATCAAGCCACGCCCTAGCAACCATTTAGAGCACCTTAGCAACAAGTCCCATAGACTTCCATTGAAAGAGATCAAAGGGATATCTCAGGACTGAATTGTCATAGAAACATGGGGGTGGTCTCATTTGACTCGGGGCAGCAAACAGCCAATCATGAATCACCTCAACACTTCCTAGCCCCTCCCTAGCAACCATTGTCGAGCACCTTAGCAACCAAAATTCATAGAGAGATATCTTCTATTCTGAATGTCACAGAGGCATGGGAGTTGGTTTATATCATACATACTGACAAGCAGCCTTTGGAGTTTCATGATTGGCAGCTGCCAAGCCACTCCCTAGCAACCAAACAGAGTACCCTAGCAACCATTTTGCAAGACCTATATCTCTGCATCAGAACATCATAAAGAGATGGGGTTAACACAAGTTTGACTCAGGGCAGCAAACGGCCAATCATAAATCACCTCAACACTTCCTAGCCCCTCCCTAGCAACCATTGTCGAGCACCTTAGCAACAACAATCCAAAGAGGGATATCTTCTATTCTGAATGTCACAGAGGCATGGGAGTTGGTTTATATCATACATACTGACAAGCAGCCTTTGGAGTTTCATGATTGGCAGCTGCCAAGCCACTCCCTAGCAACCAAACAGAGTACCCTAGCAACCATTTTGCAAGACCTATATCTCTGCATCAGAACATCATAAAGAGATGGGGTTAACACAAGTTTGACTCAGGGCAGCAAACGGCCAATCATAAATCACCTCAACACTTCCTAGCCCCTCCCTAGCAACCATTGTCGAGCACCTTAGCAACAACAATCCAAAGAGGGATATCTTCCATTCTGAATGTCACAGAGGCATGGGAGTTGGTTTATATCATTCATAGTGACAAGAAGCCTTTGGAATTGCATCATTGGCAGGTGCCAAGTAACTCCATAGCAACCAAAAAGAGTACCCTAGCAACCAAAATCCAAAGAGGCATATCTTACATTCTGAATGTCGCAGAGGCATGGGAGTTGGTTTATATCATTCATAGTGACAAGAAGCCTTTGGAGTTTCATGATTGGCAGCTGACAAGCCACTCGCTAGCAACCAAATAGAGTACCCTAGCAACCGTTTAGCAAAACGTATATCTCTGCATCAGAACATCGTATAGAGATGGGAGTTGGTTTATATCATTCATGCTAACAAGAAGCCTTTGTAGTTTCATCATTAGCAGCTGACAAGCATCTCCATAGCAACCAAACAGAGTACCCTAGCAACCATTTTACAAGACCTACATCTCTGCATCAGAATATTGTATAGAGATGGGGGTTGGCTCATTAGTTTCAGTTGTAAAACAGCCTGTAAATATCACCATGGTAACTGTGTATTCACACCCTAGCAACCATTTAGAGCCACCTAGCAACCATATTGCAACATATAGAAGCCATATTTCAGCTCCACAACATCGTACAGACATGGTTGTTGGCTCGAATGCAAACATGTACAACACCCTAGCAACCGAGTGGCGAGTTTTGCCACTGCAAGCACCACTTCACATTTTCTTCAGGAAATGTACATTCTAGTTCTTCTTCTTCTTCTTATTGTTCTGGACAAAAGTTTGGCGCGTAACTCGCCCCGCACCGTTTGTCACAGACCCATGAATGAGGTGTCAAATCGACCGGCTTATTGAGGAGAGGTGTGCTATGACTTTTATAAGCGATCGGGGGTGCGGTGTTCGCCCCAGGGGCGAAAAAGCGCCCCAAAAAGTTCCATTGACTTAACATTGCGACGAACTTTGAGCACTCATAGCTCTGAGCGAGGATTTTGCAGAAACGTGTGATTTGCCACATTTGAAGAGGCTGACAGGCTCTGTAAGAACATACCTCACAATGGGGTAAAAGTTGCACCCCTGGGGGGCAGGAGCGTCCCAAAGTTGTCCCATTGACTTACTATGGGGAAGGAATGTCCCGTGAAACACACATGCTTTTCCTACTATGGTAAATTGCATAGGGATTTTGTAATGAACGTAGCTCTGGATCACAGTGTCATAGAGACAAGGGGGAGGGCTCATCTTACTCAGATGACCAATCAGTCTCTCAGGATCATTGTGAAGCTATCAAGCCACGCCCTAGCAACCATTTAGAGCACCTTAGCAACAAGTCCCATAGACTTCCATTGAAAGAGATCAAAGGGATATCTCAGGACTGAATTGTCATAGAAACATGGGGGTGGTCTCATTTGACTCGGGGCAGCAAACAGCCAATCATGAATCACCTCAACACTTCCTAGCCCCTCCCTAGCAACCATTGTCGAGCACCTTAGCAACCAAAATTCATAGAGAGATATCTTCTATTCTGAATGTCACAGAGGCATGGGAGTTGGTTTATATCATACATACTGACAAGCAGCCTTTGGAGTTTCATGATTGGCAGCTGCCAAGCCACTCCCTAGCAACCAAACAGAGTACCCTAGCAACCATTTTGCAAGACCTATATCTCTGCATCAGAACATCATAAAGAGATGGGGTTAACACAAGTTTGACTCAGGGCAGCAAACGGCCAATCATAAATCACCTCAACACTTCCTAGCCCCTCCCTAGCAACCATTGTCGAGCACCTTAGCAACAACAATCCAAAGAGGGATATCTTCTATTCTGAATGTCACAGAGGCATGGGAGTTGGTTTATATCATACATACTGACAAGCAGCCTTTGGAGTTTCATGATTGGCAGCTGCCAAGCCACTCCCTAGCAACCAAACAGAGTACCCTAGCAACCATTTTGCAAGACCTATATCTCTGCATCAGAACATCATAAAGAGATGGGGTTAACACAAGTTTGACTCAGGGCAGCAAACGGCCAATCATAAATCACCTCAACACTTCCTAGCCCCTCCCTAGCAACCATTGTCGAGCACCTTAGCAACAACAATCCAAAGAGGGATATCTTCCATTCTGAATGTCACAGAGGCATGGGAGTTGGTTTATATCATTCATAGTGACAAGAAGCCTTTGGAATTGCATCATTGGCAGGTGCCAAGTAACTCCATAGCAACCAAAAAGAGTACCCTAGCAACCAAAATCCAAAGAGGCATATCTTACATTCTGAATGTCGCAGAGGCATGGGAGTTGGTTTATATCATTCATAGTGACAAGAAGCCTTTGGAGTTTCATGATTGGCAGCTGACAAGCCACTCGCTAGCAACCAAATAGAGTACCCTAGCAACCGTTTAGCAAAACGTATATCTCTGCATCAGAACATCGTATAGAGATGGGAGTTGGTTTATATCATTCATGCTAACAAGAAGCCTTTGTAGTTTCATCATTAGCAGCTGACAAGCATCTCCATAGCAACCAAACAGAGTACCCTAGCAACCATTTTACAAGACCTACATCTCTGCATCAGAATATTGTATAGAGATGGGGGTTGGCTCATTAGTTTCAGTTGTAAAACAGCCTGTAAATATCACCATGGTAACTGTGTATTCACACCCTAGCAACCATTTAGAGCCACCTAGCAACCATATTGCAACATATAGAAGCCATATTTCAGCTCCACAACATCGTACAGACATGGTTGTTGGCTCGAATGCAAACATGTACAACACCCTAGCAACCGAGTGGCGAGTTTTGCCACTGCAAGCACCACTTCACATTTTCTTCAGGAAATGTACATTCTAGTTATTATTATTATTCCGAGACTAAAATTTCTATATGAAACTCCTCCTAGAGCTTTAACTCTACATACTCCAAACTCGGCTCAGACACTCAAACTGATCTGACTCGCGTTGCTATATCTTTTCAGACTGATCGGACTTATGGTTTTCCTAAAAATGACGATCAAAACTCGGAAAAACTCCCATTGACTTGCATTGGGGAGTTCTAAAAAATTCAAATTTAGATTCAAACTCACCAACCGACGAAAATTCAAATCAAAATACCTTGAAGACTAAACCAAACTGCCGTTCTATATACTATATTAGCCAATGAGACTCATTTAAACTAATGAACTCTAAACTCATACACTTATAAACTAATTAACTTATAAACTCATGAATTCATAGACTTATGAACTCTTAAACTCATAAATTAATAAACTCTGAACTCTTAAACTCATTTAAACCTATAAACTCTAAACTCATTTAAATTTATAAACTCAAAAACTCATACACTTATAAACTCATCAATTGATACACTTATAAACTCTAAACTCATAAACTCTTGAGTGTGCGTGTGTGTCTGAGTGAGTGTGTGAGCGAGTTAGTGTGTGTGTGTGTGTGTGTGTGTGTGCGCGCGTGTGTGTGTGTGTGTGTATCTAACTTATTTATCTATCTATCTGTCATGAACTTCAAAGTACTGTAAACTACTTTAAACTTCAAACCACTTTAAACTTCTTACGTTTAAAGCTCCCAGCTCCCAAGCAACTCCATAGCAACCAAACTTGAGTACCCTAGCAACCGTTTTGCAAGACCTATATCTCTGTATCAGAACATCGTATAGAGATGAGGTTTGGCTCTTTTGACTCATGCTAGCAAACAGCACTTCCAACATGCTACACATGCTAGCAGTGAATAGCTACATGCTAATAGCGATTAGTTAAGTGCTAAATCATACCAAGATCATGCTAAGAACTCTATAAAAACTCCATAGTAACCATCTGTGACAACTACCAACCACCTAGCAACACCATAGCAACCACCCAGAACACCCTAGCAACCAGCTAGCAACACCCTAGCAACCACCCAGAATACCCTAGCAACACCATAACAACCACCAAAACACCCTAGCAACCACCTAGCAACATCATAGCAACCACCCAGAACACCCTAGCAACCGCCTAGCAACACCATAGCAACCACCCAGAACACCCTAGCAACTGCCTAGCAACCACCCAGAATACCCTAGCAACCGCCTAGCAACACCATAGTAACCACCCAGAACACCCTAGCAACCGCCTAGCAACCACCCAGAATACCCTAGCAACCACCTAGCAACCACCCAGAATACCTTAGCAACACCATAGCAACCACCCAGAACACCCTAGCAACCGCCTAACAACACCCTAGCAACCGCCTAGCAACACCATAGCAACCACCCAGAACACCCTAGCAACCGCCTAGCAACACCATAGCAACCACCCAGAACACCCTAGCAACTGCCTAGCAACCACCCAGAATACCCTAGCAACCGCCTAGCAACCCCCCAGAATACCTTAGCAACCGCCTAGCAACACCATAGCAACCACCCATAACACCCTAGCAACTGCCTAGCAACCACCCAGAATACCCTAGCAACCACCCAGAATACCTTAGCAACCGCCTAGCAACACCATAGCAACTACCCAGAACACCCTAGCAACCGCCTAACCAGACCCTAGCAACCACCTAGCTACCACCAAGAACACCCTAGCAACCGCCTAGCAACACCATAACAACCACCCAGAACACCCTAGCAACACCATAGCAACCACCCAGAATACCCTAGCAACCACCTAGCAACCACCCAGAATACCTTAGCAACCGCCTAGCAACACCATAGCAACCACCCAGAACACCCTAGCAACCACCTAACAACACCCTAGCAACCGCCTAGCAACCAACCAGAACACCCTAGCAATCGCCTAGCAACCACCCAGAACACCCTAGCAACCGCCTAGCAAAAAGCGTTCTGGTCCAAACTTTCTCAAGCCAACTTAAAGTTTGTCTCGACGAACTTTTGCATCTAGTTAAGTTGGCTTGAGAGAGCCAACATATTGAAATCCTATTTAAACTTATTATTATTATTAAGTTGGCTTGAGAGAGCCAACATATTGAAATCCTATTTAAACTTATTATTAAGTTGGCTTGAGAGAGCCAACATATTGAAATCCTATTTAAACTTATTATTAAGTTGGCTTGAGAGAGCCAACATATTGAAATCCTATTTAAACTTATTATTATTATTATTCCGAGACTAAAATTTCTATATGAAACTCCTCCTAGAGCTTTAACTCTACATACTCCAAACTCGGCTCAGACACTCAAACTGATCTGACTCGCGTTGCTATATCTTTTCAGACTGATCGGACTTACGGTTTTCCTAAAAATGACGATCAAAACTCGGAAAAACTCCCATTGACTTGCATTGGGGAGTTCTAAAAAATTCAAATTTAGATTCAAACTCACCAACCGACGAAAATTCAAATCAAAATACCTTGAAGACTAAACCAAACTGCCGTTCTATATACTATATGAGCCATTGAGAATTTAAACTAATGAACTCTAAACTCATACACTTATAAACTAATTAACTTATAAACTCATGAATTCATAGACTTATGAACTCTTAAACTCATAAATTAATAAACTCTGAACTCTTAAACTCATTAAAACTTATAAACTCTAAACTCATTTAAACTTATATACTCTAAACTCATTTAAAACTTATAAACTCTAAACTCAAAAACTCTAACACTTATAAACTCATCAATTTATACACTTATAAACTCTAAACTCATAAACTCTGAGTATGTGTGTGTGTGTCACACACACACACACACACACACACACACACACACACACACACACACACTAAACTCATTTAAACTTAAACTCTAAACTCATTTAAACTTGTAAACTAAAAACTCGTAAACTACTTTAAACTTCACACCACTTTAAACTTAAGTTAAAGCTTCCAGCTCCCAAGCAACTCCATAGCAACCAAACTTGAGTACCCTAGCAACCGTTTTGCAAGACCTATATCTCTGTATCAGAACATCGTATAGAGATGAGGTTTGGCTCTTTTGACTCATGCTAGCAAACAGCACTTCCAACATGCTACACATGCTAGCAGTGAATAGCTACATGCTAATAGTAATGAGTTAAGTGCTATATCATGCCAAGATCATGCTAAGAACTCTATAAAGACTCCATAGTAACCATCTGTGACAACTACCAACCACGTAGTAACATCATAGCAACCACCCAGAATACCTTAGCAACACCATAGCAACCACCCAGGACACCCTAGCAACCGCCTAGCAACCACCTAGAATACTCTAGCAACCACCTAGCAACACCATAGCAACCACCCAGAACACCCTAGCAACTGCCTAGCAACCACCCAAAACACCCTAGAAACCGCCTAGCAACCACCCAGAACACCCTAGCAACCACCTAGCAACACCCTAGCAACCACCCAGAACACCCTAGCAACACCCTAGCAACCACCCAGAACACCCTAGCAACCGCCTAGCAACCACCTAGAATACTCTAGCAACCACCTAGCAACACCATAGCAACCACCCAGAACACCCTAGCAACTGCCTAGCAACCACCCAAAACACCCTAGCAACCGCCTAGCAACCACCCAGAACACCCTAGCAACCACCTAGCGACACCCTAGCAACCACCCAGAACACCCTAGCAACCACCTAGCAACACCCTAGCAACCACCCAGAACACCCTAGCAACCACCTAGCAACACCCTAGCAACCACCCAGAACACCCTAGCAACCACCTAGCAACCACCTAGAATACTCTAGCAACCACCTAGCAACACCATAGCAACCACCCAGAACACCCTAGCAACTGCCTAGCAACCACCCAAAACACCCTAGCAACCGCCTAGCAACCACCCAGAACACCCTAGCAACCACCTAGCGACACCCTAGCAACCACCCAGAACACCCTAGCAACCACCTAGCAACACCCTAGCAACCACCCAGAACACCCTAGCAACCACCTAGCAACACCCTAGCAACCACCCAGAACACCCTAGCAACCGCCTAGCAACACTCTAGCAACCACCCAAAATACCTTAGCAACTGCCTAGCAACACCCTAGCAACCGCCTAGCAACACCCTAGCAACCACCCAGAACACCCTAGCAACCACCTAGCAATCACCCAGAATACCCTAGCAACCGCCTAGCAACAGCATAGCAACCACCCAGAACACCCTAGCAACAGCATAGCAACCACCCAAAACACCCTAGCAACCGCCTAGCAACCACCCAGAATACCCTAGCAACCGCCTAGCAACAGCATAGCAACCAACCAGAACACCCTAGCAACCGCCTAGCAACCACCCAGAATACCCTAGCAACCGCCAAGCAACACCATAGCAACCACCCAGAATACCTTAGCAACCGCCTAGCAACACCATAGCAACTACCCAGAACACCCTAGCAACCGCCTAACAACCACCCAGAACACCCTAGCAACCACCTAGCAACAGCATAACAACCACCCAGAACACCCTAGCAACCGCCTAGCAACACCATAGCAACCACCCAGAATACCCTAGCAACCGCCTAGCAACACCATAGCAACCACCCAGAACACCCTAGCAACCGCCTAGCAACACCATAGCGACCACCCATAACATCCTAGCAACCGCCTAGCAAAAAACGTTCTGGTCCAAACTTTCTCAAGCCAACTTCAAAGTTTGTCTCGACGAACTTTTGCATCTAGTTATTATTATTATTCCGAGACTAAAATTTCTATATGAAACTCCTCCTAGAGCTTTAACTCTACATACTCCAAACTCGGCTCAGACACTCAAACTGATCTGACTCGCGTTGCTATATCTTTTCAGACTGATCGGACTTACGGTTTTCCTAAAAATGACGATCAAAACTCGGAAAAACTCCCATTGACTTGCATTGGGGAGTTCTAAAAAATTCAAATTTAGATTCAAACTCACCAACCGACGAAAATTCAAATCAAAATACCTTGAAGACTAAACCAAACTGCCGTTCTATATACTATATTAGCCAATGAGACTCATTTAAACTAATGCACTCTAAACTCATACACTTATAAACTAATTAACTTATAAACTCATGAATTCATAGACTTATGAACTCTTAAACTCATAAATTAATAAACTCTGAACTCTTAAACTCATTTAAACTTATAAACTCAAAAACTCACACTTATAAACTCATCAATTGATACACTTATAAACTCTAAACTCATAAACTCTTGAGTGTGCGTGTGTGTCTGAGTGAGTGTGTGAGCGAGTTAGTGTGTGTGTGTGTGTGTGTGTGTGTGCGCGCGTGTGTGTGTGTATTTATACTTATTTATCTATCTATCTGTCATGAACTTCAAACTACTGTAAACTACTTTAAACTTCAAACCACTTTAAACTTCTTACGTTTAAAGCTCCCAGCTCCCAAGCAACTCCATAGCAACCAAACTTGAGTACCCTAGCAACCGTTTTGCAAGACCTATATCTCTGCATCAGAACATCGTATAGAGATGAGGTTTGGCTCTTTTGACTCATGCTAGCAAACAGCACTTCCAACATGCTACACATGCTAGCAGTGAATAGCTACATGCTAATAGCGATTAGTTAAGTGCTAAATCATGCCAAGATCATGCTAAGAACTCTATAAAAACTCCATAGTAACCATCTGTGACAACTACCAACCACCTAGTAACACCATAGCAACAGCCCAGAACACCCTAGCAACCGCCTAGCAACCACCCAGAATACCTTAGCAAACGCCTAGCAACACCCTAGCAACCACCCAAAATACCTTAGCAACCACCTAGCAACAGCACAGCAACCACCCAGAACACCCTAGCAACCGCCTAGCAACCACCCAGAATACCCTAGAAACCGCCTAGCAACAGCATAGCAACCACCTAGAACAACCTAGCAACCGCCTAGCAACCACCCAGAATACCCTAGCAACCGCCTAGCAACACCATAGCAACCACACAAAACATCCTAGCAACAACCTAGCAACCACCCAGAACACCCTAGCAACCGCCTAGCAACCACCCAGAACACCCTAGCAACCACACAAAGTACCTTAGCAACCGCCTAGCAACACCCTAGCAACCACACAAAGTACCTTAGCAACCGCCTAGCAACACCCTAGCAACCACCCAGAACACCCTAGCAACCGCCTAGCAACCACTCAGAATACCCTAGCAACCGCCTAGCAACACCATAGCAACCACCCAGAACACCCTAGCAACCGCCTAGCAACCACCCAGAATACCCTAGCAACCGCCTAGCAACACCATAGCAACCACCCAGAACACCCTAGCAACCGCCTAGCAACCACCCAGAACACACTAGCAACAGCATAGCAACCACTCAGAACACCCTAGCAACCGCCTAGCAACCACCCAGAATACCCTAGCAACCGCCTAGCAACACCATAGCAACCAACCAGAACACCCTAGCAACCACCTAGCAACCACCCAGAATACCCTAGCAACCGCCTAGCAACACCATAGCAACCACTCAGAACACCCTAGCAACCGCCTAGCAACCACCCAGAATACCCTAGCAACCGCCTAGCAACACCATAGCAACCAACCAGAACACCCTAGCAACCACCTAGCAACCACCCAGAATATCCTAGCAACCGCCTAGCAACACCATAGCAACCAACCAGAACACCCTAGCAACCGCCTAGCAACCACCAAGAATACCTTAGCAACCGCCTAGCAACACCATAGCAACCACCCAGAACACCCTAGCAACCGCCTAGCAACACCATAGCAACCACCCAGAACACCCTAGCAACCGCCTAGCAACCACCCAAAACACCCTAGCAACCGCCTAGCAACCACCCAGAATACCTTAGCAACCGCCTAGAAACAGCATAGCAACCACCCAAAAGACCCTAGCAACCGCCTAGCAACCACCCAAAAGACCCTAGCAACCGCCTAGCAAAAAAACGTTGTGGTCCAAACTTTCTCAAGCCAACTTAAAGTTTGTCTCGACGAACTTTCGCATCTAGTTATTATTATTCTTCTGACCCTAAAAAATCTATATCAAACTCCTCCTAGAGCTTTAACTCTACATACTCCAAACTCGGCTCAGACACTCAAACTGATCTGACTCGAGTTGCTATATCTTTTCAGACTGATCGGACTTACGGTTTTCCTAAAAATGGCGATCAAAACTCGGAAAAACTCCCATTGACTTACATTGGGGAGTTCTAAAAAATTCAAATTTAGATTCAAACTCACCAACCGACAAAAATTCAAATCTAAACACCTTGAAGACTAAACCAAACTGCCGTTCTATATACTATGAGCCATTGAGACTCATTTAAACTAATAAACTCTAAACTCATACACTTATAAACTAATTAACTTATAAACTCATGAATTCATAGACTTATGAACTCTTTAACTCATAAATTAATAAACTCTGAACTCTTAAACTTATAAACTCTAAACTCAAAAACTCTTACACTTATAAACTCATCAATTTATACACTTATAAACTCTAAACTCATAAACTCTGTGTGTGTGTGTGTGTGTGTGTGTGTGTGTGTGTGTGTGTGTGTGTGCACACACACACACACACGTGATGCGCGGGTCAATGTATAAACAAACCGCACCCGACCGACGTTTTCAACTAACCCGCCCGCAACTCAGACCGCAAAAAACGAAAAAGAAAATATTGTACCCGACCCGCTTCCTGACCCGCATTTTTTTTAAAGTAGCTATAGCCGCGTTTCCACCGAAATTACCTGGAACAATTTGTCCCAGGAACTTTTTTCCCAGGAACTTTTTTTGCCCCAGACCGGTTGCTTTCTGCGTTTACACCGCGGTCTAAAGTACCGGGAAGGTAAACTGCGCGCAACTGCTCCTCCCCGTCTGCGAAGGACAGTAATCAGTTTTGCGCGCCACGTTTATAATAAGTATGGAGGAGATTGAAACTGTGCTGCAGTTATGTATTGGTTTACTAAAGAGGTAATTAACAAAACAAAATAGACTAGCACTGATACTAAAGCTTGTTCAGAAAACTCGTATGCGTATAAAATTAGACAACGTATGTTATCAGTTATTGTGAGATGCCTGGGACGAAAGCGCAAAAATTTCCTCTTTCGCAAATACGCTTAAAAAAAGCCTGAACCCCGTCTATCAATCATAAATAGTGACAGTCTAAATAGTTGTTTGTTACTAACCTCAAAGCGCTATTTCAATCTTGTTATAGTAAATTTATAACATGGTTTGGAGTGCCTTGTAATAGATGACAAGTGTAAACATAATGACTTAATAATAAAAGCTGTGGCAGAAAAGAGACGAGCACTGATAAAGCGTGTTCCATAAGCTCGTAATGCTAACGTTAGATATAAAATTTGTATGTTATCAGCTATTGCGGACATTGACCGTGAGATGGCTGGGACGAACGCGCAGAGAGTTTCCTCTTCCACAAAATAAAGCCTGAAACTCATCGCCAGTCCACCAGTTTTTTTTTATTAAATTCCATATTTGCAGACAGACAACTCTTACTGCATGAAGCCACGACACGAACCGCAATAGATTTTTTTTAAAGGGAGGTTATAAATAAATAAAATGCTGCGTGGAGTCATCCAACCAAAATGCAGCGTGAACACAACCAATCAGCTTGTGCAGCGCACAAGTCCCACCCCTGAAAGTTCCTGAACTTTGAAAAAGTACTACCTCGTGAGCAGGGACTATCGGAGGGGGAAATATTTACCCGGAACTTCATTTAGACCCTGGTTCCTGCGGTGTAAACACATCGAGTACCAGCCCAAAGTTCCTAGTTCCTGGGGAAAGTTCCTGCGGTGGAAACGCGGCTTATAATGCTCATCGTTGTCACGTTACAATAAAGAAACTAATGGAGAACTCAAATGCAAGGAGAAATAATATTTATTTATAAAAGAAAAGACAAAGCACAAAACAAAACCCACGAGGGGGAAAACATTACAGAATACAAAACAAGAACTTCAAAAAGGAACATACCAAGCGGGTTACAGGAGAACAGGAACACATGACAAGACAACGATCCGACAAAGACTGCAAACACAAAGGAGCTTATAAACGGGACAAATCAGGCAGATAATTAGGGAACAACAGGTGGGGCAAATGAAACCAATAATAAGATAACAAGGTGGGAGGGGCTAGACAATAGACATGAGCACATGGCCCAAAACAACAAAGTGCATAACAAAACAGGACAGACATGTGACATAACCCCCTCTTTAAGGAGCGGCTACCAGACGCTCCACTAGGACAGGAGGGACAGACCAGGGCGGGACGGGAGGGACAGACCAGGACGGGACTGGAGGGACAGACCAGGGCGGGATTGGAGAGACAGACCAGGGCGGGACTGGAGGGACAGACCAGGGAGGAACGGACCATCCATCGGGCGGCCAGGGCGGAGACTTTCCCTCGAGCGGCCAGGGCGGAGGCTCTCCCTCGGGCGGCCAGGGCGGAGGCTCTCCCTCGGGCGGCCAGGGCGGAGGCTCTCCCTCGGGCGGCCAGGGCGGAGGCTCTCCCTCGGGCGGCCAGGGCGGGACTGGAACCGGTACCACCGGCTCGGGCACTGGAACCAGTACCACCGGCTCGGGCACTGGAACGGGCCCCACCGGCTCGGGCACTGGAACCGGCACCACCGGCTCGGGCACTGGAACCGGCACCACCGGCTCGGGCACTGGAACCGGCACCACCGGATCGGGCACTGGAACTGGCACTGGGACTGGCACCACCGGCTCGGGCACTGGAACTGGCACCACCGGCTCGGGCACTGGAACTGGCACCACCGGCTCGGGCACTGGAACTGGCACCACCGGCTCGGGCACTGGAACTGGCACTGGAACTGGCACCACCGGCTCGGGCACTGGAACTGGTTCAGGCATTGGAACTGGAACCTCCGGCTCGGGAACAGACACTGGCTCCGGCTCGGGAACAGACACTGGCTCCGGCTCGGGAACAGACACTGGCTCCGGCTCGGGAACAGACACTGGCTCCGGCTCGGGAACAGACACCACCGGCTCGGAAACATACACCACCGGCCCAAGTGTGTGCGTAGCCCACACACACCACATGGCTGTGGCCATAATAGCCAGTGTCGCGGTCACTGAAGGCTCAGGAACAGACGCCACCGGCTCAGGCTCAGGAACAGACACAGGCTCGACAGCGGCCATCTTGTCAGGGAACACAGGCTCGGCAGGCATGACGTGAACAGTCTCTGGCTGGGCAGACGCGACGAATACAGTCTCTGGCTGGGCAGACGCGACGTGAACAGTCTCAGACTGGGCAGACGTGACGTGAACCATCTCTGACTGGGCAGACGTGACATGAACAGTCTCTGACTGGGCAGACGTGACGTGAACCGTCTCTGACTGGGCAGACGTGACGTGAACAGTCTCTGGCTGGGCAGGCGTGACATGAACAGTCTCTGGCTGGGCAGGCGTGACGTATCGCTGGAATGCTACAGGCAGAACAGGACGCCTGGGCTGTGCGTCAGTGATCGCAGTCTCCTCCGGGATTGTCTTAGTGTTAAGAATCACTGGACCGTCAGTTGAAGAGGCCCCTTTCTTCCTCCTCCGTCTCCGGACCACCGGAGTCGAGACCACCGAAACTGGGACCACCGGAACTGTGACCACTGGACACGGGACCACCGGAACTGGGACGCTCTTCCTGGCCTCTCGCTCCTGCAAGCGAGCGAGACCCTCCACCATCTCCCCAAAAGTACCGTGATCATACGCCCTCCGAAGTATCCAGTCCATGGGTTCGTCGAGGGCGCAAAAGAAAAGGTCCTTTAGAGACTCATCATTGAATCGTAATCCCTCTGCCACGCCAAGGAATTTGGCCGCAAACTTCCTTAAGTCCGCGCCTTGTTGGCGGAGAGAATTTAGGACCCGAACACGGCTAATGTGTTCGTATAGGGGGCACGACACAAAGGGGGTTGGTGGATGGTGGGGAAGTCCTTGCTGAGTTCTCAACATGGTCGGATCGTTCTGTCACGTTACAATAAAGAAACTAATGGAGAACTCAAATGCAAGGAGAAATATTTATTTATAAAAGAAAAGATAAAGCACAAAACAAAACCCACGAGGGGGAAAACATTACAGAATACAAAACAAGAACTTCAAAAAGCAACATACCAAGCGGGTTACAGGAGAACAGGAACACATGACAAGACAACGATCCGACAAAGACTGCAAACACAAAGGAGCTTATAAACGGGACAAATCAGGCAGATAATTAGGGAGCAACAGGTGGGGCAAATGAAACCAATAATAAGATAACAAGATGGGAGGGGCTAGACAATAGACATGAGCACATGGCCCAAAACAACAAAGTGCATAACAAAACAGGACAGACATGTGACAATCGTAGGGTCTTAATATAACTTAATATTCTAATTTTGTCAAGAATTATAAAAAATCGTCAATATAAGCTCATAATTTGTACTAAAATAGTCTAATGTTTAGTTTTAAAAACAATTTTAAAAAGCTGGCTATGTCTATTTTGATGTTTCTGCGCAAGTTCAGCAGACAGTGAGGTTCGGGTTTGTTCCGATCAGAGCTTGTGAGCGGAGAGCGCATTTCTGAATATTCCGCTCCGCTCATGGTCGCTCGCCCAACCCAGATGGCCTGCTGGTTCGAAAATATGTGGAATAAGGGCTGCCTCCGACTATTTTTTTTTCTTGTCGATTAGTTGTTCATTTAAGCCATTCGTGGACAAATCGCCCCTTTATATTAAATTAATTACTTAAAGGCTAGCCTACAGGAATAAGCGTAATGACCGCACGCTTAAAGCTTGCCACAAAGAACCGGTTAAAGTAATGATTATGAATGTGTCTAAATTAGCAAGGAGACATTTAATTGTTTAGTAATAAACTGGTGTTTTCTGTGTCGCTGCAAAGATGAAGTTGACAATGCGGAGATTGCGGACTCGCCATGAACGCCAGAGAGAAATGCACATTTCATATGGATTAGCCTACATAATCAGAGAGTATAGCCTATTTATTTTGGTTTGAATATTTTCAGCTTTCTGTAATATATAGCCTATATTTATCAAATCTGTGAGGCACAAGTTGAGTTTCGGCGCCCTCCAGTTCACATGCAGTGATCGCGTACTGGCGCCTTATTTTGTCTGCTATATATTTGCTTCTTATTTAATAAATACGGGCAATTGATTGATAAAACATTGATCAAAATTAAGATACAATTTATACAAAACGAAAATCTTTTAAAAAGAGTTTTCTATAAAACAAAACTTAATGAAGTCGTCAAAATCATGTTTTACCAAAAACAGCGCCGTTGCTAGGAGGGCGCCAGCACCTCTGCCTCTCAGCGCCTCTGCCTCACGAGTGGATGATAGCCCTGAAGACGCCTAACAATGATATACCTTTAGTGGTAGTATACCTTTAGTTAAGTTATCGCAGCGCGCTAAGAGACAATGTTATTGGAAAATGCAGCCCAGGTATATGCATAATGGAGATTCCAAAGCTCTCTTCTTTGGTCAGAACCATGGAGAGCGATCGCGGATTTACTTTTACAATGCAACACAATATTTAAAGAGCATCAAGCTATTAAAATCTATATTATGTATACACACAGATAATATAACAGTAGGCTATATTAGTCAATATTTTTTTATTAGGTTAAGCAGTGATTGGATAACGTTTTTTTATTTTATTTTTATTTAACGTTTTTAATTTAAGGCCCACCCACAATTGGTCTGGCTTATCCAAAACTGGAATCCTGGCGCCGTGCCTGGTTGGTCGTGCCAGTTTTGTGGTTATCATGTGTAAATAGCATCGCAAGAAGTAGCCTACACATGACAAAGCCAGCACTTTGGTCATCATCTTTCATTATTTCGGCAAATGTCTCCCACACTTTGCTCTTTCTATTTGTGTATTTGCGGAGCTTCCACTCCCCAGTCTTCACCTTTTCTCTTGCCGCCTCCATCTCTACCTGCAGACTGAGCTCGTGCGTCATCTTCGCGCCAGTTATTCAGCCAATAAAGTGTAAATTAAATTTAAAACATATTCATAGAAAATTGTGTCTAGAACTATATCAATTACAAAGGTTTAATTGGCATCTTTATTTCAAACGACCCGACCGACCGCGACCCGAATATCATTAAAAATATTTTTGGATGACTCGTAACCGCGGGTAACCGCGGGTAACCGCGGGTGACCACAGGCACCCGCTCATTTCGGATCAACCCGCGCATCACTGACACACACACACTCTAAAACTCATTTAAACTTAAACTCTAAACTCATTTAAACTTGTAAACTCAAAACTCGTAAACTACTTTAAACTTCAAACCACTTTAAACTTCTTAAGTTTAAAGTTTCCAGCTCCATAGCAACCAAACTTGAGTACCCTAGCAACCGTTTTGCAAGACCTATATCTCTGTATCAGAACATCCTATAGAGATGAGGTTTGGCTCTTTTGACTCATGCTAGCAAACAGCACTTCCAACATGCTACACATGCTAGCAGTGAATAGCTACATGCTAATAGCGATTAGTTAAGTACTAAATCATGCCAAGATCATGCTAAGAACTATAAAAACTCCATAGTAACCATCTGTGACAACTACCAACCACCTAGTAACACCATAGCAACCATCTGTGACAACTACCAACCACCTAGTAACACCATAGCAACCACCCAGAACACCCTAGCAACCACCTAGCAACACCCTAGCAACCACCCAGAATACCCTAGCAACACCATAGCAACCGCCTAGCAACACCATAGCAACCACCAAAACACCCTAGCAACCACCTAGCAACATCATAGCAACCACCCAGAACACCCTAGCAACCGCCTAGCAACCACCCAGAATACCCTAGCAACCGCCTAGCAACACCATAGCAACCACCCAGAATACCTTAGCAACCACCTATCAACACCATAGCAACCATCTAGAACACCCTAGCAACCGCCTAGCAACCACCCAGAATACCCTAGAAACCGCCTAGCAACACCATAGCAACCACCCAGAACACCCTAGCAACCGCCTAGCAACCATCCAGAATACCCTAGCAACCACCTAGCAACACCATAGCAACCACCCAGAACACCCTAGCAACAGCATAGCAACCACCCAGAACACCCTAGCAACCGCCTAGCAACACCCTAGCAACCACCCAGAATACCCTAGCAACCGCATAGCAACCACCCAAAAGACACCTAGCAACCACCCAAAATATCCTAGCAACCGCCTAGCAACCACCCAGAACACCCTAGCAACCGCCTAGCAACCACCCAGAACACCCTAGCAACCACCCAAACTACCCTAGCAACTGCCTAGCAACCACCCAAAAGACCCTAGCAACCACCGAAAATATCCTAGCAACCACCCAAAATATCCTAGCAACCGCCTAGCAACCACCCAAAAGACCCTAGCAACCGCCTAGCAAAAAACGTTCTGGTCCAAACTTTCTCAAGCCAACTTAAAGTTTGTCTCGACGAACTTTTGCATCTAGTTGTCTTTAGGTTTCTGTTTGCTAGACCAAGCATCCTTCCTTATTTTCACTGTAGGCTGAAGATGAAGAGACCACTTCTGCTGTGACAGAAACAGAAAATGTGGGGAGGCCCATAGAGGTATGATGCATAGAATTAATTCCCCCTTTTTTGCATAAGAGAATAAATAAATTGTCATTGTCATTTTACAGAATATGGCAGGAGATTTTAATACAGATGAGGGTCCATCTACCTCCACACAGAATCTTAGCAGTGTAAGAAATGTTCTGCAGTTATCCTTCCTCATTTAAATATTTGGTCTGTGTTTGTATTACAGACTTTATCAGTCATGTGTAATTATTCTGTCTTTCTAGTTGCCTGCCAAAGAGCTGTATAAGGTCCATCTTCAAAAGCAAATCAGAAAAAGTGACATGGAGATGGACCTTATATAGCTTCAAATGGAGGAGAAAAGGCTTAACCTGAGAAAAGGCTTAACCTAAAAAAAGGCCAGACTTGAATTGCTGGAGCACCAGCTTAAGGTGGGAAACAGTATGTGAACAGTAATCTGTCATTGGTTGATGAATGAAATCTAAAGCAATAAATACAAATGTATTTTGTTACAGGAAATAAAGAAACAATGAACAACACTTGACTGTTAACTGGTTTTAATTAAAGCAAATCATGTCTCGTACCACCCTGCCATCTCTTTGGTCTACTGGGTTCACTGGGGGTTCCTCTTGGCCATCTTCAAGAGAAGGGGGGGCCCTCTCACCTCTCAGTGTGGCAATGTTTGTGAAGAACAACACAAGCAGCTGTGATGTCACATGACCTTTCTGGGTTGACCCTGAGCCCACGCAGGCACTGAAACCTTGCCTTCAGGATGCCTATGGTCCATGTTCTGCTGTGGGCCAGGTTGAATTGTGCCTGTGGTCCAGGCTCAGGTTCAGGGTAGGGTGTCATCATATAGGGCAGACAGGGGTACCCTCTGTCCCCCAGCAAGTAACCATTGAAGTGTCATATAAAGGTAGTTAAAGTGTATAATTGCATTAAAAAAAAACATTAAAAAAAAAAAAAAAAAAAAAAAAACATTGTGTAAGGCAAAACATACCCTGTTGAAATTTGTGGCACAATGATGACTCCCTAAACATTCTGGCATTATGTACAGACCCTGGCCATTTGGCTTCAACATTAGTGATGAGGTGGGTTGCATCACATATTACCTAGTTAGTGGGGACCAGTAATGAGGGTGATTTAATTATTTAAACACCCAAACATTTAGCACCCAAAAAATCTATTGTCACCTGCACATTGATGCTATGGATTGACTTCCTATTAACATAGTTTCCTTCATTGACTGAAGGAGCTTTAATGGGAATGTGGGTTCCATCAATGCACCCAATCACATTTGGGAACCCTGAAATTGAAAGTTATATAATTAGAAACTTTTAAAATTATTGTGACTGTCACTGTATACAGTATGAATAGATTAAGTATAGTGCTATGTAACTAAAATGGTCTTTCATAGAATATCATAGAATGGACAAACCCGCCACTCTGTGGAATTCCTCTTTAATGACCCTCAGTGGTTTATGGCCAGGGAACTGCACAAAAGTATGTAGGAACCGTTTGAGTGCAATGCATACTGTACGAACAGCCCTACACACAGTTGCCTTTCCCACATGCTCTGCATCGCCTATTGTATACAAAAAACTCACCGTCGCAAAAAAAGTTAAATAAATGGAGTTAAATATTTAACTCCATTATCTTCGTTTAAATTAACGATTCTTTTGAAAAACGGCAACGCTCCCGCAAATATTCATTTGGATACGAAAACACATTGATACGTGGTCGTATCACCCTCTCACGGCGGAAAAGAATTCGTATTATCTGTGCTTCCACATCCACTGGATCGTCTTTAAAACGGCACGCCATGCTCAGTAACCTTCTGAAACAAACTAACCCTGGAACATAACCTGCTACCGAGCAGGTTATCTTCAGAGAGTAAGTTCCTATGGTTACATACCCAGAAAGTTACCTCCGTTTTTGGAACCGAAAGTTGAGGTTATCCACTAACTTACCCTTAAACTTACCCGGGTATGTCACATAACCTGCTTTCTGGAATACCCCCCAGGGACGGACTCAAAACGACCGATAACAAAGTAAAAAAAAAAAATATATATATATAATAATAATAATAATAATAAATTATATATATATAATATATATATATATATATATATATATATATATATATATATATATATATATATATATATATATAATAAAAAAATACCAAGAGGCTCTATTTCGGTAACGTTAGATCATTTCCGAGATTGTTGTGATTTGTCTTGACATCACATTTAACATACTCCCAATAATCTAATTCGCCCCGCATTTCATATAAACCGAACATAATTTTTACAATTGCAACAACACACGCGTAGAATTAAAACAAACTGGCGTATTATAAAATAAAAAAAAGCAATAAAAAAAAGCGCAAAGTTACCTTGGTATTGGAGTCCATTTCTCTCATAAGAGATAGATGCTACGTTTCTTTGTAGGTCGAAATTTAAGGAGACTCAACCAAACCAAGTATTCTCCTACATAGTTAGCGATGTGTATGGGTCCCAGCTGGCAGTATTCAGCATTTTAACTACGAAGTACTTTAGATTTGTGGGGGGAAATCCTTCAATGGCCAAAAACAAAGCACATCTGATCCTTGGCAAACCCTTAGACTCCGTTAAACAAAATCAACGTGCACAATCGAGGCAAATTATGCATAGCATTTATACTGTTGTCCACTTCATTTTATAGTAATACAAATATTACAGTGTCGCATACTCCAACGTGAAGATCCTCCGGGTAGTTTCAAACCATAGACTGTAAAAAAGTTTCAAACACTTGAAGAGTAAATCATATGCGCATGCGTCAATGACTCCCCGCGTATGCTCAGTGTATGCTGTATATGGGCTGCCGCTTATTGAATTCCTTTTCAATGCTTTTCACAGTTGTGAGGTCAGTTCCATTCGGGATTTTAATTTGACCTATGAATTTGACCATTGAAAAAGACTGAAAAGTACGGTGGCCGAGACAGCTCAACGCGCTGCAACTGAAGAAAACACATGCAAATAGAAAAACACCTGCAAATTAAGAAAACATCTTCATCAGTTTCACAACACATGTGGGTAACACTTTATATTACGACCCGCAAACAACTGCGTAAGTAAACCGAAATTACGGTGTACGTTTCTGTAATTATAAGCCGCGTTTCCACCGAAATTACCTGGAACAATTTGTCCCAGGAACTTTTTTCCCAGGAACTTTTTTTGCCCCAGACCGGTTGCTTTCTGCGTTTACACCGCGGTCTAAAGTACCGGGAAGGTAAACTGCGCGCAACTGCTCCTCCCCGTCTGCGAAGGACAGTAATCAGTTTTGCGCGCCACGTTTATAATAAGTATGGAGGAGATTGAAACTGTGCTGCAGTTATGTATTGGTTTACTAAAGAGGTAATTAACAAAACAAAATAGACTAGCACTGATACTAAAGCTTGTTCAGAAAACTCGTATGCGTATAAAATTAGACAACGTATGTTATCAGTTATTGTGAGATGCCTGGGACGAAAGCGCAAAAATTTCCTCTTTCGCAAATACGCTTAAAAAAAGCCTGAACCCCGTCTATCAATCATAAATAGTGACAGTCTAAATAGTTGTTTGTTACTAACCTCAAAGCGCTATTTCAATCTTGTTATAGTAAATTTATAACATGGTTTGGAGTGCCTTGTAATAGATGACAAGTGTAAACATAATGACTTAATAATAAAAGCTGTGGCAGAAAAGAGACGAGCACTGATAAAGCGTGTTCCATAAGCTCGTAATGCTAACGTTAGATATAAAATTTGTATGTTATCAGCTATTGCGGACATTGACCGTGAGATGGCTGGGACGAACGCGCAGAGAGTTTCCTCTTCCACAAAATAAAGCCTGAAACTCATCGCCAGTCCACCAGTTTTTTTTTATTAAATTCCATATTTGCAGACAGACAACTCTTACTGCATGAAGCCACGACACGAACCGCAATAGATTTTTTTTAAAGGGAGGTTATAAATAAATAAAATGCTGCGTGGAGTCATCCAACCAAAATGCAGCGTGAACACAACCAATCAGCTTGTGCAGCGCACAAGTCCCACCCCTGAAAGTTCCTGAACTTTGAAAAAGTACTACCTCGTGAGCAGGGACTATCGGAGGGGGAAATATTTACCCGGAACTTCATTTAGACCCTGGTTCCTGCGGTGTAAACACATCGAGTACCAGCCCAAAGTTCCTAGTTCCTGGGGAAAGTTCCTGCGGTGGAAACGCGGCTATAGTGTACTTCCGTGTAGGTATAAGGGAACAATATGTTAAGTTTTGGGTAATAAAGGGGTAACAAGCAGATATACAACCTGCAAAGAACTTTGTAAGTAAACCGAAATTACGGTGTACGTTTCTGTAATTATAGTGTACCTCCGTGTAGGTATAAGGGAACAATATGTTAAGTTTTGGGTAATAAAGGGGTACAACCAGATATACAAGCAAATTATTTATAATGTAATTATTTTAAAACTAACAGGTACCTATTCTGTTAATATATTCCAGGCAAAAATTGTACGTCTGTTGTATATAAAAGCTTTTATCACATTTCTGGAAAAATATGTTCTTGTGCAATGTAGTTACAGGGTAATTTTGACATCTGTGGGTTGTAAATTATATATATATATATGGCTGTATGTAAGCACAGTATGATAAAAATTTAATCTGAAACAATTTTATAAACAGCTGATTTCGAAAAACATTGGCAATGCTATTTATTGGCTTTTCTTACTAAACTACTTAACATTTAGCCCAAAAAAAAAAAAAAAATTCTGCTATGACTTTAATTTAGAACGTACCATGTAGTACTTAGTACTTACCTTATCACATTGTATTGCAATGCCACTTAAATGTCAGGGCAAATATACTGTGTAATTAAAATTTTTTTTTATTTTTTTTATAAGAGTAGCTTACCTTTCTCTGTAATTACTGTGCAAATAGTGTTGTTTCGTATTGTTACATAGTAAGTAGTGTTTGTTACCCGTTTCAACTGTGTATTTACAGGGTAAGTGTAACTCCTGCGGGCTGTAAATTAAAGTGGCGCTTGTTACCCCCTTGTTCTGTGTATTTACAGGGTAAGTGTAACTCCTGCGGGCTGTAAATTAAAGTGGCGCTTGTTACCCCCTTGTTCTGTGTAGTTACAGGGTAAGTGCAGTAAATATACAATAAAGGATCCAATTTAATTTCTGACTTTTATTTTACAAAAACATTTCAAAACACTTTTTCATCTTAATAAAACATTGTCTTTTCTACAGTATACTCAAACAACAAAGTAACACATTATACCCCCCAACCCCTTTATTTGCTTCTCTTGCTTTTCTTCTTCTTTCTTTTCTTGCTCTTCTTTTTCTTAACTTCCACAGGGGACTCTGAAGTTGAGGAGTTGATGGAGTCCCATTGGTCTTGCTGCACTGCAAAAAATATGAATATATATACATGCTCTTAGCAAGCTACACCTTCAATTTTAAGTTGTCGAACAATCCTCCACTCTAAAACATTTTGTGCCACCTGATATTACTGTAGTAACTGTAATTTTGAAGAAAACACATTTTGGTGAAGTTTGAGGCAGATCATGGGGGGGTTGTGATATTTTATAGTGATAATGACTGTAGTGCAGCAGAAAATGTTTTTTAAAAAGGCATAGTTCTGACAGCAACAAAAAAAAAAAAAAAAAAGCATGAAACACAAACATGAGGGCTGTGGCACTATAGGAACAGCATATCTTTGTGTCATTGCAGATGGGACAGCAGACTTCATCTTTTCAATTTCCTTTTTCAAAAAATCACACTCATCTTTGAGCAAGGTGATCTCTGCTTTAAGAGTGATAATCTTATCTTTGAAAGAAAGAAAGAAAGAAAGAAAGAAAGAAAGGTTAGACGTTTAAATTTTACTCCTGCCCTACTCCAGGGCTTATACTTGTGACCACTTTCCTATTTTTTAAAACATCAAATTGAAGAACTAAACATCACTGGTACTGTACATTATAAATGCACTTGTTAAAGGATTAGTTCACCCCAAAATGAAAATTTACAACGGACAACGGTAACAAACATTGGTCACCATCGTTAAGTCCAAATCAATGCAGTTTCAAAAGTATTTTAAGTGTTTAAACGGGCTGTACGTGATCACAGCTGAAGAAGAGGTTGTTATCTAGCGAAACGATAGGTCATTTAAAAAAAAGGAATATATAATTTATAGACTTTTTACCTTCAATAGTTCGGATTGAGCTGATCAACAAACGGACAGGGAACTACGTCATCACGTTGAAAGGTCACGCCTGCGCCGGCAATACTATTTGAACTACTATTCATATTCATCAGAATGTTATTCATATACTATTCATATTCACTGAATACTATTTCTATATATATAATCGCAAACAATACTATTTGAATTATCCTCCTACGTACGGTCGCATTGTAAACAGTGGGGCGGTACTTCGGCCGGCGCAGGCGTGACCTTTCAACGTGATGACGTAGTTCCCTGTCCGTTTGTTGATCAGCTCAATCCGAACTATTGAACTATTGAACTATTGCCACAGCCCTCAGGTTTGTGTTTCATGCTTTTTTGTTTTTTTGTTGCTGTCAGAACAACTATGCCTTTTTAAAAAAACATTTTCTGCTGCACTACAGTCATTATCACTATAAAATATCACAACCCCCCCATGATCTGACTCAAACTTCACCAAAATGTGTTTTCTTCAAAATTACAGTTACTACAGTAATATCAGGTGGCACAAAATGTTTAGAGCGGAGGATTGTTCGACAACTTAAAATTGAAGGTGTAGCTTGCTAAGAGTATGTATATACTGTATATTCATATTTTTGCAGTGCAGCAAGACCAATGGGACTCCATCAACTCCTCAACTTCAGAGTCCCCTGTGGAAGTTAAGAAAAAGAAGAGCAAGAAAAGAAAGAAGAAGAAAAGCAAGGGACGCAAATAAAGGGGGGGGGGGGGGTATAATGTGTTACTTTGTTGTTTGAGTATACTGTAGAAAAGACAATGTTTTATTAAGATGAAAAAATGTTTTGACATTTTTTTGTAAAATAAAATTCAGAAATTAAATTGGATCCTTTATTGTATATTTACTGCACTTACCCTGTAACTACACAGAACAAGGGGGTAACAAGCGCCACTTTAATTTACAGCTTATAAATATACAGCCAATATGTTTTTAATAACACATATGGAAATGAAGGCGCCCTTATATGGGCAGTAATGGAGTCTGGTTGTCACCTAGTGAAAATGTTTGGTACTGCGCCCAAACAAAATCTCACTGAAAGCTCATTTTTTGAGATATCAACCTAAAATTTGAAACACAACTTATTCAGATTTTTGGCTTTGATTTTCTAGCAGTTTTAGAGTCGGCCACGTTTTAAAAATATATATTTTATATAAAATATGAATAATTAAATTTTTTAAATTGTACATTTTCATAAACACAAACTTATATAACTTTTTTTTTGTTTCACTTTCTTAATTTATTTCACTTCAACAAAAATCTGCCAAATGTCTTCTTTAAAACAAGACCAATTTTACGTCTATACTCCAAAGCATTCTTTAATTACAACCATTTAAAGTCGAAATGTGCATTTTCATGTATATTTAAAAAAAGGGGGGTGACACTTAAAGGGTTAAATTAAAATCATAGCAAAAACAAATTTTTTTGGCTTAACGTTAAGTAGTTTAGTAAGAAAAGCCAATAAATAGCATTGCCAAAAAGTTTAATTTACAACCCACAGATGTCAAAATTACCCTGTAACTACATTGCACAAAGACATATTTTTCCAGAAATGTGATAAAAACTTTTATATACAACAGACGTACAATTTTTGCCTGGGATATATTAACAGAATAGGTACCTGTTAGTTTTAAAATAATTACATTATAAATAATTTGCTTGTATATCTGGTTGTACCCCTTACCCAAAACTTAACATATTGTTCCCTTATACCTACACGGAAGTACACTATAATTACAGAAACGTACACCGTAATTTCGGTTTACTTACGCAGTTGTTTGCGGGTCGTAATATAAAGTGTTACCCACATGTGTGCTCCAAATACTCACAACACAACCAAATACAGAAACGCGCTGCAAAAGTTCACAACACAACCAAATACAGAAACGCGCTGCAAAAGTTCACAACACAAACAAATCAGAAACGCACTGCAAATAGGACAGAACACAACGGAAATGTTTCCGGGGAAGCCAATAAGTGACGGACCCGACTGGGACGTGCTTCTTCTTCTTCTTTTGGATTTGATTGGCGGCTGGCATCCAGCTTATAGGTGCATTGCCGCCACTTACCGGACTGGAGTGTGGTACATTCAGAATCAGAATCAGAAAGAGCTTTATTGCCAAGTATGCTTGCGCATACAAGGAATTTGTCTTGGTGACAGTAGCTTCCAGTACACATACAATATAAAGTGACAAGACAAGTGACAAGTAACATAGGTATAAATAAAAAAATTAAAATAAAAGATTATAAATTATAAATATATATAAAGTAAAGTTATAAGGTGCTATAATGAAATGTCGGAGGGAAGTATTGCACATGTTTGTTCCACAGTAGGGGAACATTTAAGTGTTCATGAGGTAGATGGCCTGGGGAAAGAAACTTTTCCTGTGTCTGGTTGTTTTTGTGCTCGGTGCTCTGTAGAGTCGACCAGACGGTAACAGTTCAAACAGAAAGTGTGCTGGGTGTGACGGGTCCAGAGTGATTTTGCGAGCCCTTTTACTCACTCTGGATGAGTACAGTTCTTTGAGTGTGGGAAGGGTAGTGCCAGTGATTCGCTCAGCAGTCCGAACTATCCGCTGTAGTCTACGGAGGTCGGTTTTGGTTGCAGAGCCGAACCAGATGGTGATGGAAGTGCAGAGGATGGACTGGATGACAGCTGAGTAGAACTGTACGAGCAGCTCCTGTGGCAGGTTGAATTTCCTCAGCTGACGCAGGAAGTACAGTCTCTGTTGGCCTTTCTTCACAATAGAGTCTATGTGAGTGTCCCACTTCAGATCCTGAGAGATGGTGGTGCCCAGGAACCTGAATGACTCTACTGCAGTCACAGTGCTGTCCATGATGGTGAGTGAAGGGAGTGCAGGGGGGTTTCTCCTGAAGTCCACGATCATCTCCACTGTTTTGAGCGTGTTCAGCTCCAGGTTGTTATAACTGCACCAAAGAGCCAGCTGCTCCACCTCCTGTCTGTACGCAGACTCGTCACCGTTCCGGATGAGTCCGATAACAGTAGTGTCGTCCGCAAACTTCAGGAGCTTGACAGAGGGGTCTTTAGAGGTGCAGTCATTTGTGTACAGGGAGAAGAGCAGTGGTGAGAGAACACATCCCTGTGGAGCACCGGTGCTGATGATGCGGCTGTCGGACGTGATTTTGCCCATTCTGACTAGCTGTTGTCTGTCTGTCAGAAAGCTGGTGATCCATTGACAGACGGAGCTAGGGACAGAGAGCTGGGTCAGTTTGGTCTGGAGCAGTGATGGGACAATGGTGTTGAAGGCAGAACTAAAGTCCACGAACAGAATCCTTGAGGTCCCTGGTTTGTCCAGATGTTGCAGGGTGTAATGCAGTCCCATACTGACCGCATCATCCACAGACCGTTTTGCTCTAGGCAAACTGCAGGGGGTCCAGCAAGGGTCCAGTGATGTCCTTCAGATATGCTAACACCAGTCTTTCGAATGACTTCATGGCCACAGATGTTAAGGCAACAGGTCTGTAGTCATTGAGTCCTGTGATCTTTGGATTCGATGACAGAGGAGAAAAAAAAAAAAACACACCTTCAACCCTATACATTAACCCTGTTTCCCTCAAGTATACATGCCTCCTAATGTTTCCTGATCTTTGCAACATGTTTTCTACTGTGAAACTAACACTTTCCTTTTGCAGTGCGGCTCTTAGTTCTCTCCTCTCTCTCTCATATTCCTTACATTCCATAAGAACATGCTGTACAGATTCAGATTGCTCACATGATCTACATTTCCCTGTAGGATGTTTCCCAATTCTTTGTAACGTGCTGTTAAGCTCCGTGTGTCCTAATCTAAGGCGGGTGATGACCACCTCCTCCTTCCTGCTTCCGCCCACCACTCCTCCCTTCCCCACCTGTTTTTGTATGCTATAAAAGTGTCTTCCTGTCTCATTTATATCCCAATACTCCTGCCAAACTTTTTGCATTTGTATTTTAATAATTGCCTTTCCTTCTGTTTCCCCAGTGGGATATTGTTCACTGTTTGTAAACTAAGTGCTTGTTTTGCGAGTATGTCTGCATCTTCATTACCCTCAACCCCTGCATGAGCAGGAACCCACAAAAAGCAGACTGTCCTCCCCCTGCTATGAAGGTCGTACAGCATTTGATGAATCTCCATGATTAGATCTTGCCTGCATGATTTCATGGTCTTGATACTACAGAGGGCTGCCCAGCTATCTGATGCAATAAGTGCATTGGCCCTATTATATCCCCCTAACCCTGGGACGTGCTTACAGAGCTGTCTACTTTAATTTAATTTTATTTATTATTTTATTTTTGTTGCAAAACATACAGAGATTACACGTTTATGACATACAACTTTGTATACAATATACAAAATGTATTTATAATATGTTCAATATCATAAGAATAGCCTACTAATCAGAAAAGAAAATGAGCTGAAGACTAAAATAAATTAAAGAAAAAAGATAGAGAAAAAGAACATGAGGGAAATATATTAATATATCCGTTACATTGTACACATTCATGTTATGTTAAAATAAGTTTCATAAGAAATGTTAGAATGAAGGGTCCAAATCATAGACAGTATAAGAGGTCCAAATATGAGACGGCGCTGCGTTGTCATGGGAACATCCCAGGTGAAAATAATGAGGAAATTACATTGTCTTTCGTTGCTCCCTTCATCAAGTCCGTTCCAAACGGCTACATAATGGCACACAAGTGCCCCGCTCCCTCCAAAGTGCCCACTTCAAGGGCTCTGCCGACTGCCCTTTTAAGGGAATAACGTTAGGGCATAGGTAATGCCATGCTCATGAGCAATAAAAACGTCCCAGTCCGTCACTTATTGGGTTCCCCGGAAACATTTCCGTTGTGTTCTGTCCTATTTGCAGCGCGTTTCTGATTTGTTTGTGTTGTGAACTTTTGCAGCGCGTTACTATGGAAGCTTGTTTCCGCCACTGAATAAAACATTTTAAAAGATAATTGCGACTTTTTATCTCACAATTGCGAGTTTACATCTCGCAATTCTGACTTTATTTCTCAGAATTCTGAGATATAAAGTCAGAATTGCGTCTTATAAAGTCAGAATTCTGACTTTTTTACTCGCAATTGCGACTTTATATCACGCAATTCTGACTTTATATCTCAGAATTCTGACTTTATATCACGCAATTCTGACTTTATAACACATAATTGCGAGTTTATATCTCGCAATTCTGACATCTTTTCTCAGAATTGTGAGATATAAAGTCCAATTCTAAGGGAAAAAAAAGACGGACTTTTTTTTTTTTTTTTTTTTACCTTAGAATAGTTTATATCTCACAATTCTGACTTTATAACACGCAATTGCGACTTTATATCATGCAATTCTGACTTTATATCTCCCAATTGCGTGATATAAAGTCAGAATTCTGAGATATAAAGTCAGAATTGCGTGATATAAAGTCGCAATTGCGAGAAAAAAAGTCAGAATTCTGACTTTATAATGCAATTGTGACTTTATTTCACGCAATTCTGACTTTATATCTCAGAATTCTGACTTTATATCTCAGAATTCTGACTTTATTTCACGCAATTCTGACTTTATATCTCGCAATTCTGAGAAATAAAGTCAGAATTGCGAGATGTAAACTCGCAATTGTGAGATAAAAAGTCGCAATTATCTTTTTTTTTGTTTGTTTGTTTGTTTTTTTTGTGGCGGAAACAAGCTTCCATACGTTTCTGTGTTTGTTTGTGTTGTGAGTATTTGGAGCACACATATTGTGAAACTGATGAAGATGTTTTCTTAATTTTGCGGGTGTTTTTCTATTTGCATGTGTTTTCTTCAGTTGCAGCGCGTTGAGCTCTCTCGGCCACCGTAGGGAAAAGACAAATAATAACATATATTCTGGTTGTAAACACAAACAGCTCGAAACGCAAACATAAGATAACTGAAACTTGTCTTTGCCCTTTTATTAGATCTATGCCTTATGAATGGCAACTGGTGGTGGAGTTGCTGGACCAGGTCAAGCTGCTCATGACGTCCAGAGAGGGGGAGTTGAACGTTATTTGGCTCTGCAGTGAGCAAGCTTCTTGGAACGGAATGACATTGCTGGGTGGGAAGTGTTTTTTTGTGTGTGTTTTTTTGCGTCACATATGGACTCCTCCCACTTAAAAATACAGTTCCATCCCTCAAATACATTTATAAGGAGAACGTTGCTAAATTTTTTATTTGGATTGGTAGACCATAATCGAGAGAGCATTTCCGTAACTGCATAATTTTTGTCCGTAACTGCACTGTCTTTAATGTCCTTTGCCCCGGTATGGTTTTCAGTACGCGGCCATCTTGAACCCACTGCAAAACAGCCGAAAGAGAGAGAGATGCGTGCGTGTGTTCTTTTACTGTCTATGGTGTGTCGGTGTGACAGATGAATGATCCTTACAAGTTGTGGACCGACGAAGCTGAACTTTCAATGCGATGACTCTGAAAAGAAACTGATCGAGGAATTGGGAAACCATGTCATCAATCCATTTGGGAAAACGCGCTTAAATGTCTAGAGATAGATTATATTTCATCGCATTGTCGCAATCTTTTAACTACCTCCTGGACTTTGTTCAAATGTTTTGTGTCATATTTATGTAGTAGAATGAAAATGAGGCTGCCTTTAGCATTCATTACAAATGCAAAACTGCTTAATTCTGTCTGTAGAATCAGGCATGGGATTCTTAATGGAATTACAAAAACGACATTGCTGTCCAGTTGTAATATTTGCTGCAGGACGGAGAGAAATTGGATAAAACCAGTGGGCTATGACACCGGTGTAATGACTTACAACAGTCTTACCAAGCAGAAAGAACCTCTGGTTTTGGCTCAAGAAAGAATTGCTTCCTGGTAAGGTACACAGTGGTCCATTACGGTAATTGAGATTGCCTTACATGTTATAAGGTTTTTTTTTTTTGTTTCCCTATAACATCTTCTTTTGTCAATTCCAGGTATAGCTGTGGTCCCACTGTTTATGACCATGCCCATCTCGGCCATGCGTGGTAAGTTTCTCTGCTTGCTAACTAGTTAGTTACAGAGTATAGTTGCAGTTACGTTGAAACTAGGTTGCTAGGTTATTTTAATATCATTGATATACTATTATAGTTTTTATTAACATTTTCCATTTACTTATAAATTTGAGTAAATCTTAGTTTTAGCAATTTTGTTGTTCCCTTTCGAGAGGTCTCTCATATTGCGTAAGTAGCTTACGCTATGGGAAAAACTCCTTTTCTCGAGAATATTGAAGCCAAATTTTCAAAACACAGTGCAGCTGCACAGTAGACAGCTAGCGCGGTCATTGGCTGTGCTGCAGCAACTGCACGAACCTATGGCGAGGCGGTTCATGCGCGCGAACCAATCAGGCCGCTTCGCGCCCATGCGCGTCAGAGCCTGCCGGAATGGGCGTGGCTTATAGCTATATAAGCCCACATTTACGCCATAGAATCAGATTTAATCTTCTTCAGAAAGTTTCCACTTCGCTGTCCTCCGGATTAAAGAAGCCTTCTTTGCTGCCGTCGAAAAGCCTTCAGTGGAACAAGCCACCTGCTAAGCAGCTCTGAGGACGCCGGCTTCCTGGTTTCACTAGACGCCGCCTTCAGCCCGTTGTTCTGCTGTCCCATCCTTTGAGCTATATCCTTTTACAAAAAGCTAGTGTGTTCGCCGCTGCGACTCACTTTCTAAAAGAGCAATTTCACAGTCGTTGTTTCAAATGTCTCGGGTGACCTGCGCCTCGTGCAGAGGCCCTCTCTTCGGCAGAGATCGTCACATCCTCTGCGCTTCCTGTCTGGGCCGTGACCACATGGAAGCTGCAGTCTCTAAGGAGTCTGTGATGAAATGGCGCTCTCTACACTGAGGGCTCGACTGGCCAGCTGTATGCATTCTCTCTGGTCACGATGCTTCCTCAGGTCATCGACGGATCAGGGAGAGCAAGTGTGCAGTGCTCTTGATAGCTCCTCTCTGGAAGAACCAGCTATGGTTCTCCGAGTTGACTCAGCTGCTGAAAACAGCCCCATGGCCGATTCCGCTGAGGAGAGACCTCCTCACGCAGGCGAACGGAACGATCTGGCACCCCCGTCCAGACTTGTGGGCCCTCCATGTATGGCCCCTCAACGGGTATCCGGGGACCTCCCAGAAAGGGTGCTAAAATCCATCACTGAAGCGAGAGCTCCCTCGACTAGGCGTCTTTACGCTCTAAAATGGTCAGTGTTCTCCGGACCCCTGGACTCCTACTCATCCCGAGTGCCAAAGGTGCTCTCCTTTTTACAAGAGCTTTTGGACGCGGGGCGCACCCCCTCCACGCTCAAAGTATATGTAGCAGCCATAGCAGCATTTCATGCTCATGTGGCCGGGCAATCACTGGAAAGAAACGACCTGGTCAAGCGCTTCCTGCCTTGAATTCGGGCCCAACAACTCCAGAGTCGCCCTTAAGCCGAGGCACGGGTATGTTCCTAAAGTGCTCTCCACTCCGTTCAGAGCGCAGGTCATTTCGCTATCAGCTCTTCCCTCGCTAGAGGACGAAAGAGACGCGAATCTTCTCTGCCCTGTCAGGGCTCTCAGAGTCTATATAGAGCGTTCTGCCCCGTTCAGGCAGTCAGAACAGCTCTTCGTATGCTTTGGCGGCCGCACCAAAGAGCTCGTGGTCACAAAGCAAAGATTATCACGCCGGATAGTGGACGCTATCTCGCTGTCTTATGAGTCTAAGGGCCTCCGTTGTCCCATAGGCGTCAGAGCTTATTCCACGAGAGGCATGGCCTCGTCATGGGCATGGTCGAGTGGAATACCAATTAAAAATATCTGTGTGGCGGCCAGCTAGTCCTTGCCGTCCACATTTATGAGATTTTATAACCTGGAAGTTCCCGCTTTACAAGCAAAGGTTCTTTCAATATAATAAGTGTTAAGCACAATTCACCATACTATAAGGCCCGATGTATATCCGGTCCTGGTTCAACCTGAACTACGGTTCTTATACATTATAAATAAGGGGCTTGGCCCTTCTTATACATTATAAATCAGCGGCCTGATTGGTTCACGAACATGAGCCGCCTCGCCATAGGTTTGTGCAGTTGCTGCACCACAGCCAATGACCGCGCTAGACGCTCAGCTAGCTGTCTACTGTGCAGCTACACAGCTACATTTTTACGGTTTTAAAAATTTGGCTTCAATATTCTCGAGAAAAGGAGTTTTTCCCATAGCGTGAGCTACTTACGCAATACTCGTTCCCTTCTCTCAGGGAACTGAGGTTACGTTAGTAACTGAGACGTTTTTATTTTTATTATTTTGATACATTAAGTAAAACAAATGAAAGTGTGAAATGTTACCTTGACAGCTAGCTGAAATTAAATAATTTTAAGTTATTTTATATTTTATTTAGTTAACATTTATTTTATTTCAAATATCAAAAATGCTATTATAAATGCTATTTACAGTTTTAGTTTACTATAACCCTGGGTTGGTGTTTGTTCAGCAGTAAATACATTTCTTTGCCAGCTTCCTTTATTTTCTTCTTTTTCTTCCTTGTATGCAGCTCATATGTCCGATTTGACATTCTGCAAAGGATCTTATCCAGACTTTTTGGAATCAATGTCATCCATGTTATGGTCATCACTGACATTGATGATAAAATTATACAAAAAAGCCTTGAGGTAAGTATCAACTTAAACTCTTTCACCAATGTTTCAGTATACAAGATTCAGGGCCGGCGCTAGCCATTTGGGTGCTTGGTGGTACCCCCCCCCCCCCGCCCCCCCGTTTTTTAAATAAGATACTAGCTGAAATGTGTTTTTTTAAATCAAGTGATCAAAGTGCTCGTTGCCGCTGCGATCAGTGGCGCGGATACAGTGTTTTCTCGTGTGGCTTGCGCACACACCGCACTGTCTTCACTCGACGCGCGCTTCAATCCGTTGCGTTGCGGATACTCTCTATTCGTTCTGTTGAAATCACAAAACATAATGTAAACGTTTGCGTGTCCCTGCTTGATATACAACCACTGATGAACATAATCATTTTGATGAGAGAAATAAACTATACGAGAAAAAAAAAAACCTATACAAGGGCGGATTCGAACTCAGACCCTCTGACACGACTGGCGAAAGCTCTACCACTGGACCATTAAGATACACATTAGTTTAGTTGGCGGATCTATATATTGGCATATATAGATCTCATTAAACGACAAATTAAACCCCATGTAACCTACTATTTAAATCGATTGCTGGACATCGTAATGTTATTGGCGTCCATCTTCATTGAATTTTGAAATCAGATAGAGCCGGCCAGAGCGCTGCATAATAAGTAGCCACGCCGGCTTATTCAGTATGGAAATACACACCGACAATGACATGCCCCTACTGCGTGCTAGAATCTCCGAAAAACAAGACGATTTCAAACTCAAAATGTACGCTTTTAAATATACCAATACTGCTATCTCAAACATGCAGAGGCTTCTTCGTGATCTCAACTAACAGATTCTGCAAAAAAACGAAAATCACCAATTTTGAAAAAAAAAAAAAAACACTTCTTTCTCATTATACTCGAAAGTTGTGCTGCCGACTTAAGTTCCTGGTTTCTGTGACGGGTCACATATTTTATTTGTTATTTATACTAGTAGCCTATTGTGATGATTTTTCACGACCCAGATTTTTTGGTGCCCCCCCAAGCACTTGGTGCCCTACGCGCAGTGCGTGATGTGCGTGTGCGGAGCGCCGGCCCTGACAAGATTAGATACAAGATTTATGTGGAAGGATGTTTACACTTGTCAATTTTAAGGTAATTTATTTTGCAGGAGAACGTCTCACCCACTGTCCTTACAAGAATGTATGAGGAAGATTTTAAGAGGGACATGCAAGCACTTCGGGTAAATACTGTATATATATATTTTTTTTGTGGTGATTTAACTAAATGACTGAAACATTCATGCGTATTTGTCTGGTCTTTGTTCATTTGTCCAGGTTCTTCCTCCAGCTGTATACATGAGGGTGACAGACAACATTCCCCAGATTGTAGCTTTCATAGAGCGCATTATCAGAAATGGACATGCCTATGTCACAAATCAAGGTGCCTCTCTCTCTTTCTTGTTGACAATTTAAGGTCAAGTCTTCCAAGTTTCTTTTTTTCCTAAATATGAAGAGAAGATGAAACTGAATATACAGTATGATTTGTTGACCCAGGAAACGTCTACTTCAACACTCAGTCCATTGGTAGCCGTTATGGCAAGCTTGTGAATCTCGGAGGCATTGTTGGGGAGCAAGGTATGTTTATGAAATCTGTTTTTTTGTCTTGGAGGTCTTCATCTATAATAGGAAATGTGGGTATCCTCAATCTTAAATCACACATGATTTGTCATTGCACATTTATTATAATCTTTTTCTGTGTTATTGAGCTAACTTGCTTAACAAAACTACTGGTAATAGTTAGAAATATTACTGATCATATATGTAATGTCTGTAGATAAGATAAGTTATTTTTTGGGGGGGATAATTAATATGCTCTAGAAACCATGACCTAAATCCAATAGAGTATTTTACAATTTCTTTTATTTTAGGGGTTCATGATAAAAGGGATCCAAGGGACTTTGCTCTGTGGAAAGCATCCAAGCCACATGAACCTCACTGGGTTTCATCTTGGGGACAAGGGAGACCTGGGTGGCACATTGAATGTTCTACAATTGCAAGGTAAATGCTCTACCTTAAGGCTGGCCCACACTAAAAGATTTAAAAAATCTTAACAGATTTTCAAAATGTGAGAGACCACAAACTTGACGATAAAAAAAAAAAATCATACATTTTTGTTCCTATCGTGTATGGAGTGCCGCGATGTGACCAAGACAGCACACCACACTAACAGATTTCATTCACAAACAACCAGAGTCCTGACTGTGAACACAGGAAATCTCGCAAAAAAAATCTCTCGCAGTTAAACGTGACTTTATAGTAAACAAACATGGCGGACGACGGGCAAGAAGAAATGGTGATAATAATAGTGTTTGGAATACTTTTTACAGTAAATTTATCAATCACTTTTAACACGCATCACATCGCGGGAAAATCTGATAATATAATCTGTAGAACCATCAATATAAACGGGACTTAACTAGGATTGTAGGAAGGGGAGAATTGGGCTCAAAATTTGCCACGATTATCTTGTAGTGTGTTGGTGCCTTACCAATTGACTTCTTATACCAAACGTGATATTGATATTTGTTTTGCACTGATTTGATGTGTCTGATTACGAATGGATGCCAATTTTACATTTAGTCTTTGGTAGTAGCTTGAGAAAATGTATCTATTGTTCACAACATAATGGAGGTTTAAGTTCAGTCAGTTCAGTAGGTGATGGCAGAGAGGAAGAATATAAGTCATAGACTGTTGTGGAATGATCCATACTACAACCATAGGTACAACCATATGACTACACTGACAAGCAGAGATGCTCCAAAAATGATGATTAAACAGGTCAAAATCAAGTTAAGTCTGGAAAGTGTGAGCTACACTGAAAAAGAAGAGTCTTGTTGATTTTCACTTGTGCTACAATCATTGATTTGGAATTCCAAGAAAGAAACAATGTTTTTAATGCTTTTTGAAACACCGACATGGTTTCACTACTTTCCAAGCAGCGTCAAGTCAATTTTGTGTCAAGTCGAATTTATCAAGTTTTCACATGCAAGTTCAAAATGAAATATAGTAGCACAAGATGAAATGGAATGTTAATAAAAATGTTTTTAATGTGTTTTTTTTTTTTTAATTTTTTTTATTAAACAATAAGACCTTTTCACTACTTTTCAGATAGTGAAAATGCATTTGAATGTTTCAGACAATTTTCAATTTTTTGTAAAAAATAATTTACCCTAATAGGACAAAGTTGGTTATAAATGACGGCACCCTAAAAAAAGGTCAAAGGTCAGATGTAGAAAACTAAATTTGGAAAATGATTTGTCTTAAAAATATGTAAAATATAAAGTCATAATTTTATTTTCTAGCTGTGATTTCACAATTAGTTCCATAGAGGGCTAAATTAATTTTAAATATTTTAATTTTTTTTCCTTTTCGACAATCTCTTACATCCAGATACAGTTGTAATCGAAATTATTCAACCCCCATTGTAAATCAGGTGTATTGGCTAAATCTACAGACTTTCAGCTGTTTGCAATGAACAAATCGAACAAAAATAATTGAAACAGCTCAGCACAACAAATGTTCAAGTGGTTTCCTCAAATTCAACTGAAAATGCATCTTTTAATGACTTCTGCAGTCTCAAAATTACTCACTCACTAAATCACTCACGACAACACAAATCTGAAAAACAAGTGTTGTCTCAAGCACACCTGATGCAACTAATTGAAGGCTTCATTGAGCTTACACATGAACTATCTGAACTGTCTAGGTTTGTTGAGTGTCACGTTTGAACTGCATGTTAGAAATATGGCTCAAGTCAAAAGAATGGTCCAAAAAGTTAAGAGAAGATATCATCACCCTTCACAAACAAGGAACAGGATACAAAAAGATAGCGAAGGCACTAAATGTTCAGCTTGCACAGTAAGGAGCGTACTAAACGCATGCCAGAACTCCAAGATGTACACCACTACTGACCCAAAAGCACAAGAAAAGTCGGCTCCAATTTGCTCAAAATCATATATGCCACAGAAGTTTTGGGATTCTGTTCTGTGGAGCGATGAAACAAAACTGGATCTTTTCGGCCCTATGGATCAGTGATATGTCTGGAGGAAGAAGAATGAAGCATATGCTAAAAAGAACACTGCCTACAGTTAAGTCAAGTCAAGTCACATTTATTTATATAGAAAACCGTGATGTCATCGTCCAGCTCAGTTCAGTTCTCATATAATGGTGTCAATGCAGGCAGATCAATATTATTGTTGAATATTAAATTAAATGTTCAATTTAATGTCCCCAACTAAGCAAGCCAAAAGCCAATGGCCAAAAGTTAAGCATGGTGGTGGCTCGGTGATGCTCTGCGGCTGTTTTGCATCCTCTGGCACAGGAAACCTGCTGTGTGTAGAAGGCAAGATGGATTCATTGAAGTATCAGGAAATCCTAGGAGAAAACGTCATGCCGTCAGTGAGGAAGCTGAAGCATTGGCGTCATTGGACCTTCCAACAGGACAATGATCCCAAGCATACCTCAAATTCTACCAAGGCTTGGTTGCAGAAGAATTCCTGAAAGATTCTACAGTGGCATCACAGTCACCTGCCTTGAACCCCATTGAAAATCTCTGGTGGGATTTGAAGAAGACAGTTGCAACATGCAAACCCAAGAATATTACTGAACTGGAGGCCATTACTCATGAGGAATGGGCTAAGATTCTTCAGAAACATTGCCAGAAGCTGGTGTCTGGTCATACATCTTGTTTGCAGCAGGTCATTACAGCAAACGGGTGTTCTACTAAGTACTGAAGATGCTTGCCATGAAGGGGTTGAATAATTTTGAGTCATTAAAAGTTGCATTTTCAGTTGAATTTGGGGAAACCACTTGAAACATTGTTGTGTTGAGCTATTTCAATTACTTTTGTTTTATTTATTTTTTATTTATTTTTTTATTACAAACAGCTGAAAGTTTGTACATTTTGCCAATAAACCTGATTTACAATGAATTTTACAATGAATCAGTTGAATAATTTTGGTGAATAACTGTATACGTCACAATAGATAAGAAAAGATCTGTCATTACTTCCATTTCATTTGTACTTTAAGAGAATTAAAGTTTTCAGATGAGGAGTAGTTAGAATGTTTTACTTTTACTAATATAAAATCTAAGGAAGGTCAAATACAAACATTTTTAACTGTACAAAATTTTGCTTATTTTTAGAATAATATAACACGCAAGTATAACCCAAAAAAAAAAAAGTGACAAGCCTCTTTCTGAATGGTTGATTCTCTAGGAATGGATGGAGTTTTTAGCTGAATTACAAAATCATATTTTCACATGAAACGGTAACTCCTATACAAATCTTCTTTTTTTTTTTTTTTTTTTTTTGCTTTTCTTGTCTGTAGCTCAGTGTTTGGAAGTCAGTTGGACATCCACTCCGGAGGGATTGACCTTGCCTTCCCACATCATGAGAATGAGATTGCCCAGTCTGAGGCGTATCATCAGTGTGAACAATGGGGAAACTACTTCCTGCACTCCGGTAATGCCCTCAGTCTTCTGGTTAAGAAGTAGTAATGGGTAGTAATATTTTAATGAGCAGTCTTTATTTTGTAGCATAGGATCTGTGAATATTTAGCTTTATGGCTCGTAAAGCTCTATTTAATGAAAACTTTGTTTTTAAGGACACCTTCATTTGAAAGGAAGTGTAGAGAAGATGTCAAAATCCTTGAAGAATTATATAACTATAAAGGTAACTTATATTATAAAAAATAAAATTGTAAAAGTATTAGTTCTGCACGTGTTTAATAGACGATAGCGTCTTTTAAATCTAACTCTCTTTATAATCTAGGATTTTCTGGCATCTTACACTTCTAATGAGTTTCGACTTTTTTGCCTTCTGACCAAATACAGATCAGGTATGTTACATGCTGAAAGGGACTCCTGAAAGATATATATATGGAGTTAATATTGTGGCATAATTAAACAAACAAATCCAGCATTTTGCAAACAAACTCGATCTGCTTTGCAAAGGAAAATTCGACTCGCAAACAAACAGAAAGCAATGTGCAAGTACAAAGGTCAATTTGAGCGAAAATGCAGTGGAGTAACAAATATGTTTTGTGTTTTACAAATATAAATAAATGAGCCTAGATAATATTTCACAAATAAATACAAACCATCCTACAAATTGCATGTAACCTTTGAACAAATACCAAATCTAGTGCATGCAAATGCATATCTGTCTGTTATGATTGCGAGACACTTGGCTTTTTATGAGATCTCTCGGCTCGATTTTCTCACAAATGCAGATGAACAACTTCCTCTTCTAAAACAGTAGATGGCGCTAAGCTAGGGGATTAATTTAGCGCTAGTCTCCTGGGAGAAGCACTGATTTGAAACTTGCCTTTGCCTAATGCCTACACCTGAGGAAAATGACCGGTGAACACAACAGGTGTGTTTCTGTCTTACTTTATCTATAATTAACCTTTTTAAGGTTTTCTTTTGTAAAATGTTTATTGCATATCTAGACAGAAATCCACATTAGCACTTAGTAACAATTCACTCTCTCTAGGATAGGGGAATCTATAAGCTGAAAGCTCTGCTGTCATATGTTGCTTTTTTAAAATTTTCTACATCGGACGCATGTGAAATTACTAAATTAGTGATTATGTCTACACTGAACGAATCTTCTTTCGTTCTCCACAAATTAATGAGAATATTTCATTTCATTGAAAGGAGGGTTTCATTTGTCTGTCCAAAATAATAATTTGGGCACTGCATACGTCACAGGCAAGTTAAAGGGACTATGTGTAGCTTTTTAGGTATTTTATTATCTAAAATCAATATTTTTATTCATAAATATGCCCTCAATGGTGTACAAATACCTATGCCAATGATCAGACTAATCCTTGTAAACGAAGAATTTATTATCTTTATATACGTGGGACGGGTAGGTACACGGAGGCTTCCATGTAGTTCCGCCATCTTGAAAAACTATAATAGCAGAGAGGGACAAAAAGTACTAGGCCAACGCGTTTCCACAACGTGTTTTCGTTCAGAACCAGCGTCACGTGACTGAAGCCAGCAGAAGCGGAGGCGCAGAGCAGTGAGAGGCGCTTGCCACTGCCCCGGCAAGTTTAAAAGGATGCACTGCACGGTTATTTATACACCGTTCATTCATACATATGCTGAGTCACAGGATAAGGAGTCCTCCTCGTCGGAAAAGTCCAAAATAGACCGTAAAAGGAAACGTGACCGGAGATTACAAAAACAAGGGTTAATGTCGGGATAGCTAATGCAGGAGAAAGCTTTCAAAAGAGACCCTGAAGTTGCCTGCTTTCTTCTCGACAGGTAAGTCAATGTTACGGTCTTAATTACTTTTAGTAAAGCTTTAGTAAAGTACTTAAGCTTTTTTTTCATTGCTTGGTTGTGTACTTTATTATATAGACAGTAGAACATTTATAGTTAAAAGTTAAACAGGCTCTTTGATGAATAGCAGCTATTGAGTAAAGTAACGTTAGAGAAGGCTCTGATGATGATGATATCTAACAATGCACGTACTTCAAAAAATATAACGAGTAAAGAAGGCATTACTACTAATTACCATAGTTAATGACTGTTTTTCACAGTCAGTAATTGATAACTGTAACATTCTTTTTTTCGTTGTTTCAAGTTTCAGTTTGTTTTAAATAATAAACCTGTTCACCCGAAGAAAAACTCGAAGTGCTATTATAATACATCCTGTCATAGCTTTTTTTTTACGGCTACCGTAGATGCAACGCGCATTTGAAAAAGTGAGGCGCTGGAGAGCATTATTCGTTTGAATGCAAAATACAATTTCACCACTCGATGGGAGAAATTCCTACACATAGTCCCTTTAAGAAACAATTGTATATTGTTTGTTTTGTTCATTAATTATTTTATTACATTAACAGTTAAGCTGACTGAATTCCAACTAAATAAATAAATAAATAAGTGGGACCCTCCTTTCAATTAAATGAAATGTTCTCATTCATTTATGGAGAACGAAAGAAATAGACTCGTTCAGTAAATGTAACGTTTTTACAAAAAATGTAAAAAAGTAAAATATAATGGCAGAGCTTTCAGTTTATAGATTCCCCTATCCTAGAGAGAGTGAATTGCTAATATGTGCTAATCTGTCTAGATATGCAATAAACATTTTTCAAAAGAAAACCTTAAAAAGGTTAATTATAGATAAAGACAGAAACGCGCCTGTTCATCTGTCTCTCATTTTCCTCAGCTGTAGGCAAAGGCAAGTTTCAAATCAGTGCTTCTCCCGGGAGACTAGCGCTAAATTAATCCCCTAACTTAGGGCCATCTACTGTTTTAAAAGAGGAAGTTGCTCAACTGCATTTGTGAGAAAATCTGCCTGGACACATTTGTGAGAAAATCGGTTACATGCAATTTGTAGGATGGTTTGTATTTATTTGTGAAATATTATCTAGGCTCATTTATTTATATTTGTAAAACACAAAACATATTTCATATTTGTTACTCCACTGCATTTTCGCTCAAATTGACCTTTGTACTTGCAAATTGCTTTCTGTTTGTTTGCGAGTCGAGTTTTCCTTTGCAAAGCAGATTGGGTTTGTTTGCAAAATGCTGGATTTGTTTGTTTAATTATGGCACAATATTAACTCTATAGACATACTCCTACAAAGAGACAGATATTCTACATTTACTATACATTTTCTGTGGGTCTTTTAACCTTTCCAGCAATTGACTATAGTGATGCTAGCATGAATGAAGCCCGATCTACCTTGTCCTCCATCTCTGCCTTCTGCCACAACGCACAGGCCTACATGCAGGGCCATTTACAGTGCCAGCCTATAGAGGAGGGACTTCTCTGGGAGAGGTAAAGACAGACTCTGATATACATTTTGAACAGTAGAATGACACGAATAAGGCCATCTCCTGTGTTTTCTGTCTTTTCATGTGTGAATATATGGGCTCTGTGTCATGATATATTATATATTCAGTCACTGCAATATCAGTGGAATCACTTTCAGAACAATTTTTTCCAGTTGATGAATGATAAAATTGACTAGGTGAAAAAGCTGATGATGAAAAATCCTTTGTCTCCAACTCCTTTTTGTCTTCACTGTCTTTGTTTGGTCAAGGTTGTCTGCTACACAGACCAGTGTTGGGAAAGTACTCGCTAATGATTTTGACACCCCAAAAGCAATGGATGCCATTATGAGCCTCATTCATCATGGAAACTGTCGGCTTCAGCCTGTTACTAAGGTAACATCATAGGGTAGGTCACTGAGGCCTCATATTCTTTATATCCTCATTACAAAACATTATATTTTAAACCTTAATTTATATTTATTAGTCAAAGACTAATTGTACTGTCTTTTTTGTGTTTGGAAGGTTCATGGGCCTAGGAGTCCTGCTGTATTTGGAGCCATGCTGTCCTATGTCAGGGAAATCATGGGTGTTTTTGGAGTTGATCTACTGGATGAAAAGGTGAGAGATCAAACTTTTTTTCTTTTTATTTTTCAATGTTACATTTCAAAATAAAATTAGTTAATTTTTCATGAATAGGAGAAATCGTGTTATAAAAGAAATTGGCACCCTGCTCCCTACAAAGACAGCGCCCTTAAAATAAATAATTCAATACAGTCACCCGTGTACACTGTTTAACAGTTTTGACTTCACACAAGAAGCGTTAGTTAAATAAACATAGCCAGTTACACAAGAGCTAAGATATCACACAGCAACATGTCTGAAGCAGGAGAGGGAAACTTGAAGAATGGAGATCCTCATACCACTTCTATCTAGTGCAGCGGCAGCTGCCGACTCCGAACCTCTCCGATCTGCCCATATAATCAGCCAGCCTGTCAAACACTGATGAGCACAGAGAACAGGAAAGGAAACAAACATACCTGCACACTCATATACACTCCCACACAATAATGTGGACATATTATACTTAACCCTCTAGGCGCCACAGTCGAGTTTACTTGACAAGATGCGGCACTGAAAAAAACGGCCGATTTTGTCAAATAGGGTGTCAAATTTCATTCGAACTCCCCTCCACTAGATTGCAGACATGTCATACTTCATCCCAGACTCAAAAAAAAGTCATGCTTCTATACAAAATCTTCGTGCTAGAGCGCATTGAATCAGTGCGAACAAACGTGGAGCTAGTGTGCGAGTGAGCCATTTTATCAGAGCAATATTGTCAACGTCAGCGAGTATTTGCATTAGATTATTATTATTATTATTATTATTATTATTATTATCTAATGGCATCAATAAAGCTTTCCCGCAATGAAGTGTTGGGTCTTCTATTCGCGGACTCTCATGATGACGGTGATTTTGAAAGTGAAAGTAGCCCTACACCAAGCACAAACGGTGAAACCTTTGCCCAATGTCAGTGGTGGGAACAATGTTTCCCGGGGTCGGAGTGTTCATCGCGAAGTTACCAGGCGTGTTAGTGTTGTGGGGAACGAGGGGCGAGATTTTTACCGATTTTTACCGCGCTATAGCCAGCTTTGTCTTCTGACCGTGTGCCTCTCCGCGATTGTGGCGACAGTATTGTGGTGGAGACTTTGTCTAATGCTACTGGGTATGTTAGACAAGGTCGAAGTATTCATAGGACAGTTAGGGGGTAACGTGGAGGCAGGGTGGGGAGTCGCAATGACAATGACAGTAGTCCGAGCTGTGCACACTCGGCGCGCGCGCGAGGCAGATCTGGCCGCGCCCACGCTGCTCGTGTGTGACACGGGGCGGTGTGACACGGGGCAGAGGGGCTATTATGCATAGTCTATCGCAAGCTGATGGGAATGCCGGCTTTGTGTGTCATATGAATAATATATATGTCTACAGCAAAAGGCCAACCGCTACATGCATTCGGTTTGTTTCTACCATATATTAGTAATGATTTACACAGTTTGTTTACTACGTACTATTTACCTGAGCATTCAGTATTGTGCAATATAGCATACAGAAGGTGAGGGACATTTTGGGGGGAAAGAAGTGCTGCATTTTATCATTTAAACATGTGACTTTTCATGAAAATTCTATAATCCAAGATGGCCGCCACCATATGACGTCATAATATGCAAATTAGATGGGAAAATGTAATCTCTACATAAACTTTGGGTCATCCTTAATATTTCTCTAATTTACAGAAAGTCTCTATCTTTTATCACTTTTAAGATATAGCCTTTTAGTGAACAAACTCCAATTGATAGGTGCGTAGGATAATGAGACCAACCAGGTGGATCGTTTCAACAGACAAGCAATTCCCGCACACTATCATAACTTGCAAAGAAGTATTCTTTATTCACACAACGTTTCGGTCACACGACCTTCATCAGGAGTATACAAATGTTCAAATTCATCTCTTTTAAGATAAACACATGACCAATTACCAAAGCTCCATCTGTAAACAATTAAGCTCATTAGGAGTATAAAATTAACATCACATCATAAACAGTTACAACTTATGATAGTTACAACAATCAATAAAGATCCCACTGTAGGTTAACAAGATCATCTAATACACATGATCAACACGTCGTCATCAAACAGCATCAAATTGTTACAACAGTCAGACTCCATAACCACTCAAACTCATTGTGAATACATAGTAGGAACAACACATCATTCAAAACCATTACATCACTATAACATTACATTAAATGGTGCTTCATCGTTCATACCCATAGGAAATAAAGTTTGAAGGGTGTAAATCCAGAACAGTTCGCGTCTCTGTAGAAGTAATTCAATGTCTCCACCTCTAGGTGGCAAAGTTACTTTCTCAATCCCACAGAAACGTAAAGAGGTGACATCGTGATTCAAATTTAAAAAGTGTACCGCGACTATAGACTGTAAAAAAATATGGACGTAGTGTCCGTGACGTCACCCTTAGGTTTCTGAAGAGCATTTTTGAAGCCTAAAGTGGGCGGAGCCGGCCGTCGCCATCTTGGCCACGCAAGGCCAAGATGGCGACGGCCGGCTCCGCCCACTTTAGGTCACTCCCGTATGGGCAGAGGCGGGGCGTGAGCTGGAGCCTGGCTGTATCTGAAATCACCTAGCTCGACGTGATCGAGTTTTTAGTTCAGGCTGGGCATAGATATATGTTTATTTCTATGCAGGCTGGGGAAGTAATTCTATAACGTTATATGCAACTGACAGTACCAAGTCTGCGACTGCACAGGGCCTCGCGCTAAAGTGACAGTTGATGACAGTAAAGCCAATTAAAAGTTCCTATTTTTGCCCTTCAAAATATTATAATAGTTAAAATACACGGCTACAAATGAGACTGTGTATCGTGATTCTGTACTATTCTGCTGGTTGAAAATGTATAATGCAGGAACTCTTAATATTACTCTGAGAGAGAGTGTGTGACAGTGATTTATGTGCATAACGTTACATGTCAGTCACTCCTTTTTTATAGTCTATGGTCCGTCAGCGGCATCGCTCGTCAAGTTCGTAGAGAGCTTATTCAGTCAATTTAAATTCTGATTATGGCCGCCTCTCAAATGGGTTAAACCATAGATATAACGTTATTGCCTATGAAGTTCAAGTAAATGCGATAGAAAATCCGCGCTCATTCAAGGATGTGCATTTATTGCATGAACGGAGAAAGCGCTGACGCCTGCATGATTTCATCTGACGGTACATAAGCATATTATAATCAATCTGTTCCGTGAGAGCAGAACGAACGAGCCTTTATTGACGTTTTTAAATCTGAAAACTCTAAAAAGCAACGAAATTGTCAGACATCCATTAGTGCATGTTCACAGAGGAAAACAACTGAAATACAGCGCTGGTTGTTCTCTCGAACGATACTCGACGACAACGACGGAATCCAAAGCCGTGGGCGAAGTAATGGGTGTATTAAATTGTATGAAATAATCCCGAAAAAAGCACAAAACCATGCAGAGATGGCAAGTTCAGCAGCAACACTTGCTGAGGTGAAGACTGAGACGGCTAGTAAAAACAGACGAAACGGCTAGCATTGACATCAGCACAACCCGGTACTGTCACTCAAGTGGCCACACCCTTAATTATGCAGAACTTTAAATATTAATCAACTAAACGGATGAGTTATAAAAAAATTCACCCCCCTCACAGTTGTCATGAAGGGCAAAATTAGCTATATAGACCAAAGCCACATACAGACACCAGGCTGTCAACACGTTTTTTTTTCTGCTGTAAAATTTGGTATTTTAACATGGGGGAGATACAGATTTGACTCACTTCTGACATCAGCCTCAAGCGGCCAGTCAACGAATTGCAGTTTAACTCACTTCCGTGTTGGTTTCAAGAGAGAGACGGGGAGGTTGCCGCTTGACCGCGACTGGATAATTCATATCTTTTCTTCTGATCGAACTCTTATGTTCACTAATTCTTTGTTTCAATTGACGTGACGTTTTTCCCACATAGCCTATACCACAAGGACAACGGATCAAGTACACAACATGAGTGGAAACACAAGTAATCACAGATTTGATGCTATATTTTTTACCAGTTCTAGGATGACAAAAAAATGATGTTTTGAAAGTATTATTACACTGAGCACAATTCCCACAACGATAATTGCCCTTCTGTATAGGACTAAGTAAACTCTGAGATGCACGAGGACTAACGCTCTGAAAACGAGCATGTACCAAGCATGGGCGTAGGTTTAGGGGGGAACGCTAGGTACTAGTCCCAATCAATATTTTGAGATGACAAATTTGTCCCCACCAATATTTAGCAAGCTCCTTTGAACTGCTATTTGGATCTTTGCGCTGCTATTTGGATCGATTCCAACGGCCAAAACAACGACAGTACAAGAAACGCCGTAATTTGATTGGCGGCGGTGTATCTGACAGGCTACACGCGCGGGCCGGGACTACTTTTGTGCTTGCACTGGCAGCGAGCGGGTGGTGTGTGTGTGTGTGTGTGTGTGTGCGCGCACGCGTGTCGACGACGCCGACAATTCATAAATTTATGCAATTCATAAATTATGTAGATTTATTGATTTGACCTATGTTTGACCTTCAAATTCAAGATGGCCGCCAATTTTTGGCTCTTTAAGCCGAGACACTACAGGTGAATAGGGTAAATTTTTTAACATGCAGATATCACCATGAAACTTTGCCAGTTGATTACTTGCATGAATAGGAGGAAAAAATGTATTGCAAGTTTTCTGTAATTTTTTGTTTAAATATGCTAATCAGGCTATATCTAATTAAATATGCGCTAATTTGCATATATTTTGAAGTGACGAATCTGACCATTGAAAAAAACAAGGTTCAAAATTATTTGTGCATTTTGTTGATATATTCAATGAAAAGACATTACAAGATACATTACATCTCCTTTTGAACCCTGTAAATCAGAAAATACTGCCAATAGCCTTAAATTCATTTCGGCCCTATTTTTAGCCATAAAATGTCATATAAATCAGACCAAGAATGATGTATCAACAAATCCCTCTAGACCAGGGGTTTTCAAATTGGGTGAATGTGAGCCTCCCCTTAGAGTAGGTAAGGACAGCCGAGCCCCCCCTTCCCCAAAACCCTGTCCCCAAAAACCCACACACGCCTCTGCAGTAAATTACATCTTTTGTGTGTTCCAGGCAATGATGAGTTTCAATAACAACTGAAAATGTAAATATTATTTTATTTCCACAACTTTCTTAAAAGTGCATTCATAAATTATTCTTTGCAAGAGCAAATAATTTCCAACTTCATGCAGGCCTAATTGAGGCTACTTTTAAAATCACTGAACATCAGTAGGCCTAACCACAAGTCAACAAAACATGCTTAACATGTGCAATCGGCACCAAAGCAACCACCGATAAAACCTGACGGCTGAAATCGGCACGGTGTGTCTGGGCTTTAAGCTCACATATGAAGGAGATGCACATCATCTTGAACAAAACCAGCAGTAGTGGAAAGAGTACTGAAAAAACATACTCAAGTAAAAGTACCATTACATTCCAAAAAATGTATTTTGAGTAAAAAGTACTTCCAAAAAACTACTTGAGTAAGAGTAAAAAAGTAGCTTATTTAAAAGTACTCATGAGTAGTGAGTACTGAGCTGTGGATTCTACCCCCTTATAATAAACACTGTGCACTACTATTAATAAATTAAAAAAATTGCACTTACTGTAATTCACAATATATTTTGTTCTTTGTCAGAAAGATTAAAGAATATCTATCATCCACCTTTTTAAAATGCATCAAAGCAGTACATCTCCATTTAAATCATATTACAGTATTAAAAAAATATTATAAATTAGGCGAAAGGCCACTGAGCCTGAGCATGCTATTGACAATATCAATATTCATAACAGTGCAAATAATTAAAAAACCTTTAGAAACTCGTATGATGCATCACACACCATGAGATGGGTTAAATAGAGAGATTAAAAAATACCCAATTTCTCTCTAAAATGGTACCAATTTTAGTGTTTTGATAAATGAGAATCACTAATATTATATAATAATATTATCAGTTTACCTCAGCTAATGCACTGAAAAAGGCTAAGATATGAGCTAACACTAATTACACTGTAATTCCATGCTATTAAATGTTACAATAAATGCACATTGTTCTATAAGGGTGGCATCATTCCCTTACATTTTACACAGCTACATTTATTCACATTGTAATGCTGATAATATAATTTGTAAGGAAAATTGTGCATTAAATAGGGAAGTTATAACCGGGAAACTTTTACAAAAGAAACAAACACACACACAAATACATGTCTCTTTGTAGTCTCTGCGAAGCTGTTTTATCAGCAGCATCCACACACAAAAAACAGTTGAACATGAAAAACATTTTTGCGCAAGTGCACTTGCCAAATGAAGACGGATTGTATGAAATGGATTAAATAAAAAAAACGAGCTGTTGTTTATTAACGAGCAGTAGTCACGCACTGTCAGAAATGCAGTTCAAGTTAACGCCATGGTTCATAAGGTGCACTGATACTGAATCTGGCAGCATTGCGAGCGCAAAACGCGGCAGTGCACAGATGACAGATCATGACGGAACAGTTTGAGAATTCGTGAGTACTGTTTATAAACTGAGCGGATGGTTGCAAAACCGTCGCCACGGATCGTTTTTTTACTCACACAGGTGACTTCCCGGGCTCCGTATTCTCCCTTAATGCGGACTTCTGTTGACTTGGGACAATAAAACGACGCATTTTAAAGCTAAAACTCGCACACACAATTACAGTTTTTTTTTCTTCGCGTGTCGCGCCTCCCCTGTGGCTCTTTGGCGCCCCCCAAGGGAGGCGCGCCTCACCTATTGAAAACCGCTGCTCTAGACAAACCACAATATAGTTGCGAATACAACTGTAAAGTTTGGTGTATGTATATTCACCTATAAAAGACAAAGGAGATTATTTAGCTCTGAGTTGTTTTTTATTAACATTTTAACAAAAAGACTCTTCATCTGAATCTGTTGAATCTCCACACTGACTCCTCTCATCATCACTGCTATTCTCATCCGAGCAGTCATTAGGTGTGAGCTGCTGGGGCAGGGGGGGCAGGGTGTGACGCACTGGTCGACACTTTCCGTTCACTAGCTCCCAGCCGTGACCAATGGGAGAAGGATGCTCTTGCAGGTTGTAATGGAGCTGGCAATATGTAAGGTAGTTTGTCCTTTCCATATGAAGATTCAAAGAATATTCATCAGTGGGAGACGGATTGTATACTTATTCTTCAGTTTGTGCCATTTGGAAAGTCTGGCCTGCCCGCAGCTCACATCTGCACTCTCATCATAAATGATGGAGAGGACAAATGCCTTCATATCTGCTCTGACTTCATGTTTTAATTCCAGACTCTCACCCACTCGTCCCAGGAGCTCTCTTGCCTCAGAATTGATCTTCACCTTCTCCAACACCTTCTTCCCATGCCCATAGAACCCTGAGGTGTGGTCACTACCAGTGATCACATGGAGAGGTATGATTATATCTGCAACCTCTTCTGAGAGCATGGCACGGCAGTTGATTAATGCATGCTTAGGTTTAATCAGCAGATCACCTCTGACTTGCTGCGAGACGTAAGCTGCTTGGACATACACATCTGTGTCCTCGCAGTTTAGAACAACAGGCCCAGTGTACTTACTGGCTCTCACCTTTGCATAGGCAGAGAGAAGCATTGTATCTGCTTCTGGATGTCTGAAGACATAGTCCCCATTAGCCACACCAGTTCTCAGGTTGGTTGACGTTTCTCTCTCGCAGTATATGATGTCACCATGCACCTGACCCACTTGTTTTTTCAGCTGATCCTTTACAAGTTCTGTAGTCTGACCTTGTTTCCGGAATTAACCATGAGCTGCTTGAACTCAGCAGCACCTGGGAACCTATCTTCAGGCTTAGGGAAAATATTTGGTGCTTTTGGATATTTTGCTGCCCGACGATCGTGCTCATCATCCTTGATGCTGAAAGGAAGGTCATATATGTCATTGACAAGGATGATCAGGTATGCGTTGGCATGCGTGAGAAGATCATAGCACAGATTTTATCCAAGTAGTCACCCCAGTGGTACTCTAAACCGTCCCGCTTCCGAGACTCACGGTCTTCAGGTGTGGGGGTGGCAAGCCGCCAGATCAGCCCCATGTCCACAAGGCTAACGTGGTCTCTTGGTTTTTCACTTACTGGGTCTACCTTGAAGAGCTCTAACAACTTGCTCTTCACAGTCTTGCGCATTGACCCATCTACATTGTAGAGTGAAAGGCACTCCTGAGTCACTCTCCTCTCAAGGGCTGATTCAAGCTGGATCATTCCTGATCCCTCTGCAAGGTCCACAAGGGCTGCCAGCCCCAATCTCTCCATATCGGCAACCTTCATATGAGCACCAGATGGTGTACAGATCATTTCTCCAGCGAAATTTCACCTCTTATTCCTGTGGATGGTTGCAGTGAGAGGCTTGATCTTTGTGAACATTCGATCTTGCAGGAAGGTTTCAACCTGAGATTGGCCATCTGGAAGTGCAGTCTTTAGGTCATGCACTAACTCTGGTGAGGCGACCAGGCCAGACTGTAGCGACCTCAGTGTAGGTGAAGAAATCCTTCATGCATGCCAGCAGGTCCTGAACTGCCTGCTCATCCTTCTTCATCCTTGCTGGCTGGCATTCAGCATGCTGCCTATGGTGGCGCTGGCACTTGAGGCTCTTCTTTACAGTAGAGTTCACCCTTGCAACGTTGTTTGCATTTTTTGTTGTTGAGAACAGTTGCTTCTCATTATGTAGAAGCTGAATCCATCCTTGCTTTAGCTTCGAGTTCAGATTCATAGTTGTTTCTATCCAAATGTCAAGTGGCTGACAGGAGTAAGGTAGCCCGGTCATTGACTGGGTGAAGTGAATGTTGAAGAATACCCTTTTCTCATCTGACAGCGAAGAGAGCATTGCCCAATAATCTGGCAACCACCTTCCATAATCATGGTTGTCATATGCCATCAGTCCAGGCAGCATGTTGTAAGTTGAAAGTAAGTACTCTGTACCATTTCTTGCATGACATGCATCAATACATTGTACAAGTGGGTCGTCATCTCCAGGAACGAGACCCAAAAGTCCCCCATGTCTGTGCCAGGTTTCTCATACACTCTGTTAATCAGCTCCTTTACATCACCACCCTCAAGATCCTTGTGAGCTTTCTGTAGAGCCTCCTGAGTTTCAGTGAGTGCATTGCGCAAGGTCTTGAGATGTGTATGATGTCCTCTGATAGCTCTTCATGCTCAAGAATCTTTGCTTGTCGTTTATGAATTAGAGCCTCTCTCCAGAGCATGATGCAGCGCACACCCCGCCTGTAGTGCTTCCCTCGTAGTGCTTGGTCTACAGACCCCTCCACTACTACCCCTGCTGTAACCAGAGTGTCTGCCATTCCAGACCCCTTGAATCTCTTGTAGATGGCATAGATGTAGGACATCTGTTGGTGGAATGCCCAGAGGATTGGGATAATGTCCTTGAACATTTGTGCATTCTCTGCCTTGAGCTGAACAATCGTCTTGTAGGTGGGCAGGTCACCAACAAGAAAGGAGAATGGAATATTCTTCTTGTGCATGGCATTCACTAGTTTAACCATAATGTCATGCACCACTGACTTGCTTGGAGGTTCATTGCAGGTTGTGTGGTAGTAAGGCTTGCTCTTTTTGTGTGGTAGATGATGGCAGGACTGAGCACCACTGTATGCTGGAACCTGCTGCTCTTGAGGTGGTGGTCTTGAACCATCAGTGTTTATACGAGACAGTGTATGTATGACAGAGCGAGCACGCTGTGGAGCTGTGCCATTCACTGGTAGATCTATCATGGGACGAGCTGGTGGCTCACTCTTGCTACCAGCTGGACATCTGTACTGATGGACCTTTGTCAGCTCTGCACACTTCTGCATCAACTGTGCAGAGATTTCCTTCTTGGAGAGCCTTGAAGCAGGAACTTCATCTGGTTTCTTGTTATAGCTCTCTGGCTGCACATACATAACATTTGTTCAATGGGCTCCTGTTGAGTTGCCTGTCAGGGTGTCAATCTTGAAGTCATCATTGTCGATAATAACAATAGCTGGCTTGCCATCTGCAATCTCCTGTGGGCAGGTTGCTGATGCCTCTACATCCATCAAAGCCCAGTGGTCATAAAGGAGCAGCGTGTCTGCATAGCTGGCCAGACTTTCCAAATGGCACAAACTGAAGAATAAGTATACAATCCGTCTCCCACCTGATGAGGATTCTTTGAATCTTCATATGGAAAGGACAAACTACCTTACATATTGCCAGCTCCATTACAACCTGCAAGAGCATCCTTCTCCCATTGGTCACGGCTGGGAGCTAGTGAACGGAAAGTGTGCGACCAGTGCGTCACACCCTGCCCCCCCCTGCCCCAGCAGCTCACACCTCATGACTGCTCAGATGAGAATAGCAGTGATGATGAGAAGAGTCAGTGTGGAGATTCAACAGATTCAGATGAAGAGTCTTTTTGTTAAAATGTTAATAAAAAACAACTCCAAGCTAAATAATCTCCTTTGTCTTTTATAGGTGAATATACATACACCAAACTTTACAGTTGTATTCGCAACTATATTGTGGTTTGTCTAGAGGGATTTGTTGATACATCATTCTTGGTCTGATTTATATGACATTTTATGGCTAAAAATAGGGCCGAAATTAATTTAAGGCTATTGGCAGTATTTTCTGATTTACAGGGTTCAAAAGGAGATATTCTTGTAATGTATCTTGTAATGTCTTTTCATTGAATATATCAACAAAATGCACAAATAATTTTGAACCTTGTTTTTTTCAATGGTCAGATTCGTCCCTTCAAAATATATGCAAATTAGCGCATATTTAATTAGATATAGCCTGATTAGCATATTTAAACAAAAAATTACAGAAAACTTGCAATACATTTTTTCCTCCTATTCATGCGAGTAATCAACTGGCAAAGTTTCATGGTGATATCTGCAAGTTAAAAAATGTACCCTATTCACCTGTAGTGTCTCGCCTTAAAGAGCCAAAAATTGGCGGCCATCTTGAATTTGAAGGTCAAAAATAGGTCAAATCAATAAATCTACATAATTTATGAATTGCATGACCCAAATAGCCTCAGAAACCATGTATTATGCAGAACTGTGGCCGAAACCATTAAAAAGTTAATTTCCAGCTTGGCTGACGGCAGCCATTTTGGATATAGGGCTCTCAAAGATTTTCCCCAAATTTTTGTGAGGGGCACCCCGACTAATTTTTTTCTTTAACCTTTATAGATGACAAATCCAGTGAAAAACGAACCTTCCCTCTCCACGGTCACGGAATTGCTATATATGACCCAACTATTAACTTAGAATCTTGCAGTCAACATAAACAGTGGATCTGAGACATTTTTCGTTTCTACATTCTATTTATGTAATGTATGTAATGTATTTGTGAGTGAGTGTAGCCTAAGAATTTAATATTTAAGAATAGAATATATCAATAGAATTTGATATAGAATAGTAGATACAATTTTAGTATTAATGGAATACTGTAATCATGGATAATAATAATAATAATAATAATAATAATAGATAATAATAATGGATTTGTTGTGTTGAATGCATACTATGATACGTGTGTATTTTATTCATTTGTTCATTATTTAATAATTTATGTTAATAAAACGTTTGGTTGTTCAGCATTACACAGTCTCAGGTTTTTTTTTTTTTTTTTTTGAGAGTGCATTTTTGAGATTATACAGTTATACTAGCTCTTTAGGGACAGTATACAGGATGGTGTATTGGGGTCAGGATACAATATAATGAGATGAAGTAGATTCACTTCTGTATTGTGATATTCTGTATTGCCAACAGTCTGAAATCGCCATTAAAGCACTGGTATCTTACAACAAAAGAATTCCGGGGGGAGGGGGAGGGGGAGGGGGAGGGGGAGGGGGAGGGGGAGGGGGGATGTCCCCACCAAAGCTGAGGCCAAACCTACGCCCTTTTAAATTCCTGGCGCGTTTATATACAATCAAAAGGAGGATGTCTAAAAATATCGTTCAACTCCGGATCAGAAGACAATAAATGCCAGTGTTTTTTAAAAATTGATTTTTTCATGTAGGACTTAGGTGAATGTGTTGTAATACAAGCAAAAGAATACTTTCTTGTTTTCTTTGTCTTCTTTTTTAGCAATTCAGACCGTGTCTTTTTAAAAGCTGTATTGTATCCTTCTTCGACCCAATCCAAAGGATAACCTCTGTTCAAAAATGTATTTTTCATGATTTTCGATTTCTCAATAAAATCGGAATCAGAATAACAAATCCTCCTCAATCTGTAGAACTGACCTTTTTTTTTAAAAAAAGTCGGATGAAAACTGGTAGCAAGTAAAAGTGTGTTACGATCAGTCTCTTTTGTAAACAAAGTTGTAGTCAAACTGCCTTCGTTCTTCTGTACCCACATATCGAGGAAGTGTACTCTAGACGAATTAATTTCAGAAGTAAATTCTAAGTCGTCAACCAAGTTATTCAAATATGTCACAAATTCTCGATCTTCATCGTGATCACCCAAAAAAATACAAAATATATCGTCAATGTATCTATACCACTTCATGATCTGTGAATAGAAAGGATTATTTTCTGTATTCAATACATAACTCTCCTCAAAAAAACCCATAAATAAATTGGCATAGTTAGGGGCAAAATTCGAGCCCATTGCTGTCCCACTTATCTGGAGAAAAAAATCCATATCGAAACTAAAATAATTATATTTCAAAAGGTACGAAGCCATCTCGACGATAAAGTCTGATGGTGGATTAGAGTCCTCGCGTAACGAAAGATAATGTCTAAGTGCAATAAGTCCTTTTTCATGTGAAATGTTAGTATATAAACTTATGTCCAAAGTTAATAATAAAGAAAAATCCGGTAAATCATACACCTCAGAAATCTTATTGATAAAATCAGTAGAGTCTCGAATGTAAGATGGTAACGAATAAACAAAAGGTTTTATAAAAAAATCAACATACTGAGATAAAGGAGATAAGATCATCTCTCAAGATCTCTCATAATTTTTCATTGAATGAGCAAAAAGCTTTGACCGAATTGATAAGTGACCCAAGCATCATTATAAAAACTGCTGATAAAGGAGGGGCTATTGTAGTCCAAGATACGAAAAAAATACCAAGATGAAATTCTTTCACAATTACAGAATATTAGGTTTTATAAAAAACTTCCCAGTGATCCTACCAATACTTATCAATGAGATATTGTTATTTTTAACAAATGCTAAAACAGAGGGTTGGATATCTCAATCAGAGTTTAAATTCTTGTATTGTCAACATCCGATTAGACCTGTTTTTTACACTCTTCCTAAAATTCATAAGAGACTTATTGACCCTCCAGGTCGTCCGATTGTGGCACAGACTAATTCCCTCTTATCTCCTTTATCTCAGTATGTTGATTTTTTTATAAAACCTTTTGTTTATTCGTTACCATCTTACATTCGAGACTCTACTGATTTTATCAATAAGATTTCTGAGGTGTATGATTTACCGGATTTTTCTTTATTATTAACTTTGGACATAAGTTTATATACTAACATTTCACATGAAAAAGGACTTATTGCACTTAGACATTATCTTTCGTTATGCGAGGACTCTAATCCACCATCAGACTTTATCGTCGAGATGGCTTCGTACCTTTTGAAATATAATTATTTTAGTTTCGATATGGATTTTTTTCTCCAGATAAGTGGGACAGCAATGGGCTCGAATTTTGCCCCTAACTATGCCAATTTATTTATGGTTTTTTTTGAGGAGAGTTATGTATTGAATACAGAAAATAATCCTTTCTATTCACAGATCATGAAGTGGTATAGATACATTGACGATATATTTTGTATTTTTTTGGGTGATCACGATGAAGCTCGAGAATTTGTGACATATTTGAATAACTTGGTTGACGACTTAGAATTTACTTCTGAAATTAATTCGTCTAGAGTACACTTCCTCGATATGTGGGTACAGAAGAACGAAGGCAGTTTGACTACAACTTTGTTTACAAAAGAGACTGATCGTAACACACTTTTACTTGCTACCAGTTTTCATCCGACTTTTTTAAAAAAAAAGGTCAGTTCTACAGATTGAGGAGGATTTGTTATTCTGATTCCGATTTTATTGAGAAATCGAAAATCATGAAAAATAAATTTTTGAACAGAGGTTATCCTTTGGATTGGGTCGAAGAAGGATACAATACAGCTTTTAAAAAGACACGGTCTGAATTGCTAAAAAAGAAGACAAAGAAAACAAGAAAGTATTCTTTTGCTTGTATTACAACACATTCACCTAAGTCCTACATGAAAAAATCAATTTTTAAAAAACACTGGCATTTATTGTCTTCTGATCCGGAGTTGAACGATATTTTTAGACATCCTCCTTTGATTGTATATAAACGCGCCAGGAATTTAAAAGATAGCTTGGTACATGCTCGTTTTCAGAGCGTTAGTCCTCGTGCATCTCAGAGTTTACTTAGTCCTATACAGAAGGGCAATTATCGTTGTGGGAATTGTGCTCAGTGTAATAATACTTTCAAAACATCATTTTTTTGTCATCCTAGAACTGGTAAAAAAATATAGCATCAAATCTGTGATTACTTGTGTTTCCACTCATGTTGTGTACTTGATCCGTTGTCCTTGTGGTATAGGCTATGTGGGAAAAACGTCACATCAATTGAAACAAAGAATTAGTGAACATAAGAGTTCGATCAGAAGAAAAGATATGAATTATCCAGTCGCGGTACACTTTTTAAATTTGAATCACAATGTCACCTCTTTACGTTTCTGTGGGATTGAGAAAGTAACTTTGCCACCTAGAGGTGGAGACATTGAATTACTTCTACAGAGACGCGAACTGTTCTGGATTTACACCCTTCAAACTTTATTTCCTATGGGTATGAACGATGAAGCACCATTTAATGTAATGTTATAGTGATGTAATGGTTTTGAATGATGTGTTGTTCCTACTATGTATTCACAATGAGTTTGAGTGGTTATGGAGTCTGACTGTTGTAACAATTTGATGCTGTTTGATGACAACGTGTTGATCATGTGTATTAGATGATCTTGTTAACCTACAGTGGGATCTTTATTGATTGTTGTAACTATCATAAGTTGTAACTGTTTATGATGTGATGTTAATTTTATACTCCTAATGAGCTTAATTGTTTACAGATGGAGCTTTGGTAATTGGTCATGTGTTTATCTTAAAAGAGATGAATTTGAACATTTGTATACTCCTGATGAAGGTCGTGTGACCGAAACGTTGTGTGAATAAAGAATACTTCTTTGCAAGTTACGATAGTGTGCGGGAATTGCTTGTCTGTTGAAACGATATAGCCTTTTGAAATTAAGAACGGTTTAGGAAAAAACCTCTGGCGCCTAAAGGGTTAAAAAACCAAGATAACATCCAAGGACGTAACACCTAGTGTTTGGTTTCTTTTGTGCTCTAGTAGATGCCTCATATTTCTTTGATAACTTTTCATCTCAGTCAAGATATACACATAAATTATTTTTTTCCTTGTAGACATTGACGTCCTTTTTCTTTATAAAAATTAAATCATTGCAACGCATGATGTTTTATTAACAAAATTCGGGAGGAGCACTTTCAGATAATTAACTCAATTCATGACATGATAGGTATATACAGTATACAGCAGACTTGCCTCTGTTCCATGACAGTTTTCCAGCATTCATCCACCACCCCATCTCCTCATTTTTGACTATTCCTATCCCAACTCGGGATGAGGAAGTATTCTGGGTGTGGGCCAAATTCCGGGCTCGGAGCCCTCCCCTCGGACAGCACGCCAAATACGCATAACCTTTACACTGTTTAATTATACTGTATGTAAGTGTGAACTTGTACATTTCAATAATTTTACACTGTGTCCCTTAGAACGTCCATGATTCCTCCGGAGTTTTGAATAATGTGGTGGAGGAGTTGGTGCATTTTCGGAGTGAGGTTCGTAAATTTGCACTTTCTGTGCAAGACCAAGCTCCACAAGACCCCAAGCCTGGAAGTGAAATTCAGAAAAGTCATCCACAGTCAGACAGAATACCCTTGCTGAAGGCCTGTGATGCCTTAAGGAATAATCTAGCACCCCTTGGAGTCCACATTAAGGTAAGACTTCAAGACATCCTGTTAGACTAAGGCTGTTTCTTAATTCCAAGAATGCAAAGAACGGACTTGTGTTCTCGATGAGACTTTTTACTTGCCATGCGTTTATGGTTCGTCAATGTTAGATTCTTTTTAATATGCCAAAAAAAATACTGCCGCTTTCTTAAGGTCTTTATCACTTTATTAAAATTAAGCAAAAGAGACGGACAAATGTTTACTTTCACGAGCTGTCACGTATTTCAAACTTGCAGCGGGAATCTTTTAAGTGAGAACGAGAAGTTTAAAGCTTACAGGCTTCCGTACGTCGACCGCTCACTGCGTCTTCTGGGATTTTTAACAGTTCAATTCTCTCAAGTCTGCATTCTATGCATCCTCAATATAAAAAACACATCCGGGCACTTTCATGCATCCTCTATACTTGAGTTCTTGAGTATTGAACGTAGTACAAGAACACAAGGACGCAAAATCGCTGAAGAACGCATATTGAGAAACAGCCAAAGTGCAGCAGAGCCTTTAAAGCCTCCGACACCTTCTGTCAAAGCACATTGCAAGGCTTGTTGTGGTTAACGGTGCTAATATTTTGATTTTGGTTTCAGGATAGAAGCACAATCTCCACTTGGGAAATTACAAGAGGAGAGACGAGGAAGAATTAACCACTTACTGAATTGGACCATACCTTTATCTATTAGAACTTGGACATGCTGTTTGAAGCATTTCATCGGTTGACTGTTCAAGTTTTTCTTCAAAGAAATTACAGTTTAACTGAAGACACTTGCAAAAAAATTTAGTTATTACCTCTATTGTGCAACTAAAGTTGGAACACAACTGTAATCATAACCACATATTGAATCTGTAAATGTAAATAAAACAACTCTGTTCATAGTTTATTCTCAAGTAGAGCTTAACACTTTCTTAGCCATTCTTGTACAGAAATAACTAAAGCAAAGGATCCTTATCAGACTCCACTGGCTGAAGGTCAGTTTTTTTTTTTTCCATAAAAAAACTTCATTTTTTACGAAATTAATCATTTTTATTTAATAGACCGTTTTTCCCTTAATATGGATTTAGACTCCTCACTCGAGGTGCTATATTCCATTTGTCTACCCTTTTTGGACTCGGTAGCCCCACTTCATGTCAAAAAGTGCAAATCCAGACCTGAACCCTTGCTGAATGATGTGACTTGTGGGTTGAGGATAACCTGTAGAAAATTTTAACGAAAATGGATAAAAAACAAGTTACAGGTATCTTTTCAAATGTTACGGGAGTCTCAATACAACTATCAGAATACCGTAAAGATGGCTAAGAGAAATTATTTTGCAGAAGCAATTACAAAAAATTGTAGTAAGCCGCAAGTTTTTTTCAAATATATTAAATTCTGTATTTAATCCAACCACTGATGTGTTTTCTCACCCTCCAATTATCACTTGTGAGGCTTTTTTGGATTATTTTGTCCAAAAGATCTCTGAAATTCAATCCATGATCAAACCTAGTTTGTTTGATCCTTCAGTTGTCTGGCCACCTTTTGTTAGTTTTGACCATTTTGAAATTATCTCCTTGCAGTCACTAGCCGAGGTAATCAAGCAGTCAAAACCAACTGACTGTTTATTAGATATTATTCCAGCGAGATTAGTAAAGGAAGCATTTGATGTTCTTGGTCCTAATATCCTATCTATTATAAATAATAGTCTTTTAACAGGAGTAGTCCCTAATCAGTTTAAACATGCTCTTGTCCAGCCTCTTTTGAAAAACACACATTTGGACCCTGCTGTTGTATCAAATTATCGGACAATTTCAAAGTTACCTTTTTTATCAAGGTTTTGGAGAAGGTGGTTTTGAATCAAATAAACACTTTTTTGCTTCAAAACGATATTTATGCAAATTTTCAGTCAGGTTTTAGGGCTTAGCATAGTACTGAGTTGGCTTTGATCAGGGTTTTAAATTATTTATTGACTGCAGTTGACTCAGGGTCTTCAGCAGTTCTTGTTTTACTGGACCTTAGCGCTGCATTTGACACCACTGACCATGAGATTTTACTCTCACGCCTTGAAAAGGTTGTGGGAATTCACAGTATAGCGCTTGCATGGTTTAAGTCTTTTCTTTTAAACTGAACTTTTTCTGTAAATATTGGTCAAGATTATTCACAACCTGCCTCTTTGCTTTGTGGGGTTCCTCAGGGGTCCAATCTTGGCCCAATTTTGTTTCCTTTGAATTCTTTACCCCTTGGGTCAATTTTTAGCAAGCATGGAATCCCCTTTCACTTTTATGCAGATGATATGTAAGTCTATCTTCCTCTGAAAAAGAACAGTAAGAAGCAAATAAAGTCATTGTGGGACTGTAATACATGACATCAAATCATGGTTATCTTTAAAAATTGTATAACTAAATGAAGGTAAAACTGAAGTTGTGTGGTTTGGAGTTCCAAATAATTTTGTTGATCTGGGTGGTTTAGCCCCCTTCCTTAAGCCATTAGTGCGAAATTTTGGAGTTCTTTGACAGTGATCTCAAGTTTGAGAAACAGATTTATTCTGTGGTTAAGTCTTGTTTTTTATGACTTGAGATTAATAGCGAAGGTGAAACCATTTTTGTCCACACTTGATCTTGAAAAACTCATTCATGCTTTTGTATTTACAAGGCTAGATTACTCCAACTCACTATATGTCGGCATAAATAAATCATTGCTTAACCGCTTACAGCTGGTCCAAAATGCTGTGAGGCTTTTGACAGGTACTTGTAAGAGAGACCATATTACTCCAGTTTTTAATTTTTTTTTACAATGGATCGATTACAGAATAAAGTTTAAAATTTTGTTTTTTGTTTTTAAATCATTGCATGGAATGGCTCCATTGTATTTGGTGAATTTGATTGAGAAATATGAACCAAAACGGTCTTTAAGTTCAGCTGACCAGCTGGTTTTAACGACTCCTAGAACTAAATGGAGGAGTGAAGATCGAGCTTTTGTAGCAATAGCTCCAAAATTCTGGAATGATCTACCCCTTTCTCTCAGATCGGCACCCACATTAAGAGTTTTTAAACACAAGCTTAAGGAATACCTCCTCGCATTAGCATTTAATGGGATATAGTAGTTGTTCTTGTATTCAAACTGAGAGGTTTATTTTGCTGTTATTTTAAGTGTGGTTTTAGTGTTGTGTTTTTATGGTTGTCTTTGTGTTCTAGATATTGTACAGCACTTTGTTCAATGGTCAGTTTTGTAAAAGTGCTTAATAAATAAAAGAAACAAAACGAAACGAGAATGATATGGTATAGCCTACTATTCATAATTTTTTTAGGGCAAAGTTATTCACATTTGGCTACTTGATGTTTGATTGGTGGAAGACTTGTGTGCAGTGTCTATTTTCTCATAATTTCACATATGTTTTTCTTCTGGAAAAAAATGATATTAGATCATATTCTGTAGTGGTTCTCTGAAGACTCTATACATTCAAAAGAATTATACCACTGTTTTAGCAAGACAGACATTTTTGACTGTGAACTATCATGTCTGAAAATGATAACTATTTGGAAACAACAACGTTTTAGAATGCTCGTTTGTCACCATGTAAGCAGTAGGCTAGGCTATAACATTTTAAACCGGTTATGAAAAATCAAAATGGACCACTGTCACAAGTTTCCTCCTTAAATGGGGAAGAATAAGAGTAAAATATGTTATAAAAAAAAAAGAAACTATCTAAATACTTAATAATAAACTCAAATTAAAGGCCTGGGAAGCAGTCATTACTCTGATGTCATAGGCTACACCTAAATAGACAAATAACTTGGGGAAAATTGGATAAGATTAATTTATAAAAACAAAAAAATCTGTCTTTTGACTTCTGTGTGACGACATTTGCAGTTTAAATAGGGAGTCAGGACTTTTTTGCATTGTGCCATTGGTCTTGAGTTTCCTGTTGCGTCATTGCAAGTAAATTTTTAAGTGCTTTTGACATGGACCGTGTTTTTAAGCACGAACAAGACCATTTCAAAACACTAAAATATCTTGGAAGACCTGGAGAGAATCTGCTCCTTAAGGCTTTTGTACTATACAAGCCAAAACTGAAAACCAGCACCAGACAGTAAGAGAAAACTGAGGAAACTTGGACGGCGCGCATTTGTTATGCAAGGCGAAATTGGAAGTCTAATATAATTTTGAGTGTTCTCTCAGTTAAAATCATGCCTCCACCTGGGAAAATGAGAAAGCCCGATATTAAAATGGTTGTCATAGGAGACATGAATGTAGGGAAAACGTCCCTGCTGCATAGGTACACAGAAAGAAACTTTAAGGACACTTTGAGCACAATTGGTGGAGCATTTTTTTTGAAGCAGTGGGGTCCATACAACATCTCCATCTGGGATACAGCGGGTAAGGTTGATATCCAAATGTTGTACCTTAATTTTTATCCTGACCATAGATGAGACAAAATCTCATCTCAGGACTTTTGATGAATGGCTGTGCTGTTTTTAATTAAATTAGGCTAATTAAAAACAATAATTTTTAAATTTATCTTAATAATCGACATTTGTGAGATTTAGTCAGTCAAAACAGGTCTGAGTTTTATTGATTACTAATTTTGTGTTTCTGGAAAATAGTGATCTATGACGTATTATGTTGAATATCAAAGTTCTTTTGTGTCTATTTGTTAATGAGGATTTGTGGAGTCAAAGTTCTAGTTTTTATTTTGAAGTAAAAAGATAAAATTAGACCCTTGGGGTAAGATGACCCATACCCCAGAATTGCCCAAGTGGCATGTTGTTACTAGTGTTGATATTTTAAAATTGAACAATTATTGTAATGGGGTCATTTTCAATATTTCCATGAATTAGATGTACATTTCAGACATCTTTGATTTCATTAAAACCTATAGGTTAGTTGAGTGAAATCATTACATTAGCATTCATAGTGTTGCTATTATGACATATCACTTAAAATATGCTGGCAATTAAATGTAAATATTCAACTTGTGTGTGTAAATTCCCCTTTAGCCCTATTTTAAAACATTAGTCATATATATTTTAGAATTTTACAGCTCTAGTTGTTGTATTCTTTTAAATGTCAGATTGTGGTATTTAGATTTAGAGATAGTTGATCCACATGTGATTGTGATGAAATCAAGTGACAAACCTTATAGTCTTGTGTTAGTTCCGGAATGTCCCTGATCCATCCTATGCCAACGATCCTGAGATGTCGATTCCGTTCATCAATCTAAATAAATCTGATTGAGTAATTATATATGATCTGCCAAAATTAACTATTGTTGTATGAGGGGAAAAATGTATTTGTCTATTTTTTTAAATCTTTTTCTAGTTTCTAAAAGAGTGAGAAAAAAGCATGTTGCCATATTGCATCAATGACTGCAGTTATCTTGTGTTCTTTGCAGGATTTTGCAATCTTGGTAGTTTCAGCAATGAATGTGGATTTTTTTTTTCCCCCACATAATTTTAGTTGTCATTGATAGCCTATAATATCAATGTGCAAATTTGCTGAGTGGAAGCAACAGATCAATGTTTGTTGTTCAGTCAAAACATAACAAAACAAAACAAAATAAACATTTTAACGATTAAGGCAAAAATATAATTTGACCGTTTCCAATGAGGGTTACACGTTTCTTGATTTTTGAGATTGTTTTCACATATTGCACATATAGCACATCTCATTTTAACTTATGGGGGAAACCAAACAAAGAAAAAATCTTTACAAAATTTTGATTTTTGAAAACAATGAGGAAATGAGAATGAAGTATTTAAAATGAATATTTTAACCACTTAAAATTAAATAATATACTGTACATTTTTAACCCCTTTGTGCCAACTCATTTTTACTAATGCATTGTAAAAATATAAATGACATCAGTAATGCACTTACAATGGAAGTCTAAGAGGCAAGGCTTTTAAAGGCAGAAATGTGATGCTTGTGTTTTTGCTGAAGTGCTTATAGTAAAGAGGTAGTTTGCCCAAAAATGAAAGTTCTGTCATATTTACTCAACCTCATGTCTTCCAAACCCCAATGCTTTTCTTTATTCTGTGAAACAGAAATTAGACAATGACACTAGGCGAAATGTTCATTCTCTATTCTATACAATGAAAGCGAAAGGTCTTCTGAAGTCATAGCTGAAGCGGCAGCTTTGAGTGAGGAACAGCAATTTCACAGCTGAATCTGCACTCTGTCAAAAAAAGGAAAATTCCACTGTCTGACCCCATAAATGATCAGAAAAAATCTTGAGAACTTGACCTTGAGATGGGGTTGAAAAAGGAACATTATTTGATTTAATTGTTAGTAGAATGGCTAAAAGAACTGACCACGATGTACTTACCTCATTGATGAAGGAAGGAGGGATAGTAATAGGTTAACAAAACATGAAAATTTTGCATTATTATTAATTATTACTTTTTTTTTTCATGTCACACAAATACAAATTTTAAAGAGTCACAAATTGGACTGACAGCTTATAGATGTAGCTATTCTGTCTCAACAGTTCTCAAGGTGTCAAGCTGTTCATTGGAGGGCAAGATTACTGAATAACTTATCTTATATGTGTGTTTATTTTTTTATATAGAAATATATATTATGCTACTCTCAGACTGCAGCCAGTTTTTTAATATATGTGATCTATTCATCTCTGTATTTCTGTGTTTCTGATTTAATCAGGTCGTGAACAGTTCCATGGTCTTGGCTCCATGTATTGTCGTGGTGCTGCAGCCATCATTCTCACGTATGATGTCACAAACTGGCAGAGCTTTGTAGAGCTTGAAGATCGCTTCCTCTCTCTCACTGACTCTGCCAATAGTGACAGCATATTTGCCATCGTGGGCAACAAAGCAGACCTTACTGACCCTCAAGCCCAAGTTATGACCCCAGAGGAAGTCAGGGCAGAAGAAGGTAGTGTACTTCCCCTTCCATCCTGCCCCACACCCCCAGACTTTCCCTTGCACAAACAGGTGAATCAGGATGATGCCATAGCACTTTACAACCGCATAATACGCTATAAGGCACTAGAGGGCATCAGTCCACCAGCAGAGAAAATGTGCTTCGAGACAAGTGCTAAGACTGGATTTAATGTGGATGTTATGTTCGAAACACTCTTTGATCTGGTGTTGCCATCCATCATTCAAAAACGCTCCCAAAGTGAGTCACCCACATTGTGTTTGGAGGACTATACTGAAAAGGGGAGGAAGAGTAAAGGGGGCTGTTGCACATGAGAATATTTGCTGAAGAGTGTTTGGAGTCATGCATGAACATCCATTACTTGATGTTCACTTGATGGACTCTGCTCTGCTTGTGTGTGTGTGTGTGTGTGTGTGTGTGAGAGAGAGAGTGAGTGAGTGAGTGAGTGAGTGAGTGAGAGAGAGAGACTTGTTTTTCACAAATCGAGCACAAGGACTTTGAACTTAAGTTACTCAGTGTTTTAGCCCTCAAGTTGGTTATGTTCTTCTGAACACATAGTCTGCATTTTTTCAAAGGTGTCAAATATTAACAACCGTTGACAGTTACCAATCATATTTTGTGATATTTTTTAAAAATGATTTAATTTTGAATTAACTTAGAGTAAGTAAATTATGAAATTCTTTTTTTCATTGACTAGTGATTGTCATTTAATAAAGGTTTATGAATACAATTTTCACTCAACACTGTGCTTTGAAGTTGTTGATAGGTTTGTTTTTAACTTTCACTATTTTCCACTTTTATAGTCTACTGTCATTACAATTGTTTGCACTTATTTAAAACTGGTTCATCCTAATTTGTGCAATAATGTTACTACAATGTCTCACCAGTAGAGGTCACATAACTGAGAAAAGGCTAAAGGTTAAAATGCATGCATGCATGGTGTGCTTGTGTAATTATAAAAGCAAGAATAGAATAGAAGTCAGTCCCTCCAGGATTTCACGATTTTTTTGTGTGATTTTTGCGATCAAAATGACTGATTTTGTGGTGGTAATTTCCAGAAATTTGTGAAAAAATTTGCGATTTTTATATTTTATAATTAGGACATCACATTTACCATAAAAGTATTATGTCAGATGCACAATAGTCATACATGACACAAATCACAAACAAAATGCATAAAGCTTGTTTATTTTGGTCTAATCAAATTCTCATCAAATTAACTTTTAAAACAACCTATGGGCACAACCAGGAACATCCAAGAAATGATTTAAATAATCAAGTAAACACTCAGTAATGAAATAAGAACAAAGGAACAAATAACAAAAAGAAACAAAACAGGACAAATAAATACAAGGATACAGTTACAAACAGTGGATAATTTACGTTTTTTTTTTAATTGTGCTGTAGCTATTGTTGTTGCTTGATTAACATTAACAACACTGACAACAGCAGGTAAATTAGGTTACTGTCACTTTAAGACCTACTACAGTAATGACAAACGTCCCAATCAGTTATTACTGATAGTTTTACGTAAATACTCGCCAAGATTAATATTTTGAAGTAATTGTTGCTATGTGTATTTGTTCAAGCGCTATAAAGAGAATTTACCTGACAGGCGGTGACACGCAGTCAGTCACGCACACGCACACACACACACACACCCCAGCCGGCACATGACCGACCTTCAACGTTGAAATATGGTTGAAATAATGTCAGTTGTTGTTTCAACGTTGAAACAACGTTGAAATAACGTTTAATGCTAAATGGTTGAAAAAGGTTAACAAAAACACTTCTAAATCAACGTTGAAATTTTTACAAGATCTGTACGTTGAAACAACGTAATGTTTTCGACAACATACTACAAAAATATCTGCCTTTTAACGTATTATTATGACAATTAATTAGCATTTAATGACTTTATCATAACAGCTCTTCAGTGTATATATGTAAAAATACAATTATTATCATTATTAACAATAATCGTTTCACCCTCAAGAGAGCAGTGCAGCAGAAACCTTTTGCCTTATGTGGTTTTGTGTGAATTTACAATTTTGTCTGCTTGCCTAACAGTTTAGATTGCATTATTACATTTGTATTCACACTGTCATGTCATTTGACCAATTAATTAAATATTAATACAGACAGCAAATAAAACTGCCCTACACCACTATGTTAACTCGCGCAAACTATTGTTATTGGTTGTTTCGGCGTTTTACTTTGAGCATGATTGGTTAATCTTTCTGTCTTCCAGGAAACTGTCCAATGAGAGTGTGCGCAGCTCTGCCCGCCTATTTTAAGTTTGAAAATACGTCCGTTACTCTCGGTCGGTCAGCAGCTGCTGCTTGCGTTGATTACTCGGTCAGACCTGGATTATTTTATCTCTGCCTGGTGACCCTGCTGAAAAATCCAGCTAAAACCAGCCTAAGCTGGTTGGCTGGTTTTAGCTGGTTTAAGCTGGAAGTAGCTGGTTTTAGCTGGTCTCCCAGCCTGGCTTAGCTTGTTTTAGCTGGTCTCCCAGCCTGGCCTATAGCTGGTCAAGCTGGTCTCCCAGCCTGGCTTAGCTTATTTTAGCTGGTCTCCCAGCCTGGCCTAGCTGGTCAAGCTGGTCTCCCAGCCTGGCTTTGCTTATTTTAGCTGGTCTCCCAGCCTGGCCTAGCTGGTCAAGCTGGTCTCCCAGCCTGGCTTAGCTTATTTAAGCTGGTCTCCCAGCCTGGCCTAGCTGGTCAAGCTGGTCTCCCAGCCTAGCTTTGCTGGTTTTAGCTGGTCTCCCAGCCTGGCGTAGTTGATCAAGCTGGTTTCCCAGCCTGGACAATTTGGTGGTCAGCTGGTTTTAGCTGGTCTCCCAGCCTAGCCAAGCTGATGAACATCTCACCTTATTATTATTATTATATATATATATATATATATAATTATGTATAATAATAATAATTCACACACACACACACACACACACACACACACACACACACACACACATATACACACACACACACACACACAATAAGTTAGGCTAATATAGACGAAGTTGAATACACTAATTATTGGAACCGACTGGAACCCAGATTTTTTTTTTTTTTTTTGTTTGCTTGCCATTTAGTAATATAACACAATTATTAGTACTGTAACGCAACTTATTATATAAATGTAAATTGAATTTTTCAAAAATAAAATAAAAAACTTTTAATGCTTCTGTCACAATTTTGATCGCGTGCCATAAACCTGGCATATTGCACATGAATGGGTCATAGAACTACACACACAATGAGTTTAAAATTCATGATTTAATATTAATGATTTTTTAAATTGTTATATGTTTTAATTCTAGATGTTTATTTAAATGCTGCGTGACTTTGAAGTGTTTTAATGTGCGTGCGCGTGAACATTCGAACATTCGCATTCAAACACTGGAGCGAGCGCGCTGCGCGAGAGCAGACGGAAACGGGAAACGTCATCAACTGACACACAGCAAAACTCTTGTCTCTCGCTGTTGTTTTCACTGCTTTCAGGTGAGTTTAGTCAACAAATTCACACAAATAATACATACAAACCTCCCTGACACCTTTATTACGTGTAATTGACACGCTCCTGTTGAATATTTACTTTATAGAAATGGTTTTGTGTCTTCGAAAAAGTCCGTTAGCATCTCAACCATTTTCAGAAGAGGTAAGTTAAGTTAGGCCTACGTTAAGGCTAACTATAGACTGGAGCTCTTGTTTATGAAAGTTTGGGGTTTTAACCACATCTTTGTGTAGATAACAGTTTTTGATAGTTTTGTTTTGCTGGTAATTTGTCAATGGGTGATTGGAAGTAAGCTAATTTATTTAACCTAAAAGAATGCGCTGCACTGTTAATCACGTCACTTACTAACAGTGCAGTGCATTCTTTTAGGTTAAATAAATTAGCTTACTTCCAATCATTTTATTAATTTCATATGCATCTATTTATATTAATATATAATTAATTTTTATATTAATTAATATATTAAGATATATATATATATATATATATAATTTTTTTATTCTTTCTTTTCTGCAGTTCACCTCTGCTCTAGCTTGGTTTCTTGTAATAAACCCTATTGTAAATCTATGTTACATTGTTGGCTCTGTGAAATTGCATGTTATGTTCCTACTGTAGATCATAATGCTGAAGGCCTGCTGCACCCCCGTCCAAGAAAATCTCCACGGCTATGAACCATATGACTAGTAAGCAAAACCACCTCAAACATACAATGCACTACTGTCCAAAAGTTTGGGGTCTGTAAGATTTATGCTTTTGAAAGAAGTCTCACATTTTAAAATCATTAACCCCAGGTTTTTTCAGTGTGATTGTGAAGCCTTGAGAAGCCTGTAGGCTAAATAATAGGCGACAAATATAATGGTATAATGGTCGTAGTTATAATAATTTATTTAACTATTATGATAACAGGATATCATGGTCATTGGTATATTTTATTTTATTTCTCTAGGTCTGTTTTGAGTTATGTTGGCCAGTGAGACAGACACCATACTCAGGGGTATTTATTTATTTGTGTGTATTTTTTACTGATAAATACTGATTTTTTTTTTTTACTTTTAAATGCTAAATGTGATTCAGGCATGCAAGTTATTTTTCACAGATATCTGGCCAGCTTACTCATGGCTCATACTCTTAGCCTTTAAAATGTTTGAATTGATATCCCCAATGCAATATCAGGGGCTAAAGATATCATTAGAGTTCTTAAACTTATGGCTATGCTCTTGTTATCAGATGAGATATAATCCCTAGCGTTTGGCCCTGTGATTCTTCAGGACAAGACCATCCACACTCAGTAGATGAAGAAGGTGAGTTTCACAATAGCTGCTACTACCACAAATCAAGAGTCGGTCTCTTGGGGTGTGTGCATATGGATGAAAGCCTGTTGTGTTCGGTACACAACAGGCTTTCATCCATATGCACACACCCATATGTAGGCATGGGTACTGAAACCCAGTATTAATGGGCCCTGGGGCCAAATTATGGATGACCGCAGTATCGATAAGCTTGGACGTTATCAGTTCTGCTGATGGTACTGAAGAAATTACACGCACTATTTATTAAATACATTGTCTTGCAAATTGTATCTCACGCCATCCTTAAAAAATGTTAAAATCTTAAAATATTTGTTTGCCGTAACCCTGTCAATTTAGTACCGACCCAATTATTTATTTATTTTTCCCTTTTAGTCCGACTGACTTGCCGGTTGTAAACTTGCGTTAAGACCGACCGATTTTTCTTTTAACTCTTCAAACAACTAATACAAATGCAATAAAAATAATATTAGTTATTAAGTATTGTGAATATAAATTGCCTAGACCTACATACAAACATAAGCTACATTCTTTCTTTTAAATAAAAATAAAAACCTGTGGCGTGTCATCTATGATTATGTTTACACCATTGGTTTACGCATGTCACACTATGGCCTGCAGGCTAAGTTCGCTTCGTTTCATTCACTGTCAATGGTTCGCGCTTGGTAATGATGGCTGCGGCTTTATCAAATTACTATAAAGATTATTTCATTTTTATATGTTGTTGAATATGGTTTATTAAAAAATAAACATGTGAGAGCGTGTTATAGGCTATATGCAGAGATGGGAAGTAACGAAGTACAAATACTTCGTTACTGTACTCAAGTAGATTTTTCAGATATTTTTACTTTACTTTACTATTTATTTTTGTGCCGACTTTTTACTTTTACTCCTTACATTTTAACATGAATATCGGTACTTTCTACTTTTTTTATTCAAAAAAATTGGCTCGTTACTTTAGTTTCAAATAATTTCAGTGGAGTCGTTATTATTTTTGCGTCATCAACCCTTCACAGGGAGTATGATTGACAGGCGATGTGACCAATCATAATCCGCCATTTTGTCCGACAAAGCAGTCAGGAGAGTTAGTAGATTAACATTGGAGGATTTAAACTTGAAAAACTAAGTGTACCGACATCTTTTCGCGTAAAAACATCATTCCCTATTATGTTCATTCATGTTTATTTGATGCTATAAATTAACTAGAAGGAAGAGATGATCGGTTCACGAGCAGCTTTAAAGGGATAGTTCACTTTGAAATTAAATTTTGGTATGTTTTAGCTTACCTCAAGGGCATCCAAGATGTAGGTGTCTTTTTTTCCGCAGTAGTTTAAATTTTGATATTTTCAGGTCAAACCGTTCTTGTCTGTCAGTCATATAATGCAGGTCTGTGGTCACTGTCTCAAAGAGCATGCACAGAGTCCAAATTAAAACAATTCCCCATCGTCCAAATGAAACAATTCCCCATCGTAAGTACACATTGATGGCCTAAGACACGAAACGAGCGGTTTGTGTGAGAAAACGAACAGTATTTATTTAAAAATACTGGCGATATGCAGGTAAGAATTTTCTTTTTCTTTTTACAGTCTAGCAGCTAACGTTTATGGACACGGGTAACGGTCATTTAGGCTTACTGCAACCTCATAAAATAAATAAATTAAGTTATCTCTGTGTGTGTTTTTGTACTGATTCACCATTAGCGTAGTGATATTAGCACGTATTTCAATGTAAGTTAGTACCATCTGACATTGCTGTGTTTTGTTGTTGGTAACATTAGCTAACTTGTGTGTTTAGCTGCTAACGTTAATGTTGTCAGCTAACGTTAGTTTAAAAACGCATGAGAGGTAAAAAAGCGTGGGAATGAGTAAAGTGATAAAACTGTCATTTATTCGTTAGAAGTTTAGATAACCTATTCAAACACTGATAACGATATTGAAAAGATATTTGTTTACATTTTTTTTAGATCAAGCATTGGAATAAGATTTTTATCGGGGGAGAACACCCAACAGAAAGACCCATTCACCAACTACAGTAAGTCAATTTTACCCACTGTTCGAAAACCTACACTGGGATTAATATATAGTATTAAGTATGATTTTCACCTTTAAAGTAACACATTTAACGTTAACGTTACTGATAGAAAGTCTGAGTAACTTTTTGTCCTTTTGTCTTTCTTCTGCTGAAGTGGCGCACTGAAAGTGGATTCATGTCACCTTCATCAGGCCTTTCTTTAATCACTGGAAACCATTAAGGGAAAGACCCTCAGACGTGTCATAATAGGATAAATGCAGCTGCAGGTAAAATTATTTGATGGTTTGATTTTGGTGTACCATTTGGCTTTTTTGTGTGTGCTTCCCTTGCTATGATACACATTTCTGATGGGATTTCCATGCTTTAAGTGTATGTTTACATTTTTAATCATGTAAATTAATACTAACAGTCTCAAAGATGACATTACTCAGTTCATGTGTGAATGTTTTAATGGCAAACGTTTTTACAATTTAAATCAATTTTTAAGATTGTTTAAAGGAATTGTAAAAAAAGAAGCTTTTTAAGGACTTTTCATTGAATAATTTCTTCTTTCCCCCCTTCAGATTCGCCAAGGATCCAGCTGATTACTGGCAATTTGGTGGAGGATTATTCTTTAGCTGCTACATTGCACTGTCACTTCTGGTACGGATTCATTGGCCTTTTGTGTTGTTATTTTTTTTATTTTACTTGATTTAATAAATTACTTTTAATTGGTACAATGTATGGTTAGGATTCTGAATTAAAACAGTGTAATGTGTATTGTTTCTCCACAAATATTATCAGAAATATATAATTGTTGAAACAATATAAACCTGCATTGAACGATATAAAGAACAACAGACCTCAACCCTCTCAGCTCAACACCACAATTTGTTGATTTCTTTATCTGTTTTAAGGATGAAATCATGACCTTATAATTATACTAACCGTAACTGACACATGGGAGTAATATTACATTTTTTACAATTCCACCTTGGGGCTTTGAAGAATTTCTTGTGTAAAAGTACATCTGGATACATAAAATATGTGTTTTAGAATGGATAGTGTTGTATACTTTGTTTTCTACCCTACAAATTAAACTGTAAAGTGAAAATCTTGTACATGAATTATTTTGTATTCAGTGTTTTCAGTTTTCAGTGTTTTTGCTTTTATTTATAGGATAGTAGCAGACAGCGGGCAAGAAGTGAAGAGGAAGTGATGGCATCGGAATGGACCTCGAGCTGGGACTCTGTTGGAGCACTGCACAAGGCTGTCACATTTTATTGAGAATTTTAAAACTTTTTTTTTCACTGTACATTTTAAATATTAAATGTAATTGAACAAAAACTGTCTTTAAATATTCTATTTAGATGTTTACTTCTACAGGTTTTTAACATTACTTCGAAAACGCTGCAATTTAAAGTTTGAGATGTTTTTCATCTGTTTTAGAAAGTATTTTTAGACTTTTGTTTTTTCAGAATAAAACTTGTTTTACAATCCTGAGCATGTGTTAACTCATTATTTAATGTGTTTAAGCCATTGCTGCCAGTCATTTGATAGTTAACAATTTTTAGTGTACAATATGGACAGTTAATCACTAATTCAGTCAGCATTGTCATGACTCATGTTCCAACTGCAAACTAGGTTGTAATTGAATGTACAATTGTATTATCCCATGATGAAAGGTAAGACGGTGAAACAACGTCACGATATCAACGTTGATTCAATTTGCAAAATCGAAAGGTAATTCAACGTTGATTCAACGTCGAAAGAAGACCATAACCCGAAAGGTAAGAGTGAAACGACGTCGCGATTTCAACGGTGAATCAACGTTGTTTCTTCCGCGGTGAAATGACGTCACAATATCAACGTTGATCCGTTTTGCAAAATCGAAAGGTAATTCACCGTTGATTCAACCAAGGCACCTGACGTTGTTTCAACGGTGAATCAACGTTGAAATGCCGGCTGGGACTGCAGTCAGGCAGTCACTCGTCAAAACAAAACAATTTACCCCCACTCTCGTGCAATATATCAGAATATTGCTTAGCCCGCTCCTTGGCGCTTATGTGAGAGGGCAGGTGAGACAAATTTTCTTTCGCCATGTTTCTGACAGACCGCTCACAGACATAACGTTGCGTGCGCAACATCTGTATCCACATAAAATGCATTGAAACTTTAATTAAACTAGAGATATTTCAATTGGGTGATTATAATTTAATGTTTTGTGAGGTCTTTTTCATTTTTGTGATTATTTTGCGGTTAAATTAGGAATTATGCAGGATCGCAAAAAAATGCGACAATTTGTTGATTTTGCGTTGTATTCAGCGATCGCGGAATCGCGAAAAACTGGAGGGACTGAGAAGTTGTAGAATAGAACACACTGAATCCTAAACATTCATTGCAAATCAAAATGCATACGACACATAATGGAAAATGTAATTATTAGGTGTCCTTTAATTATTTGGTGTTTGTCACATTCAATTGTTTGTGTCATATTTATGCAACAATTATATATTTACCCCAACATTCCAAAGAAAGTAGAATTGTGTTGTTTTATTATCTGGGTTTGTCTACTGTTCCTGCTCAGATGAATCTGTGATGTAACATTTGCCCTGAATTAAACACACATTAACTTGAGAAGCAGAGCCTGGAATGTGCATTGGCCACACTTCACCTGCTAATGCACACCCATCTACCTTCAACATTCAGTTAGAGAATGCATGTAATAAAAATAACAACTAGATGTACCGCATGGCGGTACAAAATATGACCGCCGCTCAGGCCTGCACTGGCTTTCCACAAAAATAAATGACGTGGAGCAATTTGGCTGTATTGCGTGTTTATGTATATACCTAAAAAAAAAAGTAGTAGTATGTGCATGTCTGTGTGTGTGTGTGTGTGTGTGCGTGCGTGTGCGGTACGGTGGCCGAGAGAGCTCAACGCGCTGCAAATGAAGAAAACACATGCAAACAGAAAAAAACGCATGCAAACAGAAAAAAACACATGCAAATAGAAAAAAACACATGCAAATAGAAAAAAAACCCACCAGCGAATAAGAAAACATCTTCATCAGTTTTACAACTCACGTGCGTCCCAATACTCACAACACAACCAAATACAGAAACGCGCTGCAAAAGTTCACAACAAAACCAAATACAGAAACGCGCTGCAAATAGAACAGAACACAACGGAAATGTTTCCGGGGAACCCAATAAGTGACGGACGGACGTCTAGGACGTGCTTACAGCCATATCATATAAAGGCTTACAGCTGTCTACTTTTATTATTATTATTTATTTATTTTTTTGCAAAACATACAAAGATGACACGTTTATGACATACAACTTTGTATACAATATACAAAATGTATTTGCGATATGTTCAATGTCACAAGAATACTAAAAAGAGCTGAAGACTAAAATAAATAAATAAAAAAGATAGAGAAAAAGAACGAGGAAAAGACATTAATCTATACATCAGTTACATTGAACACATTTTGTCATGTTATAATAAGTTTCATAAGAAATGTTAGAATGTAGCTATAGGTCCAAATATGAGACGGCAAGTTTTAAAGTTGAGATAACACATATTTTAAAAACTTTGTTGTATAAAATGTATATTTATTTGCAACAGTTATGTTAACAGCATTAATACTATATTTCTGGTAAGAACAGCTATTCAGCTGATGGACACGCGCTGCGTTGTCATGGGAACATCCCAGGTGAAAATAATGAGGAAATTACGTTGTCTTTCGTTGCTCCCTTCATCAACATAATGGCACACAAGTGCCCCGCTCACTCCAAAGTGCCCAATTCAAGGGCTCTGCCGTCTGCCCTTTTAAGAGAGTAACGTTAGGGCATAGGTAAAAGCCAGAGCCCGCGTCTCTCTGGTAAAGCTCGCGAGCCGTCCGTCCGTCACTTATTGGGTTCCCCGGAAACATTTCCGTTGTGTTCTGTCCTATTTGCAGCGCGTTTCTGTATTTGGTTTTGTTCTGTCCTATTTGCAGCGCGTTTCTGTATTTGGTTTTGTTGTGAACTTTTGCAGCGCGTTTCCGTATTTGGTTGTGTTGTGAGAATTGGGACGCACGCGAGTTGTAAAACTGATGAAGATGTTTTCTTATTCGCTGGTGGGTTTTTTTCTATTTGCATGTGTTTTTTTCTATTTGCATGTGTTCTTTTCTGTTTGCATGTGTTTTCTTCATTTGCAGCGCGTTGAGCTCTCTCGGCCACCGTATGTATGTATGCGTGTGTGAAGTAGGCAATGTAGCTCGACTACGCCACCCAATTGAAGAGCTGGGACTCGATTAATTAAATAACTGCAAGTTCATTTAATTTGGTGGGAGCAACACAACAGATTCACCAAGACAACAAATTTAGTAAAAAAAATATTTATTATAATCTCTAATTCAATAGAAAAAGTAGGTGCCCATGCACACACTCAGGCTTTTAAAACTATTCATCAAGGTAAAAGCTGGACATCAGACAAACACGTTCAAGTCCACTGGAAGTCCATAGGTGCACAGTCCATAAGCAGTCCCTCTCGCGCAAGTCCGTCTCACGCCAGGCAGTACGTATAAGCAGCAGGACACCTGTCAATCACCGCACGCACCAGCACAACACTCACACAACAGGAAGAAAAACCGCCAGTATCTCCACAATAGATAACAAACACAGCATAAGCACAGCACCACACTAGAAAGCTATCAATCGTGCACTAATCAATTACAGCACTACAATCCGTGAATATAAGTTAATGGTATGACTACAGTGGACAGACTGACGCTCTCTAATTTAGATGAGACCGTGGCGTGGATCTTAACTTCGGACGAGGCAAGACAGCATAACTTGGGATAGAACGTCACTCACCCATAAACTGGGAGCAGACGAATCTAACTCCCAGTCTCGTTGAACAGCGCTCCTCAAACCACAGGACCAGAACGAACGAGGCGGGGCTCGGACAGCACAGCGGAGGACAGCAGCAATCCCAGCGCAAAAGAGGACGGCAGAAATTCCAGCACAGCAGAGGATGACAGCAAGATTAGCACAGCAGAGGACGACAGCAATCCCAGCGCAACAGAGGAGACGAAAACACACAGCAGCCACCGAGTCGACAGCAGAACCGGCACATCAGCAGAACTTCAGGCTTCGATACAAGCAAACAATTATCTGTGCGATGATCGCGGCAACAAATATAACAATCCAGCAATAACGTGGAGACAGAGTTGCAACAACAGAGTTCGCGGGGCAGCAGCCACCCCGTTTCAGTTTCTTCGCTCTTTTTAAGCCGTCTTTGATTTAACGTCAATTACCAACAGCTGTTCATCTGCTAATCAGCTGTCATACGAACAGCTAAGAGAGTACAGGGGGGTGTTGCCCAACATTCTAAATCACAATCAAACAATAATATGTGCATAGAAAATAATCACAAAGAAAATCAAAGGAAAAAAAGGAAAAACAACAGTGCAAAATACACACGCACACAGAAACACAGCCAAATCAAATAACCCATAATCTCTTCATGACACGTGCGTGTGTGTTTGTGTGTGTGTGTCTGTGCATGTGGATTTGTATGTGTGTGTATGGGTGTGTGTCTGTGCGTGTGGATGTCAGTGTGTGTGCATGCTTGCGTTTGGTTGTATTCCTGCATGTCTGTGTGTGACAGTATCATCCTAAACCAGCAACCCTTCGCTCAACACCACCATCTACAGGCCGATGAGTGTACAGTCACTAAATGTGCACATAAATGAATTTATTTTATACCCGCCCCCCCATGGATGAAATTCTACGAAACTTAGCATACCCCCAGAGGATGTCAAGTTAATCATACACATGAAATATGGTGCAGTTCTGAACATCTCAACTGAAGATAGGGGTGATTAAAGCAGAATAATATTGCATTTTCATTTCTTATGGGAAGGGGTGCAAATCACAAATGAGTGATTATGGGCTAGGTTGATGTGGGCCCTTAAGACCAACATACCATAAAAATTTCTTCATCCTCGGTGCCACGGTTCAGGTAGTTATTTAGGAAAAACTGCATTTTTTGGGTTTGGGGGGGCCCAGCGCGGGGGGGGGGGGGGGGGGGGGGTGTGGGGAGTGGCCCCCGGGGACCAAACGAAATTTTTCCGTAAAAGTCTAGTGGGGCTACATGCCCACCAAATTTCATGTTCCCCGGTGTTTCGGTGTCCCTGGTATCGTTGACGGAAAATTCAGTAGATGACGAGAAAAAAAAAAAAAAACGTTGACAATCTATTATGGGCTAGGTTGATGTGGGCCCTTAAGACCAACATACCATAAAAATGTCTTCATCCTCGGTGCCACGGTTCAGGTAGTTATTTAGGAAAAACTGCATTTTTTGGGTTTCGGGGGGCCCAGCGCGGGGGGGGAGTGGCCCCCGGGGACCAAACGAAATTTTTCCGTAAAAGTCTAGTGGGGCTACATGCCCACCAAATTTCATGTTCCCCGGTGTTTCGGTGTCCCTGGTATCGTTGACGGAAAATTCAGTAGATGACGAAAAAAAAAAAAAAAAAAAACTTTGACAATCCCTATATGACCGCCGCTAAAAAAACATACTGTGTCTGAGTATGTCCTTGTAAAAAGAAGTCACTCTTTCAAGTGACTATGAAGTACAATTATGTGGTTTTTTTTTATTAATACAGTATATACCTTTTTCTGGATATACCCTGAAAGAATGGAAGTGAAATGTGACAACATGCCCCATAGGTGGGGTACATTGTAACATGTGAGGGGCACATAGTAACATGACATATGACAGCTTAAAATGTTATCTGATCTAATAAAAAATATATACAAGACAAACTAAAATATTTTCTAAATAAAATACAATTAAAAAACTTTTTCATATAAAATAATGGCAATTTTTAATAATTAAATATAAACTAATTTTTGAGTTTTGACTACGAACACAGGAAAACACAGCTATATAACATAGTTCAAAACAAATAAATAATTAGTAATTTCTGAACATTGACTCTCAGTCTTTATTCACCTTTTTCTCACGTTTTCTCAATAAAATTAATAAAACTATAGAATATAATAGCATATTTCTAATAGGGGCACATTGTAACGCAGTGTTACAACTTGCCCCGCCTGCACAACTGGGATTTAAAGGAGAACTCCGGTCAATTTTAACATTGAGCTAATTTTTTTTGTAAATTTGGAGTGCTGTCACTACAGAGAACAACGACAAAAATCGGTGTTGCCTACACCGTGTTATCCTCTTTTTAAAATTTGCACCCTGTTGACTTAAATGGGGCAAGTTTTAAACCTGCTTTTAGCCTCTTAACATCCTTGATGTGTCATTACAAGTGCACAGCCAATGTGAGTGATTCCTTCAGAGTGAACACGGTGAATCTGACTGCAGTAGAAGTTAATTCGGCCAGTGCACATACCTGTATTTATTTCCTGTTTTCGGTCGAAGTCCACAGTAGTCGATTGTCGAGTTCTCCACTGTTGCTCTATGATCACGCGCGTGAACTCAACAATCGACCCCAAAATTTCAAGTCTCTACGACTTACGGTTTGGTCTGCCCGATCAGTTTTATGTCTGAATGTTGCATCATGGGAAAATTAACAATAACAATAGGGTTTCAGCACTTCGTGCTTGAACCCCTAATAAGTGCCTAAAAAAGGGCCACAAAAAGGCCTCTAAAAAAAAAACTATAGGGTCTAGGCACTTGCCGCTTGCGCTGCTGCGTTCCAAAAACTTTATCAAGCCTTTTAACATGTGCCTCGGAGAGGAAAAATTACTTTTTGTATGCAAATCAGACAGCAAGATGGCCGCTTTCAGCCATTTCATGGGATTTGCCATAGAAATACATAATTTTGACACCCTTTTAACAGTTAGAGCGCCACCAAGTGGCCAGTCGCCGCATCCTTTTTCACGCGACCACAGAATGAGCTTGTACATACGTGTGCTGAGTTTGGTGCAAAAATCTCGTTCCGTTCACGAGTTATAGCCAATTAAGCAAAATGGGCTCCTCCCACTTGGAACGTTTTGGCGGCCCTTAGGGACCGTGAACCGAAATTTTCACTTTTTTTGATAATTATTGACAATCAGACTCCAGAGAATCTTGCCGCACTGGTTTGGTTCCGGTCGGGCTAAAAACCTAGGACTAGTTCACGAAAGTAGGTTTTTGGAAAAAACCCAAATACCTGAAAATGTTCCCAGGTGACGAGCAAATCCGAGGCATGCATCTGGTCCGCCTCGAGCCAAGGATTCCAGCGATATAAGACACTTGAGCCTACGCCTCACGGTTGAGGAGTTATGAGCCGTTTCATACTTTTGACCGCTGTAGCGCCCCGTCAGGCCGACCGGGGCGGGCCTTGGTGATGCTGTAGGCGGTGTGAGTACTACCAGCCCCCAAAGTTTCAAGTCTCTGCGACTTACGGTTTGGTCTGCCCGATCAGTTTTATGTCTGAATGTTGCATCATGGGAAAATTAACAATAACAATAGGTTTTCAGCACTTCGTGCTTGAACCCCTAATAAGTGCCTAAAAAAGGGCCACAAAAAGGCCTCTAAAAAAAACTATAGGGTCTAGGCACTTGCCACTTGCGCTGCTGCATTCCAAAAACTTTATCAAGCCTTTTAACATGTGCCTCGGAGAGGAAAAAGTAAGTTTTTTGCCCTTTTAGCTCATTTATCATGGAAATGTGGTGATTTTTTTTTTACCTTTTAAACTGTGACACCTCCACTGATGGCCCGATCTCCATAAAAGTTTGCACGCTTCTTTAGAATAATATGGCGCATGTGCTCAGCTAATTTGGTGAAGTTCTGCTCTTTTTTTTCCCCATTTTTCAGTCATTTAAATGTCATTTTGCATAGGATAATACAGAGGCCTTCTCACCTTTATGACAGTTAAAGCGCCACCAATGGCCCGACGTCTATGAAAGTTTTCAAGCTTCTTTAGGATCATACTTTTGACCGCTGTAGTGTGATAACATGTCATGGCCACGAGATATTAAATTGTGGGAACGTGATATGTAGAGGCCACGAGATAATTTTTCAGAGGTAACAACATTATTATGTTGTGGCCACATGATGTGAAGTTGTGGCCTCAAGATCCTATTGAGGGAACAACATCTTTCTTGAGGCTACGACTTCTTATGTTGAGGGAAGGGAATGACGTCTATTTCTCATGGCCACGAGTTTAATGCGCAAACAAACCTGCGTGACCATAGCAATCTGGGATTATTTTTAGATTTTTTAGACAAAAAAGTGTGGAATTAAGAAAGGATTGTTTTAACCTTTATATACTATTATATTAGGCCTATATTATATTGCGTGCGATGTTGTCTATAGACAGCATTCAAATTAAGTCTGTTATTATCAATAAATGTAAAAAAAAAAAAATCAATAAATGCCATCCCAGTCTTTTGAATCCATTCACTGATCGTTTCTTTTTATTTCATATTTGTATATTATTTTTGGTTATATTTGTATTAATTGTTATGTAATAAACTACATCCAAATGCTGTCTAGGGCTAGGCAACATTGTGTGCATAGTAAAACCTATAGCTGTAGTTTGGCAATTATTTTGTCATATACTTAAACCAAGTTTAGTGTTTTGTTCATCCCTCATATTTAAAATATTTGAAAAATATATATTTTTCCCCTTAAATTTTGATTAAAATCAAAATATCACCTCCGGACATCACTTTCGGCCATTTTAAGTTAATATAAAAAATAAAATAAATGTTCATAGTTCTCAGATGTTGGATAATGGATAACTTACAACGATTCCTCACCTCATAGTTACAACGCGGACTGTTGAGCAGACGCGTTTCAAGCCTATTAGTGATCCAACATCGGATACTCTTATAGGTTACTCCAGTGGATCACGGCTGAACGCGTCTCCTCCACACTCACTTACAAACAAACTTTTTTTCGCCTATAGTGCGTTTACTCTACACCCGTACCACTAAAAAGACGGATTATATCCAAGACTTCAGTCATAATTAGTATTAATATTGATAGCATCACTGGTAGCGTCGCTGCTAACTTACTGTCCATCTGTTAAAATGGCGAATATATCAGATGTAAGTAGTCTACCTTTTGGTGCAGGTGAGGACACATTCGAGCTGCACGCGGTGCAGTCTGAGCTGGAAGCTGTTGAGAAACAGATCCACGACCTTTTAGTGAGACAAGCCGAGCTGATAGACCGGCGTTTAGCTCTTGAAACATCACGCGCCGATGCACACAAATCAGTGATTAACGTTACTAACCCGCTGACTCCGACCTCGTCTACTCCGTGCGTTTCTCAGCATCGGTCCCGAGCACCGAGGTCGCGATCGGCCATGGTCTCGTTCACTCCGGCTCCAACACGCCACCACGAAGCCTGGATGATTCCGCAGCGGAAGACGCGAGTCAGGTCTAGACCAAGACTCTCTCCGACCCTCACGGTTTTCGAAATATCCACCCAAAATCGTTTCTCCCCTCTACGCGAAACAGAACGCGATGCTGTCATCATCGGCGATTCCATCGTTCGGCACGTACACGCTACGTCAGGTAAAAGTAAGGTGCACAGTCACTGCTTTCCTGGTGCTCATGTTTCTGAAATCGCTGCTCGTGTTCCCGAGATTCTGAACGGTGACGAGCGCGTTGGAACTGTGGTCCTGCACGCGGGAGTGAACGACATCAGGCTGCGCCAGACGGAGGTTCTGAAGAAAGACTTCAGGACTCTGATCGATACGGTACGCAGCACATCGCCTGAAACAACGATCATTGTGTCAGGACCGCTTCCCACGTACCGACTAGGACATGAAAAGTTTAGTAGATTATTCACGCTAAATGAATGGTTAATGTCATGGTGCAATGAGCAGAAACTGCTCTTTGTAAATAATTGGAATCTGTTTTGGGAGCGTCCTAGGATTTTCCGTGCTGATGGCTTACACCCAAGCAGATTCGGAGCGGATCTTCTGTCAGATAACATCTCCAAAATGTTAAATACCTTTTGACTAGTAACCAAAAGTCCAAATCACAGTCTCTGCTGCACCAATTTAACTGATATAAATACTAGTGTAGAACATTGCATAGAAACTGTGTCTATTCCTCGTTTAGTGAGATCAAATAATAAATCTACTGCAGGATCTAGGAAAAATCTAATTGTTATTAAAACAGAAAATGTTGCTATTAGTAAACAAAAACAATTTCTAAAGCTAGGTCTTCTAAACATTAGATCACTCACACCTAAGGCAGTTATTGTAAATGAAATAGTCACAGATAATAGCTTCGATGTACTTTGCCTTACTGAAACCTGGCTTAAACCAAATGATTATTTCGGTCTAAATGAGTCTACTCCATCAGGATACTCCTATAAGCATGAGCCCCGTCTGATTGGTCGTAGCGTAGATATTCTCAATGTTACTCGGGTTATAAGTTTATTTCATTTTAAGTACTTGTACTAAATGTTACGCTCTTAGATGTTAGAAAAACATCCCTATTATCTCTAGCCTTGGCTACCGTATATAGACCGCCTGGGCCTTACGCTGATTTCCTAAAAGAGTTTGCAGATTTTCTCTCAGACCTATTAGTCAATGTCGATAAAGCATTAATTGTTGGAGATTTTAACATACCTGTAGATAATCCAAATGATGCGTTAGGGGTGCGTTTACAGATTTATTAAACTCCTTTGGGGTCAAGCAAAACGTTACCGGACCAACTCATCGTTTTAATCATACACTCGATTTAATTATATCACATGGAACCGATCCAACCGATATAGACATCATTCCACAAAGTGATGATGTCACTGACCATTACATGGTAACTTGCATATTACGTACTCCTGTAATATGTCATGCTGCGCCGCGTTATCGATCAGGCAGAACAATCCTTCCATCCACCATAGATAATTTTTCAAATAGCTTATTTGATCTGTCTCAGCTGCTCAGTGAACCTAAACAAATAGATGAACTAGAGGAATTAACTAGCACTATGAGCACCATTCTTTCTGGAAAATTGGATATTGTTGCACCATTAGATTAAAAAAGGTCAGAGAGAAAAGTAAAGCACCCTGGTACAACAATACTACGCATGTTCTAAAGAGAGAAACCCATAGTTTGGAGCGTAGATGGAAGCAAACTAATTTGGAGGTCTTTAGAATCGCGTGGAAAGACAGTATGTCACGTTATAAAAAGGCCCTAAAATCGGCCAGGGCTGAGCACCTCCGCAAACTAATAGAAAACAACCAAAACAATCCTAGGTTTTTATTTAACACCGTGGCTAGACTAACAAATAAACAGATGTCACCTGAACAAAATATTCCGTTACAGTTTAGTAGCAATGATTTCATGAAGTTCTTCACTGAGAAAATAGAAAACATCAGAACCACAATTGTAAACGTTTAGTCCTCAATCGCGCCTTATAATTCAGCCTCAACTATCACCCCGCAAGAACAATTACAGTGCTTTACAACTATAGAACAAAAAGAGTTAAATAAACGTATCACTTCATCTAAAACAATAACGTTTATTAAATCCTATACCCACTAAACTACTGAAAGAAGTGTTACCTGTAGTGGAAGAGCCTCTCCTCAATATTATTAACTCATCTTTATCTTTAGGTCATGTTCCAAGAACATTTAAATTGGCAGTTATAAAACCACTCATTAAGAAACCACAATTAGATCATAATAACCTAGCAAATTATAGACCCATTTCAAATCTTCCTTTTATGTCTAAAATACTAGAAAAAGTTGTATCCGCCCAACTGGGCTCTTTCTTGCAAGAAAATTACATCTATGAAAAGTTTCAGTCTGGATTCAGACCGCATCATAGCACTGAAACTGCGCTCGTTAAAATCACAAATGATTTACTATTAGCTTCTGACCAAGGCTGTATCTCAATACTAGTTTTACTTGATCTTAGTGCTGCGTTTGATACTATAGATCACACAATACTCTTAGATCGACTACAAAATTATACTGGTGTTCAAGGACAAGCATTAAGCTGGTTCAGATCATACTTATCTGACCGCTACCATTTTGTCTATTTAAATGGAGAAAAATCGATCATAACTCCAGTAAACTATGGAGTGCCGCAGGGATCTGTGTTAGGCCCTCTGTTATTCTCAATATATATGCTGCCACTTGGAAATATTATAAGGATACATGGAATTAGTTTCCATTGTTATGCTGATGACACTCAAATCTATATTTCATCACGGCCAGATGAAAACGCTAAATTATCCAAATTGACAGAGTGTGTTAAAGATATAAAAGATTGGATGACGTGCAATTTTCTTTTATTAAATCCAGACAAGACAGAGGTACTAATCATCGGTTCAAAAAACCGCCCACAAAACCTCTCACACTACAACTTTAACATAGTAGGATGTCCTGTTACTTTATCCTCTACAGTAAAAGACCTGGGTGTTATACTAGACTGCAACCTGTCTTTTGAAAATCATATTTCATGTTACAAGAACAGCCTTTTTCCACCTTAGAAACATTGCTAAGCTACGTAACATGCTATCAGTTTCTGATGCAGAAAAGTTAGTTCATGCATTCATGACATCGAGACTAGATTACTGTAATGCTTTATTAGCCGGTTGTCCTGCATCCTCAATAAACAAGCTACAGTTAGTCCAAAATGCCGCCGCTAGAGTTCTTACTAGATCAAGAAAATATGATCATATAACACCGATTTTATCATCACTACATTGGTTACCTATAAAGTTCCGTATTTATTACAAGGTATTGCTACTGACTTATAAAGCCCTAAATGGCTTAGCTCCAGTCTATTTAACGGACCTTCTATTTATCGCCCTATAATCCATCGCGCTCTTTAAGATCACTAAATTCGAGGCTTTTGGTCATACCTAGGATATCTAGGTCCACCAAAGGAGGGAGAGCATTTTCACATTTAGCTCCAAAACTCTGGAATAGTCTTCCAGATACTGTTCGTTGCTCAGACTCGCTCTCCCAGTTTAAAACTAGATTAAAGACGCATCTCTTCAGCCAGGCATTCATATAATACTTTTAATCTTACAGTTAAATCCGACCTCTAGTTCATAGACGCCAGAGGAGAACTGGCCCCCGACTGAGCCCGGGTTCTCCCAAGGTTTTTTTGTTGATTGATTGATTAATTAAATTAAATATCCCCAACCGAGCATGCCAAAGGCAACAGTGGCAAGGAACTGAAAAAACTTTTTTCAGTTCCTTGCCACTGTTGCCTTTGGCTTGCTCAGTTGGGGATATTTAATTTAATTAATCAATCAATCAACAATACTATTGATCAGCATTACCAAACGTGGACGTTTTCCACTAGAAACAAACATTGATGTATTATTTTAATTTAATACTGTGAAGCAGCTTTGATACAATCTGTATTGTGAAAAGCGCTATATAAATAAACTTGACTTGACTTAATGGTCACATGACATGCAAGTGAAGTAAGTGTTATTTTATTTTATTTTGTGATTTTATTTTTAAATTATTTACAGGGATGCACGTATATGGGGCTTATTATTATTATTAGTTTTATCTCTAATTATGAAAATATAAATATATTAGTGTTGCAAATTACAATCAAAAACTGAAAAACTGAATATTTGATAATTATAGGCCTAATAATTATTTTTATTTTGGTTCATTTTACTGCCACATTCATTTATTTTAATTTTACATTTATTTGATTATTAGCTTTTCATCATCTCATGAACCCCGTGCAGTTCCCTCACGAACTCCCATTTAGGAAACCCTGCACTGAGGAATATTGAGAAGCATTAATAAGGATTTTTTTCAAACACAGATTTGCCTCTCCTTTTTACACTTGGGACATATTCTGATGACATATGTGATGATAAATAGGACGGAAGCAATAGCAAGTGAAATAATGTTTATTGAACAGAAGTTCACACAAAACACCTCAGAACAGCCGGAAGAATCACGATGAATACAGAGCAGCAGAAGATAATCCAAGCCAAGGGTCAGATCCGGAACACAGACAGCAGGAGAGCGTGACGCAGGGACATGAGACGGGCGATCCTGAAGTGAGTGAGGTGGTGAAGGTGAACCAATGGTGAGAACGGGAGTGAAGCGATCCGTATCCAGTGAAACAGGAAACACGAGGAAGACGGGAACAGGCACGAACACGGGAGGCTTCAAACAACGATCTGACAAACACAAGACGAAAGACAGGGCAATAAATAGGTTGGCTGGAATGGTTTGCAGCTGCCGCTGATGAATAATCAGTGGTCACGCCCACACGAAACAATTAGTGCAAACGAGACACACACACAAACACAAACACACAAGACCAGAATGAGACAGCGAATCTACCAACCGTGACACTGAACTTCTGATTTTAAAATTAAAAACAAAGGCATATTTCCTCCAAATTTACATTTATGAATACTAGATTTAGCTAAAAGAAGTAGCAGATTAATTAAGATTTGTCATAGGATAAAAAAACAAATAAAACATTTTTGAAACACAGTTGAAAGCTGGGTATGATGTGAGCCTTAATAAAAGAACAAAAATCTGACCAAAACAAACCGAATGAGGACAACTTCAAAATAAATGATAAAATGTTTCAACATGTAAACCACAAATTGTACAAAATGTGTCAATATCACAATTAAATCTGTTTAAAAGATATGGGTAATATGAATACATTTTCCAGATTTTACTCCACAACAGACCATCAACACAACCTTTACAAATATTAGCAGGACTGGAGACAACATCCGTTTGGAACAAAGCCTGTACACAACGACCATTATTCTTAATAGGGGAAAGAGAGAAATGACCAACTTCATATCAGCAGGATCCTACGAGTATGTATGGAGACAGCTGAGGTTTTTAAGAAGCATTTTTAGACCAGAGGGAACAGCATCCATAACCACAGCAAAATCTTTAGGAGTGACTGGAATATTCCATTTAGAAAGAAATTCAGAATAGGTCAACATAAGTCCTTCATGGTTATAAAGTTGGCTAATATAAACTATATCATTTCAAAACCAATTCCTAAGAAATAAAGACTTAGATATATTTATACAGAATGTGCTTATTATTTCAGATAAAACACCTGTTTGGAGAGAAGTTGTTTATATGAATTAACCCTCTGAAGGTCTTCCTTTCGGAGTCACACTATGGGCCTCCCCGGTCAGAAGTGACCGGAGGCCTAAAAATGAAACTTCCTCCATCCCAGTAAAACCAATGCAATTTATTTTTGTTCTAAAATATTTTTTATTTTTTATTTTGCATTTTGAGAGAATTTTATTGAATTTATTAATATTTATGCTATATTTATGGTCTATTTTTGCCATTGAAAATAATAAAAAAATGTATATATATATATTTTTTTTTTTAATGCAGTATTTTAGTTTAATATAGAGTCTAGGCCTTCAAAAAAAATGTTTTAAGCAGATTAGCACCATCTGGTGAGAGTATGGAGAGAAAGCGTAGAACCATGGTATAACCACTAGATGGCATCTACAGCTCTCTATGGAGAGGCATGTGAATTCCCCAGCTGTTTATGGACACATTTACATTTTTTTTTGTTTTTTTTTTGTGGATTTTAATTAGAGGTGGGCATAGATTAATTTTTTTAATCTAGATTAATCTAGATTAATTTTGAAATTAATCTAGATTAATCTAGATTAAAATGGCTCATTTGAATTCTGCCGAAGGCATTCAGAATATGTGTGCTACCCAAATAAGGACTATAAAAGTAAGTCTTTGAGAACGGGTTTCTCAAGCCAGGTGGCGCATTAGACCAGGTGCTCATCTCCTGTTTCCAAAATGCATCACAAACTGCTTGAGAAAGCTGTTCTACTCATAGACTGTAAAAGGTTACTACTGTACTGTTACCGTACGTAGGCAACATTAGGTAGGCCTATGTTATTATCAACTACTATAGGCTATCAATTAGGGATGGGCGATATGGCCTAAAATCCATATTGTGATATACATTGCAGCCTCTTGCGATAACGATATTATAATAAAACCATTTCAGAACAGGTTACACAGACCCTGCTAAACAACTAAAGGTTTTTTTTTTTTTGTTTTTTTGTTTTTTTTTGAAAGGGTGTATGTAGTTTTGAGAACATATATTGTGCAAAACTGTAAGTATACAACATAATTTTGCAGATAAATAAAATTTAAGTACACTAGCTGCAGAGACTTAAGTAGGTCTAATGTTTATTATGGCTTGGAGCTTATGAAACCCCAAATTTAAAATTAGAATATTGTCTAACTGATGTCTTTTCAGTTAAAAAGAAACACAACAACGATTCTTAAAATTGGGCGCTTTTAATAAAAAGAGATTATGTGCTACACCACTCACTAAGATATATTGGGAATAATACGCGCGCGCTGGTATTCAGTGATATGTTTCGTTTTGAATTTGAGGTGGTAGAACGGATTAGTCGTGTGTTAACTTACCGAACTGTTACCCCACACAGTCTACGTCGGACGGCTTAAATCCGAACCAAGTCCAAATAAGGGTTGCACCGATCTTTTTCAACAGCTTTCACTTTCAGCCGTGTTTACTTAAGATGACGACGAATATGATGCGTTGCAGCCGGGTGTACCTCGCGGCCGCGGGTAGATTGCGTCATCATAGCTTGTGTAGCTTGAGCCAGCTCCCAACGCTCCCAACCCAACTTGGAGAATAGATTAACGGCGATATTTTTTTTATCGCGCGATAAGAGTCTCGCGTTAACGCAGCGCGTTAACGCCGATAACGGCCCACCACTAATTTTAATATATATTTAAACAATCTCAAAAAATATTTCTTATCAAGTTTTAGATATATATATTTTTAGAAATAGTGATTTAAAGTGTTAGTTTTTGCATATGATTACAGTCAAACCTAAACATTGTGTTAGAAAGAGAAGCAAATTGTATACCCATTTTTTTTTTTTTTTTTTTTAGAATTTGTAACAAAAAAGTGTAATTCATTCAATTATAAAACTTTATGTAAAATAATATATATATATATATATTAAAAAAAGAAATTGGCAAAAAAAGAGTGTTTTTGTCAATTTCCCATTCATTTCCTATGGGGGTCATTTTTGACTGAAGACCACAAGTGTGACTATTTTTTTTACGACCACTTAGCATGCTCGGATCATAAACCTCAATTTTTGTGTGTGTGCACATACCTAATGCCATAAAAGTCACCAAGTTTCGTAACATTCCGATGAAACTGTGATTTTTAAAAATTCTAAACAGATTTTTTGTAATCAAAATTTATTGGTGTATGTGTATAAAAGTGTGTTTGTATGTGTGTGTGTGTGGGTGGGTGTGTCTGTTTTGCACTCTTGATGTTGTAGAGTGTCACCCCTTTACTGCTGTGTACTTTTTTTTAGCATTGTGGCCGATTTGTAGATTGTACACACCGAATTTTGGTGTTTTTGTCAATTTCCCATTAATTTCCTATGGGGGTCATTTTTGACCGAAGACCACAAGTGTGACTATTTTTTTACGACCTCTTAGCCTGCTCGGATCATGACCTCAATTTTTTTGTGTGTGCACATACCTAATGCCATAAAAGTCACCAAGTTTCGTAACATTCCGATGAAGCTGTGATTTTTAAAAATTCTAAACAGATTTTTTGTAATCAAAATTTATTGGTGTATGTGTATAAAAGTGTGTTTGTATGTGTGTGTGTGTGGGTGGGTGTGTCTGTTTTGCACTCTTGATGTTGTAGAGTGTCACCCCTTTACTGCTGTGTACTTTTTTTTAGCATTGTGGCCGATTTGTAGATTGTACACACAAAAATGCGGAGAATTTTTGTGTTTTTGTCAATTTCCCATTTATTTCCTATGGTCGGTCATTTCTGACCGAAAGACCATTAGTGTGACTATTTTTTTTACGACCACTTAGCATGCTCGGATCATGACCTCAATTTTTTTTTTTGTTCACATACCTAATGCCATCAAATTCACCAAGTTTCATAACATTCCGATGAAGCTGTGATTTTTAGAAATTCAAAACAGAAAATTGTTTGGTCAGAAATGACCGAGGACCGTCTGAGGGTTAAATTCCGAGAAAGAAGTATCTGTTTGTGAAAAGTAGATAGTTTTAAAGGAAGTTTGGTAATGCTGTAGAGCAAATGGAATTGAAGATCACCAAATTGTGAAAAGACAAAGTGAAGTATAATAGTCCAGATAGATGTTGGTTTTTAAGGATTTGCTTTATCCAGTTAACTTTGAAGGTATGATTAAGGGTGGTAAAATCTAAGAAGTTCAGGCCTCCATTTTCCATTCATAACCACAGATTTCTTTATATAATGGGTTTTATTGTTCCATAAGTTAAACAGCATATTATTAATAATTTTACAAGTATTATTATTAACTGCTAAGGAGAGTGCTGTATATGTAAGTCTCGAGATGCCTTTTGCCTTTGTGATCAATATTCTCCGCCTCAAAGATCTCTCAGTAACCACTGATTTAATTTTTTCTTTGTTTTATCTATAACTGGGGAAAAATTAAGCTTACTTTTTCCTCTTTATTCTTTACAACCTTAACATCTATATATGTGATTTCATCTTTAATGGCGCTTTATACTTTGTTAAATGAGTAAAGCACGTTTGCATGACGTGCATCTGTTACACTATAGTGTAATAACAGATGAAAACTTCTGTAGATGAAGCAGCACCATTTGGAGGATAGAACACATTGAATCCTACAAATTCATTATGGAAATATAATGTATCCTTCAATTATGACAGTGAAGACTTAACCAGCGCTAAAAATTTTTAGTAAAAGCAATAGCTTTAAGATAAAAGTACTATTGTAATGCTCGCTGGGGTCTCTAAATCAACGCTAAATAAATCACAGTATGTTCAAAACTCAGGACAAGTCCAGGACAAGTGAGCACATCACTCCAATCTTGGAGTCCTTGTGTCATGGGGTGACGAGAGACAGGAGGAACCACTTCTCGTGGAGGATGTTTCCCTGCCGGAGTAGTTCCGGTGTGATACCTGGCTGGTTCCGGTTGCCCCATGAGCTATGCTCCGACGCAGGGATTAAACCAGGGGGGCATGGATTTCTATTATTTTGAAGGTATCCCCGGGCGCCGCCATTGGCTAGCGGACCCCCACCTGCTGTTAGCATCCCATTGACTCCGATTCATTTTGGCGTCACTTTGACAGCGAATAACTTCACATCTGAGGCGTTTAAAGACTCCATTTGTCCATTATTTATTTCTAAAGAAACACGAAAATGTATAAAAGGCTTCATTACCTTGTAGCTTACGTTACGGCCCCGTAGAAGCAGTTTTTGTAAAAATAGGCTAACGATTGCGTCATAGCCACGCGACTCTCTGTCGCACAGTAGGAAATTACCGTATAGACAGGAGGAGAAGCTCGCGGGCAATCGGGAGGACGTGGAGGCAAAATGACAAAGTAATTAATCAGAACACCTACTAAAAGTTTCTCCTGTTCCTATCTCATGGACAGCTCCTACTCACACTCTCCGTCTCTGCAAGTCTCGGAAGGGAATGATTCAGATTTCTCTTGGCACAGCTACTAGAAGACTGACGGTTTGCTCACGTCACATCTACGTAGTCAAGCTCAGTTTGAGTCTGCGCAGTACGCTCGACCCCCAGGAAGTAAGAGTTTCTAATTGGCTTCACTTTGTCTCCGTTGAATCCAATGGGGTCGCTGTGTCCATTTCTTTTACTGTCTATGGATTAAACGAGGAAATGAGTATCAGGTGTGTGATGAGAGAGTGGCGATCGGGACATGTAGCAGGAATGCGACTTTTAAAAGGACACTTTGGGGTGAAGGACCAAGTATGCTGCGGAGAGAGAGAGAGAGAGAGAGAGAGAGTTGACTTTTAGCTTCTCTTTAATTACAATCTATACCACAAAAGTATACACCTTTAACACATTACTACATTAATAGCATATCCAGATAAAATGTCTTAAAAAAATATAAAAAACAGCTTCTTTTACAACAATACATTACAACCTCCCTCTTCATCGGGTTTACATAAAACATTTTCAATCCCCCATAAGTAGAAGAAAGAATCGGTATCATTCACCAGTTCATAATACTTATACTCCATAACCAGCCTACTCTTTACCAGAGCTCTGAACATGTCCAAAGGGTCATTTTCGCTATTAAACTGCATTTTTCTCTTTCTTGTCAGCCAAATTGCCATTTTTGCCATACCAAATAAAACATTTATCAAGACAATTTTGCTTTTATTTGAGGTGCTATATTTTGGTCCAAAAATAAAAAAACTATTTGTAAAAAAGAAACCAAAATCATGACACAAATCTTTTAACACACCCATAATTCCTGCTAGCCTAAAACATTCAATAAATATATGAGACACTGTTTCTGGTAGCCCACAAAACAAACACTCTTCTCCTTGCAAAGGATTTAGATGAACTTTATAACGGTTTGTTGCTAAAATCCAATGAGAAATCCTCCATTGCAAATCTCCACTTCTTTTCTCGATTGGCATCTTATACAACGTCCTCCAACATCCTTTTGGAGTGGCCCCTGATTCAACTAAATTAGTCCATTTGGTCTCTGGAAGATCTTGCAATGCTCTTAAATTTAAATATTTTACACAAACAAGATAAAAAGCCTTCTTAGATATTGTGTCAAAGAGACTAATTTCAGGTGTTGCAAAAGACAATAATCTTCCATCACCCTCCTGCCAGTCTCCTACATTTACACCCACCCTGATGCTGGGGAAAACGGTCTCAACCATTTCTGCTTGCACAGGTACAGTAAAAAACTCCTGCATCTCAGCTAATAGTTTTTCAACAATCCTAACAGAATGAATACCAATCTTCGAGGCCAGTGTTTCTGCAGAAATCCATTTGCCCCTCGGCCGAAGATGACAAAGTTTACATATTCCTGCTTTAACCAAGCTTGTGCAAACACCTTTAACATCGCACTGGATAAAAGCAGATTAAAAATCAAAGGCTCTTCAAGCACCCACTCATGGGTTATTTCAGACAGCTCTCTTTTAACAATAAATATTTGCCACACATTTAAGACAGATGCATAAAAGGAAGAGAGTCCATTAAAATCTACTTCCTTCAAATTCATTAAGAATAGGTGTCTATCCAAGTTCATCCGCCCCACTCTTCTTAGTAAAGCACAAGCTATTTCAGTCCAGTTCTGCGGCTGATTATATAGGAGTCTTTTCACAATCTGCAGTCTGAACGCAGCTACCTTGGACTGAATGTCCATAAGGCCTTGACCTCCTTCATTTAACTGCAGATACAGTACTGATTCTCTTAACCAGTGTTGTCCATTCCAAAAAAAATTAACAAACACTCTCTGAATTTCCTTAATGAGTCCATCAGGTGGGTTTAACACAATTCATTTATGCCATAAAATAGAGGCAGCAAGATTATTAATGACCAGTACTCTCCCTCTATATGATAATTGAGGTACAATCCACATCCATTTTGATAGTCTATTACAAATTTTATCTTTAACACCTTCCCAATTTTTTCTTTGATATACCTCTGAACCTAAAAAGATGCCTAAAAACTTAAAACCATCTTTTTCCCACCTTACATTTCCAGGGATAACAGGTTTTACATTGTCATTACAACATTCCTCTTTTTCATTGCACCAAAAAGCTTCTGTTTTATTCCAGTTCAGTTTAGCAGAAGACGCTCTCTCATATAAAGAGATACTGTAAATGACAACATCAATATCTCTTTGATCTTTCACGATCACAGTTATGTCGTCTGCATATGCTGTTAACTTAAATGCATTGCAGCAACCATCCACCTTTAGACCAGACAGTTCTTTTCTTAACACACGTAGGAGTGGTTCCGCTGCTAAAGCGTATAACTGACCGGAGAGTGGGCATCCTTGTCTTATGCCTTTAAGCAAACTTATTGGTTTACTTAACCCACCTCCTATTTTTAGAACACAAGAGGCATTCATGTATAAGAGTTTGATCCATGACATAAAACCATCTCCAAACCCAAAAGCCGTCATTGTATCATACAGAAAACCATGATCCACTCGATCGAATGCTTTCTCCTGATCTAGGAACAGAAAGCCAACATTCTCTTCATGTAGTTTTGAGTAATCTAAAATGTCTCTGATCATAAAAATGTTGTCATATATGGATCTTTCTGGAATGCAGTACGCTTGATCTTGATGAATTACCCCTCCTAAAACAGTTTTCAGCCTATTTGCCAACACTTTAGCTATTAGCTTATAGTCGGTTGTTAGGATTGACACCGGCCTCCAATTTTTAAGATCACTCAAGACCCCCTTTTTTGGTAATAATGTTAATACTGCCCGTTGGGAACTTGTGGGAAGGCGTTTTTCTTTAAAACACTCTTGGATCACCTCGTACAACTCTCTTCCAATATAGTTCCACAGAGCTTTAAAAAAGTCCACTGATAGTCCATCAATTCCAGGTGCTCTCCCAGGCTTCATCTGTTTAACGGCATCAGTCAACTCCTCAAATGATACAGAACTGTCCAAATTCTCCCTCTGTGTTTTAGTGAGAGAAGGCAACTGCTGCAGTATCTGTGACACACATTCAGGATCCGTTTCTTCTTTTCTGTACAAGTCTGAGTAAAAGTCCACCGCAATCTTTCTCATTTCTCTTGCCTCAAAAGTCTTTTGTCCATCGGGTTTTGTCAGACAATACATTTCATTTAGTTGTTTTGACACCTTTTCTAAATTAAAAAAATATGCAGTGGGAGCATCTATCTCCTGTACAGACATAAATCGTGATCTTATCAGGGCCCCTTTTGCCCGCACTTGCAACAAATCTTCTAGATCACGTTTCTTTTCACCCAACACGTCAGCTGAACAAGCATTAGATTTCTGAATCATACCAGATGTAATGTGGAAAATCTCTTGTTCTATTTCAGAAATGTTTTGTTTAATTTTTCTTGTTGAAAAACATGTATACTGCTGACAAAATATTTTTATTTGTGTCTTTCCTATTTCCCACCATTGTATCAAATTATCAAAATCCTTTTTCTTAGAAACCCATTCCTTCCAAAACATTTCAAATTTCTCAATGATCTCTTTTTCTTTCAATAATGCAGCATTAAATTTCCAATACGGACTTTTAAATTTAGTTTGATCCAAAACAATATTAACTGTGATAAAATTATGATCTGATAGACAACATGGAAAAATATTACACCCCATTATTCTGTTATTTTCAGCACACTTGACATAAAACCTGTCCAGTCTTGCTACACTTATCATTCCCTGCGAAACCTTGGTCCATGTAAAATGCTTCACCTCTTTGTTCCTGTCTCTCCATACATCTACCAAATCGTTCTGATCTATAATACTTTTTAAAACATCAGCTGATACAGGATGTGGTTCCTCATTATTCCTATCTACAAGAAAGTTAAGAGAACAATTCCAATCCCCACCCATGATTAACATACCATCTAAAGTATAACTTTTTAAAAACTCTCCTAATTTTCTAAACATGATTATTCTATCTGACCCTTTATTTGGAGCATAAATATTTATAAACACGAATATCTGATTTTCAACTTCAGCTTTCACCATCAAAATACGTCCTCTCTCTATTTCCGTTTCTGAAAAAACTTTAACATTAAGGTGATTTGCAAATAAAATAGCTACACCTGCACTTACATTGGTGCCATGGCTTGAACAAAACTTTCCTTCCCACCACAAATTTAACTCTGATTCATTTTTAATATCACTATGGGTTTCTTGTAAAAATATTACTTCTGAATCTTTAAGTCTAAGAAACTCAGAGAGTAAAACCCTTTTTCCTTCATCCCTCAACCCATTAATATTCAATGATCCTAGTCTAAGAATCTGCATGGCAGGGGAGAGGGAAAAAAACGAAAAACAGAGCAGCAACACAAAAATTAGGATAGATCCCACACCCATGTGCTTTATTTTTTCCATTTTGACAATTTTACGTTATCTTTCTGAGTTTTACGTACGTTTGTTAGAAACTTTTTCAGCCGAAATCGTTTCTGTTTTGAAATGACCTCATAGCCCGTTGTCTTCTGTGCCTTCGCCACGGATTTTAAAAACTTATTAACATCTGGGAAATATTTTGCCACATCAACCTTTTTCCCTTTAGTTAAATCCAAAAAATCATTTAATTCCTCAACCGAATACACATCATCCAAAGCCTGACTACAATCAATCTCAGAAAACTCCGAACAATTGTCACAATCCTCCAATTCTTCATCACTGTTTTCACTCTCCATAGTCACATTATTCTGTAGCCCGCTAACACTCGCAACCTCTTTACCATGAACACATTCCTTCTCCTTAGCATCAACTTCATCCTCCAAAACAATCGGGCCTACAGCATTATCACCAGCTCGCATAGATGAAATAAACTCACTCACCTCTGACTTTGAACTTGGATCTAAAGCACTCTTCTCGGGTGGGGATCCAGTCTGAGGAATAACGCCGGGTTCACCTGCCAAAACCGTATCCTCCGAACCCTTCTCTTTAACCGCGTCCATCTTTTGTTTTTTCCCTGGACTCATTCCATCCTTTGTAACTATGGTCCGTTTTTCTTTGTCTTGCCTTTCGCTTTGAACGGTTTGCTTATCCTTATTTATTTCGTTATTTTCATTTTCTGATTGTTTCTTATGTGGGCACGTGAACTTCTTATGTCCTAAATCGCCGCATTCGAAACATCTCAAGCTATCTGTCGTTGCAAAAATCATATAGGAACTGTCCCCTTGTTGAATGCGAAACGAGATATCCAATTCCTTAGATTACGCGTTCAAAAACATGAATACTTGTCTTCGAAAGGACAAAACATGTTTTAAAGCTGCGTTTTTACACCCGAGCGGCAACATTTTAATGGATCCAGCAAACTTTCCAAAGCGACTCAATTCTTTTATAATTTGTTCATTAGAAATAAACGGAGGTGCATTTGAAATGGTAACCCTGGTAGCAGGTGCGCGCAAAGGCGTTACTTGCACCAGGGAATTGGCAACAACAATTCCTTTTTCAACAAGGCTGTTTACAAATGTTTCATCTTTTAAAAACACCACCACCGCCTTGTTCATTCTAGATGCCGATGCTATATTTTCGTGCCCTACAATCTCACCCATTGCTAAAAGTACGTCTTCTACGGTAAAAGCTTGATCCGAGAACACTTTACACCCATTCTTGATAGATAACCCCGGCGTTCCCTCGCCTGAGAGAGACACCATGGCCTTAATCAAATAAATAAATTACCCCAGATTTTGTTTTGTTTTTTGTTTTCCAAATTATAAAAAATGTGATAAAAAAACAAAAACTTAAATAAACCACAGAAAAAGACATTTAAACTTGAAAACAAATTCAAACGTGCCGCTCTCACCACCCACACCACACTTCCGCTCCCAGCATGCAACCCACACGCAGAGAGAGAGAGAGAGAGAGATCGGGAAGAGAGGAAGTGTGACAGAAACGGATTTTCGCAGGCTGTGGATAGGAGGTAAAATCTTTTCTGCAATAAAGGATTTACGGGAGACGAAGAACGGATGTGCCCACGTATACTTGGAATGAGTTAAGTACCACGTTTATCTTCTATACTATTCCTCGAAGCTTGTTGTTCCCACATGGATGTGATGATTGGACGATCGCTGGTTTGAAGCTAAACATTGTGAAGGTCTAAATTCTCAATGCCAGTATGTTTGTGGTTGTCCATCTCTCCCACTGTCTTTGAGCTACAATCTCCCCGAAGCTGGATATTCTGCTCTTGCCTTTCTGCACCCGTGTGATGATTGTTTGCTTCCAATCAATGTTATGATGTTTTAACCTCTCGACGCCAGTGCATCTGTTGTTGTCCATCTTCCACACTGCTGTGAGTTATAATCTCCTCAAAGCGAAATATCCTGTTTCTGTCTGTATGCACCAGACTGATGATTGTTTGCTTGAAACTAACCTCCTGATGCTCTGATCTCTCAAACCAGTTATGTTTATGGCTGTCCATCCTTTGTGTTGTTTCTGAGTGGAAGGACTAGTTATTCACATGCTCACCATCGTACCATTCAAAGAGGACCTTCCAGCTATATACTTACCCCATTGGGCATGCCTCGACCTGAGAAGTGGAACACCAGGGTTCCGAGGAGAAGAGGTCAACGAGAGAGATTTTACTTAGGAAATTACTTTTAATTAATAAAGACGAAATTTGTACCTTCTATTTGCTTGTCTTGTCTTTGGGTGCTCTGTGAACTCCTCAAGGTGGTGCAGGTTACAGGGGCTCAAACGAGACCAGACTAGTGACTGTGTGAGGTGAGTGCTTTTGTGCTGACAGTGTTGATGATCAGATGATGTGCAGGTGAAGGTGATTAGTACTAGATAGCGATCTCTGTGATTGTGTGGTGGTGGAGCCTGGCTGATCCCCGACAGCATGATTTATCGCCAGAATCCCTGTCTGAACTTTTAACTGTCTACACCCCAAGGTGTAATCTCCGCTCTTCTGATTCTGGCTTTTTAACTATTCCTGCAACTCGTTTACACTATATGGGTGACTGGCCTTTTTCTTCTTTGACTCCAAAATTGTGGAATTCTCTCCCCACTGAGATTAGACATGCTGAATCTTTTAGTGTTTTTAAAGGGGTGGTTGATTATGATTTCACTTTTCTAACTTTAGTTAGTGTGTAATGTTGCTGTTTGAGCATAAACAACATCTGCAAAGTTACAACACTCAAAGTTCAAAGCAAAGGGAGATATTTGCTTTTAAAGAAATCTCTTTTTAAGGACTACAACAAACGGCTGGTAGAGACTACACTAAGGCTGGGCGATATATCGATATAAAAAATATATCGATATATTTTGAAATGCGATATGGAATTAGACCATATCGCATATATCGATATAGTTCAAATTTTCAAATAGTCCGCCCCTCCTTCCACTCTGCGTGCGTGTTTAGAGCATGTTATGTTATGAGAGGCGAATCATGACTACTTCAGAAAACCCAGCACAATAGGAACTACCAGGCAGTGACATAAGTGTACGCTGAAATAAAGTTTTTCACCTCAGAAACACGGACTTTCTTGTCCTGTCAGCCGTTATACTGTGCTCGGAGCGCACCGCACACTCTTCAATTGCACGCGCAAATGCGGCAGCGCGCGCTGTGTATCGCTTCACTGTAGGCTATATAAACTGCAAAAGAAACTATGAGCATGCAACGCCGTTACGTTGTAAATTACACGAAATAAAAGTAATGCAGGTATGAATATCATTCTATTCACCAGGAGCAGTTTCCATGTTTCATTAACAGTTATTGTTAATATTGTGTATTCACCATGGTAACTGTTGTTCTTAACCCCAAAATGCCACTTTATTTTTCTTTGTGTTATTTTTTAGATTTTTAAATTACTGTAGTGGCTCATACCACATTGTATTAACAAAAACTAGTTTGGGACTGCTATTTAATAGCTTTAGCATAGGCCTACTGTTTATTTATTAGTAGCCTACTAGTCTTTACTAGTCATATTCTTACAATTTATGTTAAGTAAAGGGGGACAGTACTTGTCATAATCGTGCAGCCCTAAGGTGAAGAAACCTGTTTATAATTTATTCATTTGATTTTGCAACTGTTCACTGAAATAGCCAGTTTCAATAAAACTACTTGTGACATGTCATATTTGGCTTTGACTTTGACTGAACATTTGCTCTCACTTTGCGGAAAAAATATCGGGATATATATCGTATATCGATATTCAGCCTAAATATATCGGGATATGACTTTTGGTCCATATCGCCCAGCCCTAGACTACACGACATTCCTCCCGGGTTAGTGACATCACAAACCCTAGAATTTACATAAACCCCGCCCCCGGAACACAATTTATAGATTATCAACACAGAATATGCTAATCAATGACTAGAAGATAACTACACATCAGCTACATAAATTCATCAACTAACCATTCAGAAATGTTGTCAAAATGTTGTCACTTCTTCTTGAGTCTCTCCATCTTTCTGACTCCGGTTTGAACATAAAAGGCTAAAAGTTTTTGAAATGTTCAGTGCATGTGTGTGTGAGGTAAAAGGACATGAGCTCTTGAAGCTCCGCCCCCTGTGCTGGGAGCAGCAGCTCATTTGCATTTAAAGGGACAGACACAAAAACTGTGCATTTTTGCCAATGACAATTGGCAATTTATATATATATATATATAAATATAGCTGCGAGCAGCGATGGAGGGCCCAAGCAGGTGACACCGCCACTGGCGGTGCCACCGGCTTGGGCCCGCAATCGTTGCTCGAAGGCCCTATTGTTTTCGTAAGGATTATTAGGGCCCAAGCCCTGAAAGGGCGAAGGCCCTATTGTTTTCGTATGGATTATTCTTTATTATTAGGGCCCAAGCCCTGAAAGGGCGAAGGCCTTATTGTTTTCGGTAGGATTATTAGGGCCCAAGCCCTGAAAGGGGGCGAAGGCCCTATTGTTTCCGGTAGGATTATTAGGGCCCAAGCCCTGAAAGGGCGAAGGCTCTATTGTTTTCCTAAGGATTATTAGGGCCCAAGCCCTGAAAGGGCGAAGGCCCTATTGTTTTCGTAAGGATTATTCTTTATTAGGGCCCAAGCCCTGAAAGGGCGAAGGCCCTATTGTTTTCGGTAGGATTATTATTATTAGGGCCCCAGCCCTGAAAGGGCGAAGGCCCTATTGTTTTCGTAAGGATTATTAGGGCCCAAGCCCTGAAAGGGCGAAGGCCCTATTGTTTTCGTTAGGATTATTATTATTATTAGGGCCCAAGCCCTGAAAGGGCGGAGGCCCTATTGTTTCCGGTAGGATTATTAGGGCCCAAGCTCTGAAAGGGCGAAGGCCCTATTGTTTCCGGTAGGATTATTATTATTAGGGCCCCAGCCCTGAAAGGGCGAAGGCCCTATTGTTTTCGTAAGGATTATTAGGGCCCAAGCCCTGAAAGGGCGAAGGCCCTATTGTTTTCGTTAGGATTATTAGGGCCCAAGCCCTGAAAGGGCGAAGGCCCTATTGTTTTCGGTAGGATTATTTATTATTAGGGCCCAAGCCCTGAAAGGGCGCAGAGCCCTATTGTTTTCGGTAGGATTATTTTTTTCTATTATTAGGGCCCAAGCCCTGAAAGGGCGAAGGCCCTATTGTTTCCGGTAGGATTATTAGGGCCCAAGCCCTGAAAGGGCGAAGGCTCTATTGTTTTCGTAAGGATTATTTATTATTATTAGGGCCCAAGCCCTGAAAGGGTGAAGGCCCTATTGTTTTCGGTAGGATTATTATTAGGGCCCAAGCCCTGAAAGGGCGAAGGCCCTATTGTTTTCGGTAGGATTATTATTATTATTAGGGCCCAAGCCCTGAAAGGGCGAAGGCCCTATTGTTTCCGGTAGGATTATTTATTAGGGCCCAAGCCCTGAAAGGGCGAAGGCCCTATTGTTTTCGTAAGGATTACTAGGGCTCAAGCCCTGAAAGGGCGAAGGCCCTATTGTTTCCGGTAGGATTATTATTTTTAGGGCCCAAGCCCTGAAAGGGCGAAGGCCCTATTGTTTTCGTATGGATTATTCTTTATTATTAGGGCCCAAGCCCTGAAAGGGCGAAGGCCTTATTGTTTTCGGTAGGATTATTAGGGCCCAAGCCCTGAAAGGGGGCGAAGGCCCTATTGTTTCCGGTAGGATTATTAGGGCCCAAGCCCTGAAAGGGCGAAGGCTCTATTGTTTTCGTAAGGATTATTTATTATTATTAGGGCCCAAGCCCTGAAAGGGTGAAGGCCCTATTGTTTTCGGTAGGATTATTATTAGGGCCCAAGCCCTGAAAGGGCGAAGGCCCTATTGTTTTCGGTAGGATTATTATTATTATTAGGGCCCAAGCCCTGAAAGGGCGAAGGCCCTATTGTTTCCGGTAGGATTATTTATTAGGGCCCAAGCCCTGAAAGGGCGAAGGCCCTATTGTTTTCGTAAGGATTATTAGGGCTCAAGCCCTGAAAGGGCGAAGGCCCTATTGTTTCCGGTAGGATTATTATTTTTAGGGCCCAAGCCCTGAAAGGGCGAAGGCCCTATTGTTTTCGTATGGATTATTCTTTATTATTAGGGCCCAAGCCCTGAAAGGGCGAAGGCCTTATTGTTTTCGGTAGGATTATTAGGGCCCAAGCCCTGAAAGGGGGCGAAGGCCCTATTGTTTCCGGTAGGATTATTAGGGCCCAAGCCCTGAAAGGGCGAAGGCTCTATTGTTTTCCTAAGGATTATTAGGGCCCAAGCCCTGAAAGGGCGAAGGCCCTATTGTTTTCGTAAGGATTATTCTTTATTAGGGCCCAAGCCCTGAAAGGGCGAAGGCCCTATTGTTTTCGGTAGGATTATTATTATTAGGGCCCCAGCCCTGAAAGGGCGAAGGCCCTATTGTTTTCGTAAGGATTATTAGGGCCCAAGCCCTGAAAGGGCGAAGGCCCTATTGTTTCCGGTAGGATTATTATTTTTAGGGCCCAAGCCCTGAAAGGGCGAAGGCCCTATTGTTTCCGGTAGGATTATTAGGGCCCAAGCCCTGAAAGGGCGAAGGCCCTATTGTTTTCGTAAGGATGATTTATTATTAGGGCCCAAGCCCTGAAAGGGCGAAGGCCCTATTGTTTCCGGTAGGATTATTAGGGCCCAAGCCCTGAAAGGGCGAAGGCTCTATTGTTTTCCTAAGGATTATTAGGGCCCAAGCCCTGAAAGGGCGAAGGCCCTATTGTTTTCGTAAGGATTATTCTTTATTAGGGCCCAAGCCCTGAAAGGGCGAAGGCCCTATTGTTTTCGGTAGGATTATTATTATTAGGGCCCCAGCCCTGAAAGGGCGAAGGCCCTATTGTTTTCGTAAGGATTATTAGGGCTCAAGCCCTGAAAGGGCGAAGGCCCTATTGTTTCCGGTAGGATTATTATTTTTAGGGCCCAAGCCCTGAAAGGGCGAAGGCCCTATTGTTTCCGGTAGGATTATTAGGGCCCAAGCCCTGAAAGGGCGAAGGCCCTATTGTTTTCGTAAGGATGATTTATTATTAGGGCCCAAGCCCTGAAAGGGCGAAGGCCCTATTGTTTCCGGTAGGATTATTTATTATTATTAGGGCCCAAGCCCTGAAAGGGCGAAGGCCCTATTGTTTCCGGTAGGATTATTAGGGCCCAAGCCCTGAAAGGGCGAAGGCCCTATTGTTTCCGGTAGGATTATTAGGGCCCAAGCCCTGAAAGGGCGAAGGCCCTATTGTTTCCGGTAGGATTATTAGGGCCCGAGCACCGATGGTGTGAGGACCCTCTTGGAATTGCTCTGTTTATTAGGGCCCAAGCCCTGAAAGGGCGAAGGCCCTATTGTTTTCGTTAGGATTATTATTAGGGCCCAAGCCCTGAAAGGGCGCAGAGCCCTATTGTTTTCGTTAGGATTATTAGGGCCCAAGCCCTGAAAGGGCGAAGGCCCTATTGTTTCCGGTAGGATTATTTATTATTATTAGGGCCCAAGCCCTGAAAGGGCGAAGGCCCTATTGTTTTCGGTAGGGTTATTAGGGCCCAAGCCCTGAAAGGGCGAAGGCCCTATTGTTTTCGGTAGGATTATTATTATTATTATTATTAGGGCCCAAGCCCTGAAAGGGCGAAGGCCCTATTGTTTTCGGTAGGATTATTTATTATTAGGGCCCAAGCCCTGAAAGGGCGCAGAGCCCTATTGTTTTCGGTAGGATTATTTTTTTCTATTATTAGGGCCCAAGCCCTGAAAGGGCGGAGGCCCTATTGTTTCCGGTAGGATTATTAGGGCCCAAGCTCTGAAAGGGCGAAGGCCCTATTGTTTCCGGTAGGATTATTATTATTAGGGCCCCAGCCCTGAAAGGGCGAAGGCCCTATTGTTTTCGTAAGGATTATTAGGGCCCAAGCCCTGAAAGGGCGAAGGCCCTATTGTTTTCGTTAGGATTATTAGGGCCCAAGCCCTGAAAGGGCGAAGGCCCTATTGTTTTCGGTAGGATTATTTATTATTAGGGCCCAAGCCCTGAAAGGGCGCAGAGCCCTATTGTTTTCGGTAGGATTATTTTTTTCTATTATTAGGGCCCAAGCCCTGAAAGGGCGAAGGCCCTATTGTTTCCGGTAGGATTATTAGGGCCCAAGCCCTGAAAGGGCGAAGGCTCTATTGTTTTCGTAAGGATTATTTATTATTATTAGGGCCCAAGCCCTGAAAGGGTGAAGGCCCTATTGTTTTCGGTAGGATTATTATTAGGGCCCAAGCCCTGAAAGGGCGAAGGCCCTATTGTTTTCGGTAGGATTATTATTATTATTAGGGCCCAAGCCCTGAAAGGGCGAAGGCCCTATTGTTTCCGGTAGGATTATTTATTAGGGCCCAAGCCCTGAAAGGGCGAAGGCCCTATTGTTTCCGGTAGGATTATTAGGGCCCAAGCCCTGAAAGGGCGAAGGCCCTATTGTTTTCGGTAGGATTATTATTATTATTATTATTAGGGCCCAAGCCCTGAAAGGGCGAAGGCCCTATTGTTTTCGTAAGGATTATTTTTTTTCTTTTTCTTTTTCTTTTTCTTTTTCTTTTTCTTCATTATTTTTTTTTTTTTGCCTTTTTGCCACTTTTGGGGCCCTTAACATGCTCAAAAACTCTTGAAACTTTGCACACAGGTCAGAACCCGCGGCCATCAGGGCCGGACTGAAGCTGGTACCCGGGCGTGGTTATTATATGTTGTTTGGAAAACGCATACAATGGAATGTGAAATACTCCTCCTAGGGAATTCATCCGATCGCCGCCAAACTCGTTGTGAATGAAGTCAAGACATTGAGGATGAATTCTTGCGAACAGATTTTTGATATCTCGAACGGTTTGGCCGTGGCGAGGAAACAAATTTATGGCGAATAATGGGACACAGGAAGTGTGTTATAACTTCTGCATACATTATCTGATCTTGCTGAAACTTCAGCAGTGTATTCGTTGTAAGAGGCCGATCACATGGATGTGACTATTGTGAGTCAAAGTTATAGCGCCACCAACTGGCAGCAGGAAGTGTGTCACTTTCAAAATGCTTTGAAATCACTCTCTTATTTTTACCCGATTTGCTTCAAAATTTATGTGTATAATGTAGACACACGGCAGATGTAGACCTGTGAAAGGATTATTGATATCTTAGATACTGTTGCCATGGCAACACATCAAACTTTAATATTCTTTTCGGATGCTTTTGAGACTCTTAGCATGCTTGAAATTGGATGAAACTCGACAGACACATCACATTTATTAGCCAGTAGACATGTGCAAAGTTTCAGAAACGGGTGTGGTGGAATGGCTCAGTAGCGCCACCTTTAGTCAAAAATGGGGGCTTAGTTTTTCCTAGAATCACAAAACTTGGTACGTATATTGTTCTCATCAAGCCGGACAACTTTCTAATTTATACTCCTTAGCTCCGACCAACAGAAAGTCAGATATTTTGGTTTGAATGAGGATTTTCTCCCTCTCTCTCTGCCTCTAGCCTACGTCTCTGTGTGTGTGTGTGTAGGGGGGTGGGGGTGGGGGTGGGGGATTTGTCTATTCCATTTAATCTTAGTTTTTCAAGGTTTCAGGGGCTTTTGGGGTCCTTAACATGCTCAAAAACTCTTGAAACTTTGCACACAGTTCAGAACCCACGGCCATCAGTGCCGGGCTGAAGCTGGTAACCGGGCGTGGCAGTGGGGCTCAACAGCGCCCCCTTGAACACGGTCTGAAAACTTGGTCCATATATCAAACACACTTGCATGAATTAATATGAAACTCGGTACACATATAGATCTCATCGGGCCGAACAACTTCCGCACTCTAAGTTATTAGCTCCGTCCAACAGGAAGTCGGCTATTATGGGTTGTTTGGAGAACGCTTGCTGTGGAATTTGAAACACTCCTCCTAGAAAATTAATTAAATCGCCACCAAACTCTGTGTGCATGAAGTCAAGTCATTGAGGATGCTAAATTGCGGACGGATTTTTGATATCTCGAACGGTTTGGCCGTGGCGTGGAAACGCATTTATGGCGAGAAAAGAGAAACACCAAGTGGTATAACTTCTGCATACATTAACTGATCTTGATGAAACTTCAGCAGTGTGTTGGTGGTAAGAGGCCGATCAGATGGATGTAACTATTGTGAGTCAAAGTTATAGCGCCACCAACTGGTAGCAGGAAGTGTGTCACTTTCAAAATGTTTTTGACAAAAGTGGGGGGGTTAGGTTTACCCACAATTATAAAAATCAGTAAGTATATTGGTCTCATCGAGTCGGACAACTTTCTAATTTACAATCATTAGCTCTGACCAAGAGGAAGTCAGATATTTTGGTTTGAATGTGGATTTATTTGCAAATTCAGCCTCTGCATTTTTACCCACTCCTGCTAAGTGGTTTATTTTATTCACACCAAACTTTTTCAACATGATGAAAATACATTAAAGATGCTAAATTGTGAACGGATATTGAATATCTCAAACGGTTTTGCTATGGCGAGGGATTAAAGTAATGTCAAAAAAGGAATCAGAAAACGTCTCAGATCTTCTAAAAATTTAATTATACACTATTTATTTTTATATAAAATTATACAAATATCAGATCTAAACCCAGTTTTGGGTTTATTCAGTTTTTTTTTTAATTCAAGAATTATGTACAAGTTTAAAAACAGCCAGAATGAGCTATTTAGTAAAAAGAAAAAAAGTTATACATAGGGCTATACTGCCCTCTTGTGTTCAAAATCAGGTAGGCCCATTGTATATATATAAATATATTAGCGATGTGACTGAGAATTTTTTCCCACTGGTTAATCGATGTGTGACAGCGCGGTGGGGGCTTTTAAATCGCTACCTTAAAAGCGAAAGTGAAATATGGACGTCCAGTAGGAATGAACTAAAAAACATTCACTCTGTTCTGCTCATTCCTCGCTGTAGACACATATTGCCCATGCAGCCGTGAGCATTTTAGTTTCATTTTAAAAATGGCGCCATTTCGGGGGTGGGATTGCTTGAATGTTTTTTTACAAAAGCACAATGTTGTGTTTTATTGTGAGTGTACATAAATATAAGTAAACACATTGCAATTTAAATGATGTCCTGTATGAACAAAATTACGGAGTAGCCTATATTTTTATGTTTCCACTGTTCGATCGCGCCCGCGCCACCCACCCACCCACACACACACACACACACACACACACACACACACACACACACACACAAACACAACAACAACATATTGTGCATTCCAGCATTGCAATCTTGACATCGCAGCCTGTTCATTATAGCCTTAATAAAATATAATAATAAAATAGTCAACCTAACATATAAAAATTACACTGCTCTGTTTAAATAGACAGTAGTACAATTCATACTATTCACAGAAATCACTGCTCAACTGTGATGTTTCCAAGCACATTTTTGCGCATGTGAAGAGCATGTGAAGTTTTCCCTTCAATATTGGAACGTGAGTGAAGTACAAAGCCTATAATAAACAATAGTTTAGCATCCCAAAAAAAAAAAAAAAAAAAAAAGTATATATATATATATAATTTTTTTTTTTTTTTATATATATATATAAAACATTAAGGGACAAGACAGAGAATATTACTTGTCTGATATATATATATATATATATATATATATATATATATATATATTTTTTTTTTTTGTTACACACACACACACACATATATATATATATATATATATATATATATATATATATATATTGATGCATTATTTATGTATCGTCCATAAGGAACAGATACAATAGGTGCCTCCGCACCTTCGGTGCTTGGCCCCTAATAATAATAAGAACCGGAACAAATACAATAGGTGCCTCCGCACCTTCGGTGCTTGGCCCCTAATAATAAGAACCGGAACAAACACAATAGGTGCCTACGCACCTTCGGTGCTTGGCCCCTAATAATAAGAACGGGAACGAAAACAATAGGTGCCTACGCACCTTCGGTGCTTGGCCCCTAAATATAGCTGCGAGCAGCGATGGAGGGCCCAAGCCAGTGACACCGCCACCCCGGTGCCTTTAGTGCCTTTAGTCCTTTAGGTGCGTAGGCACCTATTGTTTTCGTTCCCGTTCTTATTATTAGGGGCCAAGCACCGAAGGTGCGGAGGCACCTATTGTGTTTGTTCCGGTTCTTATTATTAGGGGCCAAGCACCGAAGGTGCGGAGGCACCTATTGTATTTGTTCCGGTTCTTATTATTATTAGGGGCCAAGCACCGAAGGTGCGGAGGCACCTATTGTATCTGTTCCCGTTCTTATTATTATTAGGGGCCAAGCACCGAAGGTGCATAGGCACCTATTGTATCTGTTCCCGTTCCTATTATTATTATTATTCTTCCGTTTCTTCCGACTGGGAGTCTATGGCAGCCCATAGAACCGATTGCGGGAAAGTTGTAATGGTTTGACATTCTGATAGAGGACAGTCCCAACATCAAATCCACCAATTTTGGTGTGTCTAAGTCATTCCCTCTAGCGCCACCACCTGTCCAAAGTTTCACTTTTATTTTGCTAATAACTTTTGAACCGTAAGTCCAATCAACAAAATTCTTTTTTTCTCTTATTCCTGATCTCATGCCAATTCGATTGCACCCTATGCCGTCATTTTCGTCATAACAATATGGCCGCCATTTTAAATTGTCCTTAAAAGCTACTTTTTCGAACTCGTCCTAGATGGTTTGTCCGATTTGCACGAAAATTGAACCAGATCATCTTCAGGCAGTGCTGACCAAAAGTTATGGAATTCAAATTGATTCGTTAAACCGTTTTCGAAAAACGCTCGAACTAATTTTACGTAGCGCCTGCAAAAACAGTCGTAGGGCTCTATCTCCGCAACGGTTTATCGTATTCAGACCAAACTTGGTACATGTCATCACAGGCATGAACTGAGGCTACATGCTGTGTTTCGGCGCAGCGCCACCTACTGGTCCGGAGATATGGAAAATGGCTATTTTTGCTTATAACTTCTGAACAGTTTGTCCAAAAATCATAAAATTGGTCTCGTTAGATTCAGGGCAACATGCCGATTCGACTGATATCCAATTTGACCATATCGGCCATTTTGACTGTCAGCCATTTTGAATTTTGTGCTAAAATGCTGTATTTTATGAACGCATGAACGAATTGTTACGAAACTTGGTATTGGTCATCATCACGATGTCCTGAAGGAACCTGAGAACTTTCGAAACAGCGCCACCTAGTGGTGAATTTTTTTCCCCAAATGCTTATAACTTTGGGTGTGGTCGACTTATTTTCACGAGACTCATCTCATTACAGTCCTGAATCGTTGCCGAGTCCCACGATACCAAACATGCTAGGTTTCGCCTTACGGTTTGTGTAGCGTTGTGATTTAGCGCTTAAAAAACATTTGGCTATATCTTCGAAACCGATAGTCCGATCAAGACGAAACCACCGTCAGAAGTTTGGAAACATAGGTCGATAGCTAAACGCCAATGCCCAAATGCAAAAATATTGATGTTTAGGGGTAGTAAATTCCAATCAAAGTCATGTGTCAGTCATTTTTTACGTGTTTTTTCATATAAATGTCTATAACTCCGAAGCGAATTGAGATATCTTCACCAAAATTGACACACATATGTATGGGCTCACTCTGAGGACACATAACAAAAATGGTGTGACTGAGCCTCTTGGTGGCGCTATAACAGAACAAAACATGAAATTCCCATTGACTTCAATACAGTTTTGTGAAATAAAATGCTATACTAAACAAATGCATTGGTGTAATATTACGAAACTCAGAACGTGCCATCAGCTCCATCCCCTGAAGGTACCCAAAATATTTCGAGACAGCGCCACCTAGTGGTCAAAAGTTACAACAAAATTTCCAAAAAGGCTAATAACTTTTGAATAAATCTGGCTATTGAAATGCCACTAGTCTTAATAGATTCCCTGGGTCAAGCCGAGAACATAGATACCAAGTTTTCCTTATTTGGCCAAACTTCCTGTCCGCCATCTTGATTTTCATTCAAAACCTACTTTTTCGAACTCCTCCTAGACCGTTTGTCCGATTTTCACCAAAATCGAATCGTATCATCTCCAGACTGTGCCGACTAAAAGTTATGGATTTCGTGTCGATAGACGAAACTGTTTTCGTATAGCGCAGCAGCAAAGTTGAGGCATGATGCCAAAAGCACTATTCAGGCTTTATCTCTGAAATCCCTTGAAATATTGACACCAAACTTTGTATATGTCATTGTCACTTCACTCTGACCACATCACATCAGTTTTGTAAATGCTCCACCTATTGGTCGAAAGTGATAATCCATTAAATCATATTTTAAATGACTTTTTATATGATTTTTCAGCCATTTCATCTAAAATCCTCTTTAAATGTATTTAATTGCTCATTGTTCCAGTTGGTCTGACACCTTCAGCCATGTTGGCATATCCTGTCATCTGCTTGCGCTTGGCCCCGATAATTGCTGCTTGCAGCTATATTTAGGGGCCAAGCACCGAAGGTGCGTAGGCACCTATTGTATCTGTTCCCGTTCTTATTATTATTATTCTTCCTTCTTCCAACTGGGAGTCTATGGCAGCCCATAGAACCGAATGCGGGAAAGTTGTTTTGGTTTGACATTCTGATAGAGGACAGTCCCAACATTAAATACACCAATTTTGGTGTGTCTAAGTCATTCCCTCTAGCGCCACCACCTGTCCAAAGTTTCACTTTTATTTTGCTAATAACTTTTGAACCGTAAGGCCAATCAACAAAATTCTTTTTCTCTCTGATTCCTGAGCTCATGCCAATTCGATTGCACCCTATGACATCATTTCTGTCATAACAATATGGCCGCCATTTTGAATTTATCTAAAAAGCTACTTTTTCGAACTCGTCCTAGACGGTTTGTCCGATTTGCACGAAAATTGAACCAGATCATCTACAGACCATGCTGACAAAAAGTTATGGAATTCAAGTTGATTCGCTTAACAGTTTTCGATAAACCCACGAATACATTTTACGTAGCGCTTGCAAAAACAGATGTAAGGCCGTATCTCCGCAACGCTTTATCGGATTCAGACCAAACTTGGTACATGTCATCACAAGCATGACCTGAGGCTACATGCTGTGTTTCGGCGCAGCGCCACCTACTGGTCCGGAGATATGAAAAATGGCTATTTTTGCTTATAACTTCTGAACAGTTTGTCCAAAAATCATAAAATTGGTCTCGTTAGATTCAGGGTAACATGCCGAGTCGACTGATATCCAATATTACCATATCGGCCATTTTGACTGTCGGCCATTTTGAATTTTGTGCTAAAATGCTGTATTTTAAGAACGCATGAACAGATTGTTACGAAACGTGGTATGGGTCATCAGCACAATGCCCTGAATGAGCCTGAGAAGTTTCGAAACAGCGCCACCTAGTGGTGAATTTTTTTTTTCAAATGCTTATAACTTTGGGTGTGGTCGACTTATTTTCACGAAACTCATCTTTTTAGACTCCTGAATCGTTGCCGAGTCCTATGATACCAAACATGCTAGGTTTCGCCTTACGGTTTGTGTAGCGTTGTGATTTAGCGCTTAAAAAACATTTGGCTATATCTTTGAAACCGCTAGTCCGATCGAGATGAAACCACCGTCAGAAGTTTGGAAACATAGGTCGATAGCTATACGCCAATGCCCAAATGCGAAAATATTGATGTTTAGGGGTAGTAAATTCCAAACAAAGTCATGTGTCAGTCATTTTTTACATGTTTTTTCATATAAATGTCTATAACTCCGAAGCGAATTGAGATATTTTCACCAAAATCGACACACATATGTATGAGCTCACTCTGAGGACATGTAAAAAAGATGGTGGGACTCAGCCTCTTGGTGGCGCTATAATAGAACAAAACATGAAATTCCCATTGACTTCAATGCAGTTTTGTGAAATAAAATGCTATACTAAACAAATGCATTGGTGTAATATTACGAAACTCAAAATGTGCCATCAGCACCATCCCCTGAAGGTACCCAAAATATTTCGAGACAGTGCCACCTAGTGGTCAAAAGTTATAACAAAATTTACAAAACTGCTAATAACTTTTGAATAAGTTGGCCTATTGTAATGCAACTGGTCTTAATAGATTCCTTGGGTCAAGACGAGAACATAGATACCAAGGTTTCCTTATTTGGCCTAGCTTCCTGTCCGCCATCTTGATTTTCAGTCAAAACCTACTTTTTCGAACTCCTCCTAGACCGTTTGTCCGATTTTCACCAAAATCGAATCGTATCATCTCCAGACTGTGCTGACTAAAAGTTATGGATTTCGTGTCTATAGACGAAACCGTTTTCGTATAGCGTAGCAGCAAAGTTGAGGCATGATGCTAAAAGCACTATTCAGGCTTTATCTCTGCAATGCCTTGACATATTGACACCAAACTTTGTATGTGTCATTGTCACTTCACTCTGACCACATCACATCAGTTTTGTAACTGCGCCACAGATTGGTCGAAAGTGATAATCCATTAAATCATATTTCGAATGACTTTTTATATGATTTTTCAGCCATTTCGCCTAAAATCCTCTTTAAATGTATTTAATTGCTCATTGTTGCAGTTGGTCTGACACCTTCAGCCATGTTGGCATATCCTGTCGTCTGCTTGCGCTTGGCCCCGATAATTGCTGCTTGCAGCTATATTTCTTCTTCTTTTTCTTCCGACTGGGAGTCTATGGCAGCCCATAGAGCCGATTGCGGGAAAGTTGTTTTGATTTGACATTCTGATAGAGGACAGTCCCAGCATTAAATACACCAATTTTGGTGTTTCTAAGTCATTCCCTCTAGCGCCACCACCTGTCCAAAGTTTCACTTTTATTTTGTTAATAACTTTTGAACCGTAAGGCCAATCAGCAAAATTCTTTTTTTTTTCTATTTCCTGAGCTCATGCCGATTCGATTGCACCCTATGACGTAATTTTCCGTCATAAAAATATGGCCGCCATCTTGAATTTTCAAAAAAAGCTACTTTTTCGAACTCGTCCTAGACGGTTTGTCCGATTTACACGAAAATTGAACCAGATCATCTTCAGGTAGTGCTGACAAAAAGTTATGGAATTCAAATTGATTCGTCAAACCGTTTTCAATAAACGCTCGAACAAATTTTACGTAGCGCCTGCAATAACAGTCGTAAGGCTGTATCTCCACAACGGTTTATCGTATTCAGACCAAACTTGGTACATGTCATTACAAGCATGACCTAAGGCAACATGCTGCGTTTCGGCGCAGCGCCACATACTGGTCCGGAGATATGAAAAATGCATATTTTTGCTTATAACTTCTGAACAGTTTGTCCAAAAATCATAAAATTGGTCTCGTTAGATTCAGGGCAACATGCCGAGTCGACTGATATCCAATTTTACCATATCGGCCATTTTGACTGTCGGCCATTTTGAATTTTGTGCTAAAATGCTGTATTTTAAGAACGCATGAACGGATTGTTACGAAACTTGGTATGGGTCATCAGCACAATGTCCTGAAGGAGCGTGAGAAGTTTCGAAACAGCGCCACCTAGTGGTGAATTTTTTTTCCCAAACGCTTATAACTTTGGGTGTGGTCGACTTATTTTCACGAGACTCATCTAATTAGTCTCCTGAAACCTTGCCGAGTCCTACGATACCAAACATGCTAGGTTTCGCCTTACGGTTTGTGTAGCGTTGTGATTTAGCGCTTAAAAAACATTTGGCTATATCTTCGAAACCGCTAGTCCGATCGAGACGAAACCACCGTCAGAAGTTTGGAAACATAGGTCGATAGCTAAACGCCAATGCCCAAATGCGAAAATATTGATGTTTAGGGGTAGTAAAATTCAAACAAAGTCATGTGTCAGTCATTTTTTACGTGTTTTTTCATATAAATGTCTATAACTCTAAAGCGAATTGAGATATTTTCACCAAAACTGACACACATATGTATGGGCTCAATCTGAGGACATGTAAAAAAAATTGTGGGACTGAGCCTCTTGGTGGCGCTATAATAAAACAAAACATGAAATTCCCATTTACTTCAATACAGTTTTGTGAAATAAAATGCTATTTTCATTCAAAACCTACTTTTTCGAACTCCTCCCACACCGTTTGTCCGATTTTCACCAAAGTCGAATCATATCATCTCCAGACTGTGCCGACTAAAAGTTATGGATTTCGTGTCGATTGACGAAACCGTTTTCGTATAGCGCAGCAGCAAATTTGAGGCATGATGATAAAAGCACTATTCAGGCTTTATCTCTGCAATGCCTTGACATATTGACACCAAACTTTGTATGTGTCATTGTCTCCTCACTCTGACCACATCACATCAGTTTTGTAACTGTGCCACCTATTTGTCAAAAGTGATAATCAATTAAATCATATTTTTAATTACTGTTTCTATGATTTTTCAGCCATTTTGCCTAAAATCCTCTTTAAATGTCTTTAATTGCTCATTGTTGCAGTTGGTCTGACACTTTCAGACATGTCGAAATGTCTTGTCGTCTTATTCTGCTTGGCCCCGGTAATTGCTGCTTGCAGCTATATTTATTATTAGGGGCCAAGCACCGAAGGTGCGTAGGCTCCTATTGTATCTGTTCCCGTTCTTATTATTATTATTCTTCATTTTTCCGACTGGGAGTCTATGGCAGCCCATAGAACCGCTTGCGGGAAAGTTATGAAATTTGGCACAATGATAGAGGAGGGTCTGACCTATCAGCATAGCAAATTTGGAGTCTCCAAGTCATTACCTCTAGCGCCACCAACTGTCCAAAGTTGCACTCATGTTTATGCTAATAACTTTTGAACCACATGGGCTAGAAACAAAATTATTTTTTTCTCTGATTCCCTAGCTCAAGCCGATTCGATTGCACCCTATGACGTCATTTTCCGTCATGAAAATTTTTCCGCCATTTTGAATTTTCCGAAAAACCTACTTTTTCGAACTCCTCCTAGGCCGTTACTCCGATTTTCACGAAATTTGAACCAGATCATCTCCAGACCATGCCGACAAAAAGTTATGGAATTCAAGTTGATTCTCTTAACCGTTTTCGATAAACCCACGAAGAAATTTTACGTAGAGCTTGCGAAAACAGACATAAGGCTGTATCTCCGCAACGCTTTATCAGATTCAGACCAATCTTGGTACATGTCATCACAAGCATGACCTGAGGCTACATGCTGCGTTTCGGCGCAGCGCCACCTACTGGTCCAGAGATATGACAAATGGATGTTTTTGCTTATAACTTCTGAATGGTTTGTCCAAAAATCATAAAATCAGTCTCGTTAGATTCAGGGCAACATGCCGAGTCGACTGATATCCAATTTTCCCAGATCAGCCATTTTGGCTGTCGGCCATTTTGAATTATGTGCTAAAATGCTGTATTTTATGAACGCGTGAACGTATCGTTACAAAACTCGGAATGGATCATCAGCACGATGCCCTGAAGGAGCCTGAGAAGTTTCGAAACAGTGCCACCTAGTGGTGAATTTTTTTCCCCAAATGCTTCCAAATGCTTATAACTTTGGGTGTGGTCGACTTATTTTCACGAGACTCATCTCATTAGAGTCCTGAATCGTTGCCAAGTCCCACGATACCAAACATGCTAGGTTTCGCCTTACGGTTTGTGTAGCGTTGTGATTTAGCGCTTAAAAAACATTTGGCTATATCTTCGAAACCGCTAGTCCGATCGAGACGAAACCACCGTCAGAAGTTTGGAAACATAGGTCGATAGCTATACGTCAATGCCCAAATGCGAAAATATTGATAGTAAAGGGTAGTAAAATCCAATCAAAGTCATGTGTCAGTCATTTTTTACGTGTTTTTTCATATAAATGTCTATAACTCTGAAGCGAATTGAGATATCTTCACCAAAATCGACACACATATGTATGGGCTCACTCTGAGGAAATGTAAAAAAAATGGTGGAACTCAGCCTCTTGGTGGCGCTATAATAGAACAAAACATGAAATCCCCATTGACTTCAATACAGTTTTGTGAAATAAAATGCTATACTAAACGAATGCATTAGTTTAATATTTCGAAACTCAAAATATGCCATCAGCACCATCCCCTGAAGGTACCCAAAATATTTAGAGACAGTGCCACCTAGTGGTCAAAAGTTGTAACAAAATTTACAAAACTGCTAATAACTTTTGAATAAATTGGCCTATTGTAATGCAACTGGTCTTAATAGATTCCTTGGGTCAAGCCGAGAACATAGATACCAAGGTTTCCTTATTTGGCCTAGCTTCCTGTCCGCCATCTTGATTTTCAGTCAAAACCTACTTTTTCGAACTCCTCCTAGACCGTTTGTCCGATTTTCACCAAAATCGAATCGTATCATCTCCAGAGTGTGCTGACTAAAAGTTATGGATTTCGTGTCTATAGACGAAACCGTTTTCGTATAGCGTAGCAGCAAATTTGAAGCATGATGCTAAAAGCACTATTCAGGCTTTATCTCTGCAATGGCTTGACATATTGACACCAAACTTTGTATGTGTCATTGTCACTTCACTCTGACCACATCACATCAGTTTTGTAACTGCGCCACCTATTGGTCAAAAGTGATAATCCATTAAATCATATTTTGAATGACTTTTTATATGATTTTTCAGCCATTTCGCCTAAAATCCTCTTTAAATGTATTTAATTGCTCATTGTTGCAGTTGGTCTGACACCTTCAGCCATGTTGGCATATCCTGTCATCTGCTTGCGCTTGGCCCCGATAATTGCTGCTTGCAGCTATATTTATTCTTCCGTTTCTTCCGACTGGGAGTCTATGGCAGCCCATAGAACCGATTGCGGGAAAGTTGTTTTGGTTTGACATTCTGATAGAGGACAGTCCCAACATTAAATACACCAATTTTGGTGTTTCTAAGTCATTCCCTCTAGCGCCACCACCTGTCCAAAGTTTCACTTTTATTTTGCTAATAACTTTTGAACCGTAAGGCCAATCAGCAAAATCCTTTTTTCCTCTGATTCCTGAGCGAATGCCGATTCGATTGCACCCTATGACGTCATTTTTCGTAATTAAAATATGGCCGCCATTTTGAATCTTTTGAAAAACTTACTTTTTCGAACTCGTCCTAGACGGTTTGTCCGATTTGTACGAAAATTGAACCAGATCATCTTCAGGCAGTGCTGACCAAAAGTTATGGAATTCAAATTGATTCGTCAAACCGTTTTTGATAAACGCTCGAACAAATTTTACGTAGCGCCTGCAAAAAGAGTCGTAAGGCTGTATCTCCGCAACGGTTTATCGTATTCAGACCAAACTTGGTACATGTCATCACAAGCATGACCTGAGGCTACATGCTGCGTTTCGGCGCAGCGCCACCTACTGGTCCGGAGATATGAAAAATGGTTATTTTTGCTTATAACTTCTGAACAGTTTGTCCAAAAATCATAAAATTGGTCTCGTTAGATTCAGGGCAACATGCTGAGTCGACTGATATCCAATTTTACCATATCGGCCATTTTGACTGTCGGCCATTTTGAATTTTGTGCTAAAATGCTGTATTTTAAGAACGCATGAACGGATTCTTATGAAACTTGGTATGGGTAATCAGCACAATGTCCTGAAGGAGTCTGGGAAGTTTCGAAACAGCGCCACCTAGTGGTGAATTTTTTTTTTCAAATGCTTATAACTTTGGGTGTGGTCGACTTATTTTCACGAGACTGATCTCATTCGACTCTTGAATCCTCGCCGAGTCCTACGATACCAAACATGCTAGGTTGCGCCTTACGGTTTGTGTAGTGTTGTGATTTAGCGCTTAAAAAACATTAGGCGATATCTTCGAAACCGTTTGTCCGATCGAGACGAAACCACCGTCAGAAGTTTGAAAACATAGGTCGATAGCTATACGCCAATGCCCAAATGCGAAAATATTGATGTTTAGGGGTAGTAATATTCAATCAAAGTCATGTGTCAGTCATTTTGTACGTGTTTTTTCATATATATGTCTATAACTCTGAAGTGAATTGAGATATTTTCACCAAAATTGACACACATATGTATGGGCTCACTCCGAGGACACATAAAAAAAATGGTGGGACTGAGCCTCTTGGTGGCGCTATAATAGAACAAAATATGAAATTCCCATTGACTTCATTACAGTTTTGTGAAATAAAATGCTATACTAAACAAATGCATTTGTGTAACTTTACGAAACTCAGAGTGTGCCAACAACACCATCCCCTGAAGGTACCCAAAACATTTCGAAACAGCACCACCTAGTGGTCAAAAGTTATAACAAAATTTCCAAGAAGGCTAATAACTTTTGAATAAATCTGGCTATTGAAATGCCACTGGTCTTAATAGATTCCTTGGGTCAAGCCGAGAACATAGATACCAAGTTTTCCGTATTTGGCCAAACTTCCTGTCCGCCATCTTGATTTCAAGTCAAAACTTACTTTTTCGAACTCCTCCTAGACCATTTGTCCGATTTTCCCCAAAATCGAATCGTATCATCTCCAGACCGTGCTGACTAAAAGTTATGGATTTCGTGTCGATAGACCAAACCGTTTTCGTATAGTGCAGCAGCAAAGTTGAGGCATGATGCTAATAGCACTATTCAGGCTTTATCTCTGCAATGCCTTGACATATTGACACCAAACTTTGTATGTGTCATTGTCACTTCACTCTGACCACATCACACCAGTTTTGTAACTGTGCCACATATTGGTCGAAAGAGATAATCCATTAAATCATATTTTTAATTACTGTTTCTCTGATATTTCAGACATTTTGTCTATAATCCTTTTTAAATGTCTTTAATTGCTCATTGTTGCAGCTGGTCTGACACTTTCAGACATGTTGGCATGTCTTGTCATCTTATTCTGCTTGGCCCCGGTAATGGCTGCTTGCAGCTATATTTATTAGGGGCCAAGCACCGAAGGTGCGTAGGCACCTATTGTTTTTGTTCCGGTTCTTATTAGGGGCCAAGCACCGAAGGTGCGGAGGCACCTATTGTTTTCGTTCCCGTTCTTATTAGGGGCCAAGCACCGAAGGTGCGGAGGCACCTATTGTTTTTGTTCCGGTTCTTATTAGGGGCCAAGCACCGAAGGTGCGGAGGCACCTATTGTTTTCGTTCCCGTTCTTATTATTAGGGGCCAAGCACCGAAGGTGCGGAGGCACCTATTGTTTTCGTTCCCGTTCTTATTAGGGGCCAAGCACCGAAGGTGCGGAGGCACCTATTGTTTTTGTTCCGGTTCTTATTATTAGGGGCCAAGCACCGAAGGTGCGTAGGCACCTATTGTATCTGTTCCCGTTCTTCTTATTATTATTCTTCATTTTTCCGACTGGGAGTCTATGGCAGCCCATAGAACCGCTTGCGGGAAAGTTATGAAATTTGGCACACTGATAGAGGAGGGTCTGACCTATCAGCATAGCAAATTTGGAGTCTCCAAGTCATTACCTCTAGCGCCACCAACTGTCCAAAGTTGCACTCATGTTTATGCTAATAACTTTTGAACCACATGGGCTAGAAACAAAATTATTTTTTTCTCTGATTCCTTAGCTCAAGCCGATTCGATTGCACCCTATGACGTCATTTTCCGTCATGAAAATTTTTCCGCCATTTTGAATTTTCCGAAAAACCTACTTTTTCGAACTCCTCCTAGGCCGTTACTCCGATTTTCACGAAATTTGAACCAGATCATCTCCAGACCATGCCGACAAAAAGTTATGGAATTCAAGTTGATTCTCTTAACCGTTTTCGATAAACCCACGAAGAAATTTTACGTAGCGCTTGCGAAAACAGACATAAGGCTGTATCTCCGCAACGCTTTATCAGATTCAGACCAATCTTGGTACATGTCATCACAAGCATGACCTGAGGCTACATGCTGCATTTCGGCGCAGTGCCACCTACTGGTCCGGAGATATGACAAATGGATGTTTTTGCTTATAACTTCTGAATGGTTTGTCCAAAAATCATAAAATCAGTCTCGTTAGATTCAGGGCAACATGCCGAGTCGACTGATATCCAATTTTCCCAGATCAGCCATTTTGGCTGTCGGCCATTTTGAATTATGTGCTAAAATGCTGTATTTTATGAACGCGTGAACGTATCGTTACAAAACTCGGAATGGATCATCAGCACGATGCCCTGAAGGAGCCTGAGAAGTTTCGAAACAGTGCCACCTAGTGGTGAATTTTTTTCCCCAAATGCTTCCAAATGCTTATAACTTTGGGTGTGGTCGACTTATTTTCACGAGACTCATCTCATTAGACTCCTGAATCGTTGCCAAGTCCCACGATACCAAACATGCTAGGTTTCGCCTTACGGTTTGTGTAGCGTTGTGATTTAGCGCTTAAAAAACATTTGGCTATATCTTCGAAACCGCTAGTCCGATCGAGACGAAACCACCGTCAGAAGTTTGGAAACATAGGTCGATAGCTATACGCCAATGCCCAAATGCGAAAATATTGCTGTTTAGGGGTAGTAAATTCCAATCAAAGTCATGTGTCAGTCATTTTTTACGTGTTTTTTCATATAAATGTCTATAACTCTGAAGAGAATTGAGATATTTTCACCAAAATCGACACACATATGTATGGGCTCACTCTGAGGACACATAAAAAAAATGGTGTGACTGAGCCTCTTGGTGGCGCTATAACACAACAAAACATGAAATTCCCATTGACTTCAATACAGTTTTGTGAAATAAAATGCTATACTAAACAAATGCATTGGTTTAATATTACGAAACTCAGAATGTGCCATGAACACCATCCCCTGAAGGTACCCAAAATATTTCGAGACAGTGCCACCTAGTGGTCAAAAGTTATAACAAAATTTCCAAAAAGGCTAATAACTTTTGAATACATCTGGCTATTGAAATGCCACTGGTCTTAATAGATTCCCTGGCTCACGCCGAGAACATAGATACCAAGTTTTCCTTATTTGGCCAAACTTCCTGTCCGCCATCTTGATTTTCAGTCAAAACCTACTTTTTCGAACTCCTCCTAGACCGTTTGTCCGATTTTCACCAAAATCGAATCGTATCATCTCCAGACTGTGCCGACTAAAAGTTATGGATTTCGTGTCGATAGACGGAACCGTTTTCGTATAGCGCAGCAGCAAAGTTGAGGCATGATGCCAAAAGCACTATTCAGGCTTTATCTCTGAAATCCCTTGAAATATTGACACCAAACTTTGTATATGTCATTGTCACTTCACTCTGACCACATCACATCAGTTTTGTAACTGCTCCACCTATTGGTCGAAAGTGATAATCCATTAAATCATATTCTGAATTACTTTTTATATGATTTTTCAGCCATTTCGCCTAAAATCCTCTCTAAATGTCTTTAATTGCTCATTGTTGCAGTTGGTCTGACACCTTCAGCCATTTTGGCATATCCTGTCATCTGCTTGCGCTTGGCCCCGATAATTGCTGCTTGCAGCTATATTTATTAGGGGCCAAGCACCGAAGGTGCGTAGGCACCTATTGTATCTGTTCCCGTTCTTATTATTATTATTCTTCATTTTTCCGACTGGGAGTCTATGGCAGCCCATAGAACCGCTTGCGGGAAAGTTATGAAATTTGGCACACTGATAGAGGAGGGTCTGACCTATCAGCATAGCAAATTTGGAGTCTCCAAGTCATTACCTCTAGCGCCACCAACTGTCCAAAGTTGCACTCATGTTTATGCTAATAACTTTTGAACCACATGGGCTAGAAACAAAATTATTTTTTTCTCTGATTCCTTAGCTCAAGCCGATTCGATTGCACCCTATGACGTCATTTTCCGTCATGAAAATTTTTCCGCCATTTTGAATTTTCCGAAAAACCTACTTTTTCGAACTCCTCCTAGGCCGTTACTCCGATTTTCACGAAATTTGAACCAGATCATCTCCAGACCATGCCGACAAAAAGTTATGGAATTCAAGTTGATTCTCTTAACCGTTTTCGATAAACGCACGAATACATTTTACGTAGCGCTAGCAAAAACAGTCGTAAGGCTATATCTCCGCAACGGTTTATCGTATTCAGACCAAACTTGGTACATGTACTCACAAGCATGACCTGAGGCTACATGCTGCGTTTCGGCGCAGCGCCACCTACTGGTCCGGAGATATGAAAAATGGCTATTTTTGCTTATAACTTCTGAACAGTTTGTCCAAAAATCATAAAATTGGTCTTGATAGATTCAGGGCGACATGCCGAGTCGACTGATATCCAATTTTGCCATATCGGCCATTTTGACTGTCGGCCATTTTGAATTATGTGCAAAAATGCTGTATTTTAGGAATGCATGATCGGATTGTTACGAAACTTGGCATGGGTCATCAGCACGATGCCCTGAATGAGCCTGAGAAGTTTCGAAACAGCGCCACCTAGTGGTGAATTTTTTTTTCCAAATGCTTATAACTATGGGTGTGGTCGACTTATTTTCACGAAACTCATCTTTTTAGACTCCTGAATCGTTGCCGAGTCCTATGATACCAAACATGCTAGGTTTCGCCTTACGGTTTGTGTAGCGTTGTGATTTAGCGCTTAAAAAACATTTGGCTATATCTTTGAAACCGCTGGTCCGATCGAGACGAAACCACCGTCAGAAGTTTGGAAACATAGGTCGATAGTTAAACACCAATGCCCAAATGCGAAAATATTGATGATTAGGGGTACTAATTTCCAATCAAAGTCATGTGTCAGTCATTTTTTTCGTGTTTTTTCATATAAATGTCTATAACTCCGAAGCGAATTGAGATATTTTCACCAAAATTGACACACATATGTATGGGCTCACTCTGAGGACACGTAAAAAAAATTGTGGGACTGAGCCTCTTGGTGGCGCTATAATTGAACAAAATATGAAATTCCCATTGACTTCAATGCAGTTTTGTGAAATAAAATGCTATACTTAACAAATGCATTGGTGTAATATTACGAAACTCAGAATGTGCCATCAGCACCATCCCCTGAAGGTACCCAAAATATTTAGAGACAGCGCCACCTAGTGGTCAAAATTTATAACAACATTTCCAAAACTGCTAATAACTTTTGAATACATCGGCCTATGTAAATGCCACTGGTCTTAATAGATTCCTTGGGTCAAGCCGAGAACATAGATACCAAATTTTCCTTATTTGGTCAAACTTCTTGTCCGCCATCTTGATTTTCATTCAAAACCTACTCTTTCGAACTCCTCCTAGACCGTTTGTCCGATTTTCACCAAAATCGAATCGTATCATCTCCAGACCGTGCAGACTAAAACTTATGGATTTCGTGTCGATTGACGAAACCGTTTTCGTATAGCGCAGCAGCAAAGTTGAGGCATGATGCTAATAGCACTATTCAGGCTTTATCTCTGCAATTCCTTGACATATTGACACCAAACTTTGTGTGTGTCATTGTCACTTCACTCTGACCACATCACATCAGTTTTGTAACTGCGCCACCTATTGGTCAAAAGTGATATTCCATTAAATCATATTTTTATTTACTGTTTCTCTGATTTTTCAGGCATTTTGCCTATAATCCTTTTTAAATGTCTTTAATTGCTCATTGTCGCAGTTGGTCTGACACTTTCAGCAATGTTGGCATGTCTTGTCATCTGATTGTGCTTGGCCCCGGTAATGGCTGCTTGCAGCTATATTTATTCTTCTTCTTCTTCTTCCGCTCTGGGAGTCTATGGCAGCCCATAGAACCGCTTGCGGGAAAGTTATGAAATTTGGCACAATGATAGAGGACAGTCCAAAAAGTCACCATACCAAATTTGGTGTCCTAAAACCAATCCCTCTAGCGCCACCAACTGTCCAAAATTTCACTTTTATTTTGCTAATAACTTTTGAACCGCAAGGCCAATCAACAAAATTCTTTTTTCCTCTGATTCCTGAGCTCATGACGATTCGATTGCACCCTATGACGTCATTTTCCCTCATAAAAATATGGCCGCCATTTTGAATTTTTCGATAAACCTACTTTTTCGAACTCGTCCTAGACGGTTTGTCCGATTTGCACGAAAATTGAACCAGATCATCTTCAGGCAGTGCTGACCAAAAGTTATGGAATTCAAATTGATTCGTCAAACCGTTTTCGATAAACGCACGAATACATTTTACGTAGCGCTAGCAAAAACAGTCGTAAGGCTGTATCTCCGCAACGGTTTATCGTATTCAGACCAAACCTGGTACATGTACTCACAAGCATGACCTGAGGCTACATGCTGCGTTTCGGCGCAGCGCCACCTACTGGTCCGGAGATATGAAAAATGGCTATTTTTGCTTATAACTTCTGAACAATTTGTCCAAAAATCATAAAATTGGTCTCGTTAGATTCAGGGCGACATGCCGAGTCGACTGATATCCAATTTTACCATATCGGCCATTTTGACTGTCGGCCATTTTGAATTATGTGCTAAAATGCTGTATTTTATGAACGCATGAACGGATTGTTACGAAACTTGGTGTGGGTCATCAGCACGATGCCCTGAAGGAGCCTGAGAAGTTTCGAAACAGCGCCACCTAGTGGTGAATTTTTTTTTTCAAATGCTTATAACTTTGGGTGTGGTTGACTTATTTTCAGGAGACTCATCTCTTTAGACTCCTGAATCCTTGCCGAGTCCAACAATACCAAACATGCTAGGTTTCGCCTTACGGTTTGTGTAGCGTTGTGATTTAGCACTTAGAAAACATTAGGCGATATCTTCGAAACCGTTTGTCCGATCGAGACGAAACCACCGTCAGAAGTTTGGAATCATAGCTTGTTAACTATATGTCAAAGCCCAAATGCGAAAATATTGATGTCTAGAGGTAGTAAATTCCAATTAAAGTCATGTGTCAGTCATTTTTTACGTGTTTTTTCATATAAATGTCTATAACTCCGAAGCGAATTGAGATATTTTCACCAAAATTGACACACATATGTATGGGCTCACTCTGAGGACACGTAAAAAAAATGGTTGGACTGAGCCTCTTGGTGGCACTATAATTGAGCAAAATATGAAATTCCCATTGACTTCAATACAGTTTTGTGAAATAAAATGCTATACTAAACAAATGCATTGGTGTAATATTACAAAACTCAGATTGTGTCATCAGCACCATCCCCTGAAGGCAACCAAAATATTTCAAGACAGCGCCACCTAGTGGTCAAAAGTTATAACAAAATTTCCAAAACTGCTAATAACTTTTGAATACATCGGCCTATGTAAATGCCACTGGTCTTAATAGATTCCTTGGGTCAAGCCGAGAACATAGATACCAAATTTTCCTTATTTGGTCAAACTTCTTGTCCGCCATCTTGATTTTCATTCAAAACGTACTTTTTCAAACTCCTCCTAGACCGTTTGTCCGATTTTCACCAAAATCGAATCGTATCATCTCCAGACCGTGCCGACTAAAAGTTATGGATTTCGTGTCGACAGACGAAACCGTTTTCGTATAGCGCAGCAGCAAAGTTGAGGCATGATGCTAATAGCACTAATCAGGCTTTATCTCTGCAATGCCTTGACATATTGACACCAAACATTGTAAGTGTCATTGTAACTTCACTCTGACCACATCACATGAGTTTTGTAACTGCGCCACCTATTGGTCGAAAGTGATAATCCATTAAATCATATTTTTAATTATTTTTTCTATGATTTTTCAGGCATTTTGCCTAAAATCCTCTTTAAATGTCTTTAATTGCTCATTGTTGCAGTTGGTCTGACACTTTCAGACATGTCGGCCTGTCTTGTCGTCTTATTCTGCTTGGCCCCGGTAATGGCTGCTTGCAGCTATATTTAGGGGCCAAGCACCGAAGGTGCGTAGGCACCTATTGTATCTGTTCCCGTTCTTCTTATTATTATTCTTCATTTTTCCGACTGGGAGTCTATGGCAGCCCATAGAACCGCTTGCGGGAAAGTTATGAAATTTGGCACACTGATAGAGGAGGGTCTGACCTATCAGCATAGCAAATTTGGAGTCTCCAAGTCATTACCTCTAGCGCCACCAACTGTCCAAAGTTGCACTCATGTTTATGCTAATAACTTTTGAACCACATGGGCTAGAAACAAAATTATTTTTTTCTCTGATTCCTTAGCTCAAGCCGATTCGATTGCACCCTATGACGTCATTTTCCGTCATGAAAATTTTTCCGCCATTTTGAATTTTCCGAAAAACCTACTTTTTCGAACTCCTCCTAGGCCGTTACTCCGATTTTCACGAAATTTGAACCAGATCATCTCCAGACCATGCCGACAAAAAGTTATGGAATTCAAGTTGATTCTCTTAACCGTTTTCGATAAACCCACGAAGAAATTTTACGTAGCGCTTGCGAAAACAGACATAAGGCTGTATCTCCGCAACGCTTTATCAGATTCAGACCAATCTTGGTACATGTCATCACAAGCATGACCTGAGGCTACATGCTGCGTTTCGGCGCAGCGCCACCTACTGGTCCGGAGATATGACAAATGGATGTTTTTGCTTATAACTTCTGAACAGTTTGTCCAAAAATCATAAAATTGGTCTTGATAGATTCAGGGCGTCATGCCGAGTCGACTGATATCCAATTTTGCCGTATCGGCCAATTTGACTGTCGGCCATTTTGAATTTTGTGCTAAAATGCTGTATTTTAACAACGCATGAACGGATTGTTACGAAACTTGGTATGGGTCATCAGCACGATGTCCTGAAGGAGTGTGAGAAGTTTCGAAACAGCGCCACCTAGTGGTGAATTTTTTTTTCCAAATGCTTATAACTTTGGGTGTGATCGACTTATTTTCACGAAACTCATCTCATTGGACTCCTGAATCGTTGCCGAGTCCAACGATACCAAACATGTTAGGTTTCTCCTAACGGTTTGTGTAGCGTTGTGATTTAGCGCTTAAAAAACATTAGGCTATATCTTCGAAACCGTTTGTCCGATTGAGACGAAACCACCGTCAGAAGTTTGGAATCATAGCTTGTTAACTATACGCTAATGCCCAAATGTGAAAATATTGATGTTTAGGGATAGTAATATTCAATCAAAGTCATGTGTCAGTCATTTTTTACGTGTTTTTTCATATAAATGTCTATAACTCCGAAGCAAATTGAGATTTTTGCACCAAAATCGACACATATATGTATGGGCTCACTCTGATGACACTTAAAAAAAATGGTGGGACTGAGCCTCTTGGTGGCGCTATAATAGAACAAAACATGAAATTCCCACTGATTTCAATAGAGTTTTGTGACATAAATGCTATACTAAACAAATGCATTGGTGTAATATTACGAAACTCAGAATGTGCCTTCAGCACCATCCCCTGAAGGTACTCAAAATATTTCGAAACAGCGCCACCTAGTGGTCAAAAGTTATAACAAAATTTCCAAAAAGGCTAATAACTTTTGAATAAATCTGTCTATTGAAATGCCACTGGTCTTAATAAATTCCTTGGGTCAAGCCGAGAACATAGATACCAAGTTTTCCTTATTTGGCCGAACTTCCTGTCCGCCATCTTGATGTTCAGTCAAAACCTACTTTTTCGAACTCCTCCTAGACCGTTTGTCCGATTTTCACCAAAATCGAATCGTATCATCTCCAGACCGTGCCGACTAAAAGTTATGGATTTCGTGTCGATAGACGAAACCGTTTTTGTATAGCGCAGCAGCAAAGTTGAGGCATGATGCTAATAGCACTATTCAGGCTTTATCTCTGCAATTCCTTGACATATTGACACCAAACTTTGTATGTGTCATTGTCACTTCACTCTGACCAGATCGCATCAGTTTTGTAACTGCGCCACCTATTGGTCGAAAGTGATAATCCATAAAATCATATTTTTAATTATTGTTTCTATGATTTTTCAGGCATTTTGCATAAAATCCTCTTTAAAGTCTATAATTGCTCATTGTCGCAGTTGGTCTGACACTTTCAGCAATGTTGGCATGTCTTGTCGTCTTATTCTGCTTGGCCCCGGTAATTGCTGCTTGCAGCTATATTTAGGGGCCAAGCACCGAAGGTGCGTAGGCACCTATTGTATCTGTTCCCGTTCTTATTATTATTATTCTTCATTTTTCCGACTGGGAGTCTATGGCAGCCCATAGAACCGCTTGCGGGAAAGTTATGAAATTTGGCACACTGATAGAGGAGGGTCTGACCTATCAGCATAGCAAATTTGGAGTCTCCAAGTCATTACCTCTAGCGCCACCAACTGTCCAAAGTTGCACTCATGTTTATGCTAATAACTTTTGAACCACATGGGCTAGAAACAAAATTATTTTTTCTCTGATTCCTTAGCTCATGACGATTCGATTGCACCCTATGACGTCATTTTCCGTCATGAAAATTTTTCCGCCATTTTGAATTTTCCGAAAAACCTACTTTTTCGAACTCCTCCTAGGCCGTTACTCCGATTTTCACGAAATTTGAACCAGATCATCTCCAGACCATGCCGACAAAAAGTTATGGAATTCAAGTTGATTCTCTTAACCGTTTTCGATAAACCCACGAAGAAATTTTACGTAGCGCTTGCGAAAACAGACATAAGGCTGTATCTCCGCAACGCTTTATCAGATTCAGACCAATCTTGGTACATGTCATCACAAGCATGACCTGAGGCTACATGCTGCGTTTCGGCGCAGCGCCACCTACTGGTCCGGAGATATGACAAATGGATGTTTTTGCTTATAACTTCTGAATGGTTTGTCCAAAAATCATAAAATCAGTCTCGTTAGATTCAGGGCAACATGCCGAGTCGACTGATATCCAATTTTCCCAGATCAGCCATTTTGGCTGTCGGCCATTTTGAATTATGTGCTAAAATGCTGTATTTTATGAACGCGTGAACGTATCGTTACAAAACTCGGAATGGATCATCAGCACGATGCCCTGAAGGAGCCTGAGAATTTTCGAAACAGCGCCACCTAGTGGTGAATTTTTTTCTTCAAATGCTTATAACTTTGGGTGTGGTCGACTTATTTTCACGAGACTCATCTAATTAGACTCCTGAATCGTTGCCGAGTCCTATGATACCAAACATGCTAGGTTTCGCCTTACGTTTTGTGTAGCGTTGTGATTTAGCGCTTAAAAAACATTTGGCTATATCTTCGAAATCGCTAGTCCGATCGAGACGAAACCACCGTCAGAAGTTTGGAAACATAGGTCGATAGCTATACGCCAATGCCCAAATGCGAAAATATTGATGTTTAGGGGTAGTAAATTCCAAACAAAGTCATGTGTCAGTCATTTTTTACGTGTTTTTTCATATAAATGCCTATAAGTCTGAAGCGAATTGAGATATTTTCACCAAAACTGACACACATATGTATGGGCTCACTCTGAGGACACGTAAAAAAAAATTGTGGGACTGAGCCTCTTGGTGGCGCTATAATATAACAAAACATGAAATTCCCATTGACTTCAATACAGTTTTGTGAAATAAAATGCTATTTTCATTCAAAACCTACTTTTTCGAACTCCTCCTACACCGTTTGTCCGATTTTCACCAAAATCGAATCATATCATCTCCAGACTGTGCCGACTGAAAGTTATGGATTTCGTGTCGATTGACGAAACTGTTTTCGTATAGCGCAGCAGCAAATTTGAGGCATGATGCTAAAAGCATTATTCAGGCTTTATCTCTGCAATGCCTTGACATATTGACACCAAACTTTGTATGTGTCATTGTCACTTCACTCTGACCACATCACATCAGTTTTGTAACTGCTCCACCTATTGGTTGAAAGTGATAATACATTAAATCATATTTTGAATGACTTTTTATATGATTTTTCAGCCATTTCGCCTAAAATCCTCTTTAAATGTCTTTAATTGCTCATTGTTGCAGTTGGTCTGACACTTTCAAACATGTCGATAGCTAAACGCCAATGCCCAAATGCGAAAATATTGATGTTTAGGGGTAGTAAATTCCAATCAAAGTCATGTGTCAGTCATTTTTTACGTGTTTTTTCATATAAATGTCTATAACTCCGAAGCGAATTGAGATATTTTCACCAAAATCGACACACATATGTATGGGCTCACTCTGAGGACACGTAAAAAAAAATGGTGGGACTGAGCCTCTTGGTGGTGCTATAACAGAAGAAAACATGAAATTCCCATTGACTTCAATACAGTTTTGTGAAATAAAATGCTATACTAAACAAATGCATTTGTGTAATATTACGAAACTCAGAATGTGCCATCAGCACCATCCCCTGAAGGTACCCAAAATATTTCGAGACAGTGACGCCTAGTGATGAAATGTTATGACAAAATTTCCAAAAAGGCTAATAACTTTTGAATAAATCTGGCTTTCGAAATGCCACTGGTCTTAATAGATTCCTTGGGTCAAGCCGAGAACATAGATACCAAGTTTTCCTTATTTGGCCAAACTTCCTGTCCGCCATCTTGATTTTCAGTCAAAACCTACTTTTTCGAACTCCTCCTAGACCGTTTGTCCGATTTTCACCAAAATCGAATTGTATCATCTCCAGACTGTGCTGACTAAAAGTTATGGATTTTGTGTCTATAAACGAAACCGTTTTCATAAAGCGTAGCAGCAAAGTTGAGGCATGATGCTAAAAGCACTATTCAGGCTTTATCTCTGCAATGACTTGACATATTGACATTAAACTTTGTATGTGTCATTGTCACTTCACTCTGACCACATCACATCAGTTTTGTAACTGCGCCACCTATTGGTCGAAAGTGATAATCCATTAAATCATATTTTCTATTACTGTTTATATGATTTTTCAGGCATTTTTCCTAAAATCCTCTTTAAATGTCTTTAATTGCTCATTGTTGCAGTTGGTCTGACACTTTCAGCCATGTTGGCATGTCTTCTCGTTATTATTATTATTCTTCATTTTACCGACTGGGAGTCTATGGCAACCCAAAGAACCGCTTGCAGGAAAGTTATGAAATTTGGCACACTGATAGAGGACAGTCTGAAAAGACAACATAGCAATTTGAGTCTCCAAATCAATTCCTTTAGCATAAAAGTGCAAACAAAGTCAGGTGTGGGTCATTTTGTATGTTTTTATACATATAAGTGTCTATAACTTCAAAACGAAATGAGATATTTTCACCAAATTTGACACACATGTATGTGCTCATTTACTATTGAAACATATATGTTTTATTTTATTTATAAAGGTTTAACATTTAATGATTTTTCTGCATTTGACAGATTTTATCTAAAACAATCTTGGCAGTACACCATAGTTCTACAAATCAGTTAGATCTATACATTTATTTCATTTAAATGGATGTTAACTTATTTTAAGAAAACAAACAAACATGGGGCTTAAAATGTCCTTATTATGGCACTCTTTCTAGTGGGCAACATTAATATCACAGCCTTTATTTTTCAGTTGAAATAGCTACGGATTCAATACACTCTTGTTGCTTGGAACACTTATTATATTACTTATGGCACCAAGACATGTTCTATCAACAGAAAACACTGCTTATATTTGTATTTTATACAAGATAAATATTTTTTAAAGATGGCAGTTGCCACATCACCCAGTATATGCATCCTTGCAGTTTACTAGCCTATTGATTGTTCATATAAAGACTTTTACAACTATGTTACAATTAAAATATTATCAAAAAGAAGGCCAATGTAATGACGGTGAAGCATATGAGTCTAAGAGGAGTTGATTGTTATAACTCTCATAATTATAGTTTGTACAGATTATTTTACTTTGTTTATACCAAAGTCTAGTGGTTCCAAAAGTTTTTTAGAGTGTTGTACCCTAACAGATAATTTTTTATCAGGGTTAGGCAATTATATATATTTTTAAATGTTCAATAGAGAAATATGCAATGTATGATTTAAGTATTAAACTAAAAACATTAGGGAAGTCGCTGTCTTTAAGATTGAGTCATTCGTTAATTTGGTAACGAAGCAAATGCCTGTATTTATTAATTGTTTATTAAATCGTTAACTCGAGTATTCAATGAAAGCTGTATAGTTCAGGAAACACTGATGTGTGCTGCAGTCCTGCTGTGGCTTTCATTTATACTTCTTTCGTAAAAAATGTGTACAAAAACTTAGTGTAGATTTTATGTAGATAAGATAAAGATTTGATGCAAATAGCAATCCATGCTTTAAACAGTTTAATGTAGCTACCCTCAGTTTAATTGATATTCTTAATTAATGTGCTGTATTCGCTGAAACACAGGTACACACACAGTATTTAGATAGTCACTGGATTCACGGCTGCAAACGAAGCATTCAAGATCACAAAAAAGTTCAAACCTTTCATATATTATGTTTAAAATAATGACAGAATTCTTAGTATATATTGACTATAAGTAGCATTTTTGTATTTAATTAATTAAATCAATATAATAATAAAAATACATATATTTGTATTATCAATCTGAAGAGGCATAACATTTTTAAGAATGCGTTTAACATTTTTACAATGCGTCTCTAAAAACTTTAAAACAATTTTTTATTTTATTTTATTTTTTAAATTTTTATATATGCACATTGTAAGTAGACTGGCAGTTTATGTTTTAAAGTAAAATAATTTAATAATAAACAATTTCAAATACAAAACTCCTGTATACAGCCATGTTTAAGTGCTTTGCTCGAGGATATTGTAAAATACAGACTAGAAGGGGACTATAGACTTGGTAAACATCATTTTATTAATTCAATACACAAAAGAGGATTTAAACTACAGCCAAGAGAAACCAAACCAAAAAATAAAATAAATTCTTAGCAAAGTTAAGACACTGATAATAAATGGGCTAATTATTTAGTATAAATACATAGAAATAACAATGAATTCACCAGACACAGGTGAGCATAATGAGCAAACTATGAAACAAATGAGAACACACTAAAAACATAGGCACCTCAGAAAACAGGAAATAAACATAAGTATAAACTCAGAAGCGATTGAATATTTTTTAATCAAAACACCAGTCCTAGAACAGAAATTAAGCATGATAGTTCCTGCAGTTCTGAAAGGCAGCTGTTCATGCCTAAATACAACATCACAACAGCCAGTGTGGTAGTGGGCAGAAAGACTAAGGTGGAGCAGAGCAAGGAAGACACTCAGTGGAGGAAGAGCCCATGGGTGAGTAGTGGAGGAAGAGACCAATGCAAAATCAATAGAGGTTGCCATGGTAGAAATGGCATAGTGAGATGCATTGATGGAGCTGAAGAAATGCAGGCTCGTGGTGGAGGTGGTGCAGACCAGTGTAGATCAGATGGAAGACCAAAGCGGAGTCAGGAAGGCTGGAGAACCATGGTGATACCACTTCGCTAGAGGGCCACGGCAGATGCAAATTGAGGTACAGCTGATGGGAGTAACAAAGGTGGTAGAGCTGGAGGGACGGACTACAGTGTTTTGGAGGGTGCAGGCAGAGTTAGTTGTTTTAACTAGAAGGTGACAGATGATGTGTAGTGTCCACATAGTCCTACAACACAAAAAACAAACAAAATTGTGCTGTTTATTGCACTTTTATACGATGTTAAGCAGATTAACAAATAGTATGCAAATGACAAATGTATGCAAAACAGCAATTATAAATACTAAATATGCTTACATCAAGTCATTTTAAAGATGTTTTTGTTCAGTAAGAATGACAGAGCATGCGTTGATGGAGCCAGAGAGTTGGAGAATCAGTTTGATACCAGTGGACTAGATGACCAAGTGGACATGGAAGATGTGCAGGTTGAGGTGAAGCCAGTGGAAATGAGGATGATGGTGCAGTAGTACCCTGGTGCAGTAAAAGTCTATAGTGGACCTGGATTATTGAAGGGTGCAGGCTGGAAGTCTTTGTTGTGGAACCAGGTGGATCACAGACCAGGGCTGAGTCTGAATTATGAGGGACCCCGTTGAAGCAGGCCATAGTAGAGCCAATGGAGTGAGAAGCCAAGGTGGAGACAAAGCAACAGAAATCAAAACATGAGCTGAAGAAACAGACAACTTTGAATACATAAGAGATAATAATGAACTAAAATAGACACAAGTATAAAAAAAACTATAAATACTCACATCGTATTTAGTAGCATAGTTTTAGAGAAGTGTAGTCTTTTTGTTGTGCTGTGCATCAAATGGAGTGGGGGGTTTTCTCAAATAGATGAACAGAGAATCAGTTGTCTTGAACTAGAAGGTGACAGATGACTTGGAGTTTCCTCATAGTCCTACAAAATAATAAAACCAAATGTTGTTGTTTGATGTAGTTTTATCCAACATAAGAAAATGTATGAATAATATGGTTATGAAAAGCACATTAAAAACAGTATTTAATGAACAATAAATATACTTACATCAAATCTCTGTGAAGATGATTCTTTGTTCAACAAGAAAGCTAGTAGATAGTAGATAGTAAACGATGAAATGTTCTCTTTTTAACAGGAGAAGGTCAGGTTGTTTTTGTTCAGATGAAGGATGAGATGGTAACATTTTTGAGCAGAGATTGAGAAATTCAGTTGTGCATAAGCTCCAGATTGTTTGTGGCTTCAAAAAGGTTTCTGCTAGGAAATGTGAAAGTAACACTACAGTTTTTGGCATCTTACATTAAAAACAATCAACAAAAAAAAATCACAATTTACTTAAAAAGAATAAATAAAAATCACCAGTATATAAAATGTATAAGGGTATCACATCACAGGGAATGAAACAGTGCTTTAAGTAAATCTACAAAGCTTCAAAGTACTCAGCATAAAATTTCCTGTATGGCGATATCAAAGAAAAACATAGCTAGTTCAGGAAAATCACATTATACGTCTCTAATTTACAATATATTTGATTTTGATGTCAAATTATCAGACATGACCGTTTATTTTAAAACATTTTAGAAAATAAAAAATGACCACTTGATAAACAGAAAATTGCTTGTTCTACTTACAAACTGACATAATTTTCAGCAAATTTAACTACTTTTGAATCTCTTGTTTAGAACTGATGCAAAAAATCTTGTGATGCCTGTTACTTAAAAATGTCAAGTAAATATGTCATTTGAATCCTAGAAACCTAAATACCTAATATGATGGTCTGGTCCCATAGTCCAAATGTCAAGCTACAACCATGCTATAAAGTAATAACACTAATGGGTGTGGTTTTGCATAATAGCCCAAATTTTCTGATTCAAGCTTAATAAAAATGTAGTGAGAAGGGGTAAAAAATTAAAAGGAAAAAAAAGGAGGAGACCTGGGTTGGTTGACACAATTTTAAATAAAAAATTTAAATAGCCCCACCAAACAAATAAAAAAAATATTATATATATATATAAAATATACAAATTACCCATTGTACTGATTTTGCAACAAATGTCTCAACAACAGAAAAACTGTTACATGGACAAAAAGTTATTGGCATTCTAAGACAACTGTTTTGATCATTGCCTTTAAGTCCAGTCTTGTAATTTTAGAGTCTATATCTATGTCTATAAATAAACATTATTTGCAGTTACTACCATGATTTTATCCCCCAATTCCTGCAGCATGTCGTACTCAAAATCCACTATGGATTATGGGGTTAATTGGCACAGTTTTACACTATAAAACAAATATATAAATATAATAACGCGAGTTAAACATTTTTGGAGTGGCCTCGTGCCTGACTCCTTGGCACAAATGCGTTGGTGAATTTAGATAACCTCAAGTCAATCACGTGCTCAACAGTGGCAATAATTTATTCAAATGTGTGCCCTATAAAGTTTTAGTGGTAATTTACACACCATGATGACCATGTTAAGGGTGAATCCGGGTTTCTATTTCGGAGAGGGAGTGTGAGAAATGGCTAATATATATCTAAGGAACATAGAAGGTGCACAAATTATCCATTCCTAGCTGCAAGTGAAAGTGATAAAAAAAACAAGTTTGGTTTACTCATAATTAAAAAGACATTCAGTACCTTGATGCCAATTTAAAAAGATTTAAAAATGTACCTTGTGCCAATCAACCCCTGTGCCAGCCAACCTCCAGTCTCCAGTACCTTACCCTCCCCTAGGGAGCCGCCTTGTCTATTGCCTCCCTACCCACCCCCTCCCCCAATGGCAGGCGGAATCTTTACCACAAATTTTATCACAACAGTGAAATGAGTATTGCCTGATGAAAACTAAAGTAAGTTTGCACAACGTCAACACTTATACCTTCCATATCTTTAGTATAAACATGATCTATTAATGTACCTGTTTCCGTGGTTGGATTTTGTACATTTTGACTGTATCCATGGGTTTCCATTAATTTCACAATTGTAGATGAAGTAAAGATGTCTTCATTAAAGTCTCCCATGATTATTTTCTGTCCTGGATGCCTTTCCACCTCTTCAATAACCTGTAATAGCTGCTGTCGAAACATATCAGTTTTATATGAATTGGGCCTGTACAAAACCGCAGCAGTCAAATTGACATGTGGAACTGTAAAGTATAACCATTCTAAGTTACAGTTCTCAGGAGTGAAGACGTTACACTCAATTTTGTCAGAACAATATATTCCAACTCCACCTCCTCTCTGAAGTTTTAGATCAGTAAAAACAGCAGTACTGTTGTCATAACACTTAGCTCTTGGGTTGTGCTTCAACACAAATTCTGGTATTTGTGGTTCTTGTGCTTTATCCTCAGCATTTAGCCACGTTTCTGTCAAACAAATACAATCAGCATTCATTAGAGCTTTATGCACAAGAACATCCTGAAAGTGAGCTTTCAGACTTTGTACGTTAATCAGCGCTATTCTGAATGTACCAAGTGATTTAGTGAAACTGTTGTCTTCCAAAGGAAATTTTGGCATATCTTTCAAGGCCAACTCAATTTTGTCATTACAGAATATAGCTGACTCTTTAAAGTCCTCAATTATTAGCCCACTGAGAGATCTTACACGGCTCAATGCAACATATGCTTGCCCTGCTGTAAAGATTTTCTTCAGTGATACAACAGCTTTATCTACTGTGAGTCCTTGCACTTTGTGAACTGTACATGCCCATGCTAATCTGAGAGGAAACTGACGCCTTATACCACCATCATTTGTGACTTGGTCTTCTTGTACTTCAATTACTGTTGAATTTTGTGAAAATCTCTGGCGCGTTTTAGATCTCTGAATTTTACCAACATTTGGATTATCAAACTCCACATGAATAGCTGATGGGAAATCATCATCATTGTTTCGACTTTCACTGATGTGGACAACTGTACCAAAAGCTCCATTGACAAGACCATCTGCAACATCAATATTTTTTTTTAACATGACCTTTGCTCCAATACCCAGGGAAACGCATGCAGACAAAGATGAGTTGAAAACTTTCGTATGAAATCCAACTTTACGTTCCATTCGTCCAGTTTTTGAATTTTTCACATAATCTTGAGCATATATACTGATTGCCTCTGGACAACATTCATGAAGTCTTTCAATGTTGTATTTATCAACTTCGGCATTCGTAGCAAATATGTGAAGATCATTACAAGTCTCCCCTGTTTCACAGTTTTTCAACATAGCAATATCAGTACTGTCAAGAGGTTCATTTTTCTTTCGTACTCTGAGCCGATTTAACATTTCAGCAAAACTTGAATCTTGTTGTCGAACAACTTTAGTTAATTCAGCAAGTTCAAAGTTATTCTCCCATAGGTTTACTCCTTTTGCATCAGCATACAGAGCAGTTCCTTTAACAGGCGGAAGCTGAAAATAATCTCCCACTGCAAGAATGCTCACTTTTCCAAAGAGAGAGTAGTCACCAGTTTGTTTTATTTGTCGCAACCTTCCGTGAATATATGACAAAAGACGATGGTCAACCATAGACACTTCATCCATAATCAAAATTTGCAAAGTACCCAGTTTTGTCCGTAAAGAGTTTATTTTGTCATCACTAAGAGGCTGATATGGCAGTCTGACATTTGCACCAATTGCAAATGTATGATGTAAAGTGGAAGCTCCGATGCTATATGCGGCAACTCCAGTAGATGCGCTCAAAACTACAGTAATATCATCAGGATTCTCAGACAGCTGAGATAACAGTCTGGAAGACTCATACTGTATTGCCTTAATAAGATGACTTTTTCCTGTGCCTGCTCCACCAGTAAGAAATAATCGAAATGGTTCAGGGTTTTGTCCAAGTATTTTCTGTAGACACCAGTTTCGCACTTTGTAGAATACAGTAGACTGTTCCTCATTTAGTGACCTCAGTAAATGCAGTGCATCATCTCTTGGCATTGTAGTGTGGTTTGTCTCAATAGTACACACAGTTTGAGGATTTCCTGTAAGATCTGGAATAAGTTCTTGAGTGTCATTTTCATCAGGCAATAGTTTATCCTTCATCAGTTCTATGCATTCATCACGCTGTTTTTCTGTTTCAGGACATATCTGGGCCCAAGCATCTTCTAAATCCACATCTTGCTCTAAAAGCTGTTTAGCTCGGTCTATTTTGTCACTCTCCTTTTCAAACAATTCTCTGTTGCCATCAACAATGGATTTCACTTGTTTCACGTCACAACCACTTTTTATGACACCACTTTTGTAAAACTCCTCATATGTGGTATAGTTGCTCGGCTTCAGATCACAGTCATTGTAATATGGTAAGAAAAGCTGCAGCAATGAATGATAATATTTTTCTGGATCTTTAGTGGGCGAAAACCTTGGATACCTTACTACTGCAGGTTCAGTTCGTGTCCTTCGTTTGACATGGCCATTGTTATTATTGAGTTGAATTATTTCATTTTCATCTGTTTTGTTATGTGAAGAAACCTCTGATTTTGTCAGAACTCTGTACTCAGAACAAAAACTGGCAAGACATAGATTTTTAACTGGTTCTTTCTCTGGTCTGTTTTTGTACCTGTCAGTGAGACTTTTCATCCAAAAACTGCTTTCATCATCAGACTGGTCATTTTCCACTTTGTTTCGCAGCATGTTCAAAGGCAAACTCATCTTTACAGGATTTTGTCCTACTGGAATAAATTGTACTTTACGAGAACATTCCTTCAAATGCAAGCCTGTCAGTCTGTACACTGCCTCTTGAGCAGAGATTTCTCTATTGTGCAGATAGACACTTCCCAACTGTTTTAATGACGCTTTAGCATCAAGATTTCCGTTCATCGCTTCACCCTGTGAACGCTGAAGCAACAGACCCATCTCTTGTTCTGCTTTTGTGATGTAACTGATTATATAGACCACTACAGAAAAAGCATCTGTGACATACTGAATGTCCATATTTCCTTGCCACGCATGCAGTAAATCTCTGTTATACTGGTTTACCCAAACATCTTTTGGATTTCTTTTCAAGACAATACTTTTCTTTTTGGTACACCTGTTGTATGCTTTTTCAAAGATAGTTTGATTAATCCCAATAGATGAAAAAAAGGCATCAACCGAATCAAAATTGACATCAGAATTTAAAGCAGTTTTGACTTTATTTATAATTGCACTTGCTGTGTCATCTCCATCTTTACCTTTCAACTCATCTGCATTACTTGGCCTTGTAATAAACGTACGACTGGATGGTGGTCGTGGGAAATTAAATCTACAAACTGTATTTTTCTTCCGACATGTTTTTGAATGTCTTGTGCTGTGCTTCTGAACACTGTTCACTGTTTCGTAAAGTACAGTATCATTTTCTGGTGGTATCTCACATGTGATGTAAGTGTCAATGAACTCAGCAACCAGAGGATCATTGTCTGTGTCATTATCATTGAGCTTCGGAGCATCTTCCACCCAAAACAGGCAGTGAACATGAGGAGAACCACGCTGCTGAAATTCAACACGATAAAAGTAGTCTTTTATCTGGCCAATAGGCTTTGCTGGTGACATTATGACATTTTTTAGAAAACAGTGCCATCTGTGATCAAACATTCTTGCTGCAGTGACAGGATTTCGTCTTATGAGTCCACATTTTTCAGACCAGTCAAGCTCATCAACATTTATTTGTTTCCCCTCTTGCTTAATGATAGTGTTCATCATTTCAGGCCATCTCAGGTCAGCAGAACTAAACGATGCAAAGAAAGTCGGTATGCCTAGTTGTCTTATCAGGGCAAACAGATCTTTTTGCGTAGACATCCAATATGGAGGAGTTCCTCTTACTGGTCTTAAGAACTTATATCCTTCATCATAATTTAGTATTCTTTGCAAAGAATCAGAGTTTGTTAGCATATCTTGTGTAACCTTTAAGCTATTTTTTTCAGAGCCTTTTCTCAGTGCAATTGATACATTAGACACAATTTGATCAACTTCTGATATATATTGTGCATAAAAAATAAAGTCTGTGCTGTGTGCAAAACGTCCATCTGCATTTAGTATTCTTGCATTTAGGTATCGTGACAATGTGATTTTTTCCTGTCTTTCGTCATGAAATGTTGGACCACCAGTAGGATAGAGAACAGGGAAACACTTTGCCTCATTGTCTTTATCAGTTAACAGCCTAACAGGACTGTTACCTTCACCTGGAGCAACATTTAGTACATCATGAAAATGTTGATCAATTATTTCTGAACCCAAATCAACAGGTTGTAGTGATGTGTCTGACAAAAGACCACTTTGTTCTTTAATATATGTTATATCTTCCTCTGGATCATCTCCAGCTCCATTATGATCATCATTTTTATCAGTTACATCTTGTTCCTCCATTTCAAAATCATCAGCATCCTTGTCTGATTCATCAGTTGCATTCAAAGAGTTTACCCATTGCTCATTAAACTCAACATCATTATACCATTTATTATGTCTCATCAAATAAGTCAGTGCATGTCTGACACAATCAGTGCTGACATATTTATATTCATAATGGCCTTTATATGTTAATTTCCGTTTCAGTTTTATTCTTATCATGTGGTCATCACATTCATTACGTGGGAGAATATTTGAGACATCTGTGGTATTAACAGGAACACAAACTACAGGTCCATGACAGCCATTCTGTTTTCCACGAGGAAGACAAAGCAACTTCATAAAAGGAATATTGCGTGCAATAAGATGTTCTTCCAACGAGTTCAGACCTTTTAGTTCTTTTGGAATGTCCACCAAATGCATGTTGTTGGCAACACTCTCTTCAGGCAATTTCCCACCAAGGATTTTACGATGGCATGTATAGCAAATCCACAATTTACAAGCCGGATTACCTGATAATTGGCATCTATTTTCACATTCAGTATTGCATTCATGTAAATACTTCAGTGTGATGCATCTTTCAGCCAAATCAATAATTTGTTGACCTCTGGTTTTATAGCAATCTCTTCTACATTCAACGACCTGTTTTCTGAACAATAAACGATGACAAACACAGCAAACAAATTCTGGACCTGTACTGATTTCTTGATGAAACTGATTAATAGTGAAATCAATGTCTTTCTGTCTGTCCCTCTGTTTTGCTGACATTTTTGATCTTTTATGTTTTTTACTCATACGAAAGTTTTCATCATCATGGTATTTCTTTTTATTGTATTCACATACACTTGTTTTAAATGCGAGGTTTCTGCGATATTTTTTCTTTGAGTATTCACATACACTTGCTTTAAATGCGAGGTTTCTGCGATATTTATTCTTTGAATATTCAGACACACTTGCTCTAAAGGTTTTATTGCTCTTATACTTGGTCTGAGAATAGTACCGAACAAGTCTTTGAAAACTAGCATTTCTGGAATACTTAATCTTTGAATTTTCACGTTTTGACTGCTGTACATTAATATTGTTCTTATATTTCTTTCGAAGCTGATCAAGTTTCTTCTCCTTATAATCAGTGTCTTCACAGTATTTAGTTTGACAGGTTTCAATCATATTCTGCCTATATTCTCGGTCTACATGGTATTTCTTTTTAGAACTCTCTATTTTTTTCTGCCTGAAATCGGCGTTGCTGTGGTATAACTCACGTGCTCTTTTGCATTTAGAGTTCTCAGTTGTGTCATTTAATTTCCTTTTTCGCAAACAGCGATTTATGCTCTGATCATCCACTTCAATGTTACAAGCTTGTGCACAAACATTTTCTTGATTTCTATGTTTAACACATGTAACAACTTCATAGTGATTTCCATTGCAGTGCTTCACATAGATCGCATTATCTGTAAATGACTGTTCGGTAGGGGCGTGTGAATTCCATCTGTCATCGTTAAAGGTCATTATATTTATTTTAAAAAAGTCAGCTAGACCAAATAATTCCACATGACTTCCCCAAGTTCCTGAAAAATACATTTTAGACTGTGTCAAATAATCTTTCATTGATCTGTCCTCTTCTCTTAAGTATCTCACAAATTTAGAACTATTATCTTCCAGATGTTTGACAACTGCACGCCTGATTTTCAGGTGTTTCTCTTGATTGCCGCAAACTGCATGTGCTATTGATCTAAACAAGCAGTTACCGTCTCCTTTAATGCTTTTTGTTTTGCATGGTACTCCTAAACAACACACATTAGTGGCTTGAACAACAGCGCTTTCATTAGTCAGTTGTAAGCGTGCACACAAAGAATCCTGATCTCCAGATGTTAACGGTTTGAAACTGAACTCAGTATTTACAGTAAGGCCAATAATGACATCATCATCCATTAATAAATTATCATGTAACTTGCTCATATGTGAAATTTTTGACTTGGTCTGTACACGTCTATTTTTCTTACTTGAATTCACACAGGTCTCAACCGATTTGCACATAGTTGCTGGTTTGTCTACACGTGTTTGTTTACCAGTGTCTGCGACACACTTACTCTGCTTTGTTGCTCTCGTTATTATTATTCTTCCTTCTTCCGACTGGGAGTCTATGGCAGCCCATAGAACCGATTGCGGGAAAGTTGTAATGGTTTGACATTCTGATAGAGGAAAGCCCCAACATTAAATACACCAATTTTGGTGTTTCTAAGTCATTCCCTCTAGCGCCACCACCTGTCCAAAATTTCACTATTATTTTGCTAATAACTTTTGAACCGTAAGGCCAATCAGCAAAATTCTTTTTTCTGTTGATTCCAGAGCTCATGCCGATTCGATTGCACCCTATCACTTCATTTTCCGTCATAAAAACATGGCCGCCATTTTGAATTTTTTGAAAAAGCTACTTTTTCGAACTCGTCCTAGACGGTTTGTCCGATTTGCACGAAAATTGAACCAGATCACCTTCAGGCAGTGCTGACCAAAAGTTATGGAATTCAAATTGATTTGTTAAACTGTTTTCGATAAACGCTCGAACAAATTTTACGTAGCGCCTGCAAAAACAGTCGTAAGGCTGTATCTCCGCAACGGTTTATCGTATTCTGACCAAACTTGGTACATGTCATCACAGCCATGACCTGAGGCTACATGCTGCGTTTCGGCGCAGCGCCACCTACTGGTCCGGAGATATGAAAAATGGCTATTTTTGCTTATAACTTCTGAACAGTTTGTCCAAAAATCATAAAATTGGTCTCGTTAGATCCAGGGCGACATGCCGAGTCGACTGATATCCAATTATACCATATCGGCCATTTTGACTGTCGGCCATTTTGAATTATGTGCTAAAATGCTGTATTTTAGGAACGCATGAACGGATTGTTACGAAACTTGGCATGGGTCATCAGCACGATGTCCTGAAGGAGTGTGAGAAGTTACGAAACAGCGCCACCTAGTGGTCTTTTTTTTTTTTCAAATGCTTATAACTTTGGGTGTGATCGACTTATTTTCACGAAACTCATCTCAATAGACTCCTGAATCGTTGCCGAGTCCTACGATACCAAACATGCTAGGTTTTGCCTTACGGTTTGTGTAGCGTTGTGATTTAGCGCTTAAAAAACATTAGGCTATATCTTCGAAACCGTTTGTCCGATCGAGACGAAACCACCGTCAGAAGTTTGGAAACATAGGTCGATAGCTATACGCCAATGCCCAAATGCGAAAATATTGATGTTTAGGGGTAGTAATATTCAATCAAAGTCATGTGTCAGTCATTTTTTACGTGTTTTTTCATATAAATGTCTATAACTCCGAAGCAAATTGAGATTTTTGCACCAAAATCGACACATATATGTATGGGCTCACTCTGAGGACACATAAAAAAAATGGTGTGACTGAGCCTCTTGGTGGCGCTATAATAGAACAAAACATGAAATTCCCATTGACTTCAATGCAGTTTTGTGAAATAAAATGCTATACTTAACAAATGCATTGATGTAATATTACGAAACTCAGAATGTGCCAACAACACCATCCCCTGAAGGTACTCAAAATATTTCGAAACAGCACCACCTAGTGGTCAAAAGTTATAACAACATTTCCAAAAAGGCTAATAACTTTTGAATAAATCTGGCTATTGAAATGCCACTGGTCTTACTAGATTCCTTGGGTCAAGCCGAGAACATAGATACCAAGTTTACCTTATTTGGCCGAACTTCCTGTCCGCCATCTTGATTTTCAGTCAAAACCTACTTTTTCGAACTCCTCCTAGACCGTTTGTCCGATTTTCACCAAAATCGAATCGTATCATCTCCAGACCGTGCCGACTAAAAGTTATGGATTTCGTGTCGATAGACGGAACCGTTTTCGTATAGCGCAGCAGCAAAGTTGAGGGATGATGCTAATAGCACTAATTAAGGCTTTATCTCTGCAATGCCTTGACATATTGACACCAAACTTTGTATGTGTCATTGTCACTTCACTCTGACCACATCACATCACTTTTGTAACTGCGCCACCTATTGGTCGAAAGTGATAATCCATTAAATCATATTTTGAATGACTTTTTATATGATTTTTCAGCTATTTCACCTAAAATCCTCTTTAAATGTATTTAATTGCTCATTGTTGCAGTTGGTCTGACACCTTCAGCCATGTTGGCATATCCTGTCATCTGCTTGCGCTTGGCCCCGATAATTGCTGCTTGCAGCTATATTTAGGGGCCAAGCACCGAAGGTGCGGAGGCACCTATTGTATCTGTTCCCGTTCTTATTATTATTATTCTTCCTTCTTCCAACTGGGAGTCTATGGCAGCCCATAGAACCGAATGCGGGAAAGTTGTTTTGGTTTGACATTCTGATAGAGGACAGTCCCAACATTAAATACACCAATTTTGGTGTGTCTAAGTCATTCCCTCTAGCGCCACCACCTGTCCAAAGTTTCACTTTTATTTTGCTAATAACTTTTGAACCGTAAGGCCAATCAACAAAATTCTTTTTCTCTCTGATTCCTGAGCTCATGCCAATTCGATTGCACCCTATGACGTCATTTCCGTCATAACAATATGGCCGCCATTTTGAATTTATCTAAAAAGCTACTTTTTCGAACTCGTCCTAGACGGTTTGTCCGATTTGCACGAAAATTAAACCAGATCATCTACAGACCATGCTGACAAAAAGTTATGGAATTCAAGTTGATTCGCTTAACAGTTTTCGATAAACCCACGAATAAATTTTACGTAACGCTTGCGAAAACAGATGTAAAGCCGTATCTCCGCAACGCTTTATCAGATTCAGACCAAAGTTGGTACATGTCATCACAAGCATGACCTGAGGCTACATGCTGTGTTTCGGCGCAGCGCCACCTACTGGTCCGGAGATATGAAAAATGGCTATTTTTGCTTATAACTTCTGAACAGTTTGTCCAAAAATCATAAAATTGGTCTCGTTAGATTCAGGGTAACATGCCGAGTCCACTGATATCCAATATTACCATATCGGCCATTTTGGCTGTCGGCCATTTTGAATTTTGTGCTAAAATGCTGTATTTTAAGAACACATGAACGGATTGTTACGGAACTTGGTATGGGTCATCAGCCCGATGTCCTGAAGGAGCGTGAGAAGTTTCGAAACAGCGCCACCTAGTGGTGAATTTTTTTTTTCAAATGCTTATAACTTTGGGTGTGGTCAACTTATTTTCACGAAACTCATCTTTTTAGACTCCTGAATCATTGCCGAGTCCTATGATACCAAACATGCTAGGTTTCGCCTTACGGTTTGTGTAGCGTTGTGATTTAGCGCTTAAAAAACATTTGGCTATATCTTCGAAACCGCTAGTCCGATCGAGACGAAACCACCGTCAGAAGTTTGGAAACATAGGTCGATAGCTATATGCCAATGCCCAAATGCGAAAATATTGATGTTTAGGGGTAGTAAATTCCAAACAAAGTCATGTGTCAGTCATTTTTTACGTGTTTTTTCATATAAATGCCTATAACTCTGAAGCGAATTGAGATATTTTCACCAAAACTGACACACATATGTATGGGCTCACTCTGAGGACACGTAAAAAAAATTGTGGGACTGAGCCTCTTGGTGGCGCTATAATAGAACAAAACATGAAATTCCCATTGACTTCAATAGAGTTTTGTGAAATAAAATGCTATTTTCATTCAAAACCTACTTTTTCGAACTCCTCCTACACCGATTGTCCGATTTTCACCAAAATCGAATCATATCATCTCCAGACTGTGCCGACTGAAAGTTATGGATTTCGTGTCGATTGACGAAACCGTTTTCGTATAGCGCAGCAGCAAAGTTGAGGCATGATGCTAAAAGCATTATTCAGGCTTTATCTCTGCAATGCCTTGACATATTGACACCAAACTTTGTATGTGTCATTGTCACTTCACTCTGACCACATCACATCAGTTTTGTAACTGCGCCACCTATTGGTCGAAAGTGATAATCCATTAAATCATATTTTTAATTACTGTTTATATGATTTTTCAGGCATTTCGCCTAAAATCTTCTTTAAATGTCTTTAATTGCTAATTGTTGCAGTTGATCTGACACTTTCAGCAATGTTGGCATGTCTTGTCGTCTTATTCTGCTTGGCCCCGGTAATTGCTGCTTGCAGCTATATTTAGGGGCCAAGCACCGAAGGTGCGGAGGCACCTATTGTATCTGTTCCCGTTCTTCTTATTATTATTCTTCCTTCTTCCAACTGGGAGTCTATGGCAGCCCATAGAACCGAATGCGGGAAAGTTGTTTTGGTTTGACATTCTGATAGAGGACAGTCCCAACATTAAATACACCAATTTTGGTGTGTCTAAGTCATTCCCTCTAGCGCCACCACCTGTCCAAAGTTTCACTTTTATTTTGCTAATAACTTTTGAACCGTAAGGCCAATCAACAAAATTCTTTTTCTCTCTGATTCCTGAGCTCATGCCAATTCGATTGCACCCTATGACGTCATTTCCGTCATAACAATATGGCCGCCATTTTGAATTTATCTAAAAAGCTACTTTTTCGAACTCGTCCTAGACGGTTTGTCCGATTTGCACGAAAATTAAACCAGATCATCTACAGACCATGCTGACAAAAAGTTATGGAATTCAAGTTGATTCGCTTAACAGTTTTCGATAAACCCACGAATAAATTTTACGTAGCGCTTGCGAAAACAGATGTAAAGCCGTATCTCCGCAACGCTTTATCAGATTCAGACCAAAGTTGGTACATGTCATCACAAGCATGACCTGAGGCTACATGCTGTGTTTCGGCGCAGCGCCACCTACTGGTCCGGAGATATGAAAAATGGCTATTTTTGCTTATAACTTCTGAACAGTTTGTCCAAAAATCATAAAATTGGTCTCGTTAGATTCAGGGTAACATGCCGAGTCCACTGATATCCAATATTACCATATCGGCCATTTTGGCTGTCGGCCATTTTGAATTTTGTGCTAAAATGCTGTATTTTAAGAACACATGAACGGATTGTTACGGAACTTGGTATGGGTCATCAGCCCGATGTCCTGAAGGAGCGTGAGAAGTTTCGAAACAGCGCCACCTAGTGGTGATTTTTTTTTTTCAAATGCTTATAACTTTGGGTGTGGTCAACTTATTTTCACGAAACTCATCTTTTTAGACTCCTGAATCATTGCCGAGTCCTATGATACCAAACATGCTAGGTTTCGCCTTACGGTTTGTGTAGCGTTGTGATTTAGCGCTTAAAAAACATTTGGCTATATCTTCGAAACCGCTAGTCCGATCGAGACGAAACCACCGTCAGAAGTTTGGAAACATAGGTCGATAGCTATACGCCAATGCCCAAATGCGAAAATATTGATGTTTAGGGGTAGTAAATTCCAAACAAAGTCATGTGTCAGTCATTTTTTACGTGTTTTTTCATATAAATGCCTATAACTCTGAAGCGAATTGAGATATTTTCACCAAAACTGACACACATATGTATGGGCTCACTCTGAGGACACGTAAAAAAAATTGTGGGACTGAGCCTCTTGGTGGCGCTATAATAGAACAAAACATGAAATTCCCATTGACTTCAATAGAGTTTTGTGAAATAAAATGCTATTTTCATTCAAAACCTACTTTTTCGAACTCCTCCTACACCGATTGTCCGATTTTCACCAAAATCGAATCATATCATCTCCAGACTGTGCCGACTGAAAGTTATGGATTTCGTGTCGATTGACGAAACCGTTTTCGTATAGCGCAGCAGCAAAGTTGAGGCATGATGCTAAAAGCATTATTCAGGCTTTATCTCTGCAATGCCTTGACATATTGACACCAAACTTTGTATGTGTCATTGTCACTTCACTCTGACCACATCACATCAGTTTTGTAACTGCGCCACCTATTGGTCGAAAGTGATAATCCATTAAATCATATTTTTAATTACTGTTTATATGATTTTTCAGGCATTTCGCCTAAAATCTTCTTTAAATGTCTTTAATTGCTAATTGTTGCAGTTGATCTGACACTTTCAGCAATGTTGGCATGTCTTGTCGTCTTATTCTGCTTGGCCCCGGTAATTGCTGCTTGCAGCTATATTTATTATTATTCTTCCGTTTCTTCCGACTGGGAGTCTATGGCAGCCCATAGAACCGATTGCGGGAAAGTTGTTTTGGTTTGACATTCTGATAGAGGACAGTCCCAACATTAAATACACCAATTTTGATGTTTCTAAGTCATTCCCTCTAGCGCCACCACCTGTCCAAAGTTTCACTTTTATTTTGCTAATAACTTTTTAACCGTAAGGCCAATCAACAAAATTCTTTTTTCCTCTGATTCCTGAGCTCATGCTGATTCGATTGCACCCTATGAAGTCATTTTCCGGCATATAAATATGGCCGCCATTTGGAATGTACTGAAAAAGCTACTTTTTCGAACTCGTCCTAGACGGTTTGTTCGATTTGCACGAAAATTGAACCAGATCATCTTCAGGTAGTGCTGACAAAAAGTTATGGAATTCAAATTGATTCGTCAAACCGTTTTCGATAAACGCACGAATACATTTTACGTACCGCTAGCAAAAACAGTCGTAAGGCTGTATCTCCACAACGGTTTATCGTATTCAGACCAAACTTGGTACTTGTACTCACAAGCATGACCTGAGGCTACATGCTGTGTTTCGGAGCAGCGCCACCTACTGGTCCGGAGATATGAAAAATGGCTATTTTTGCTTATAACTTCTGAACAGTTTGTCCAAAAATCATAAAATTGGTCTCGTTAGATTCAGGGCAACATGCCGAGTCGACTGATATCCAATTTGACCATATCGGTCATTTTGGCTGTCGACCATTTTGAATTTTGTGCTAAAATTCTGTATTTTATGAACGCATGAACGGATTGTTACGAAACGTGGTATGGGTCATCAGCACAATGTCCTGAATGAGCCTGAGAAGTTTCGAAACAGCGCCACCTAGTGATGAATTTTTTTTTCCAAATGCTTATAACTTTGGGTGTGGTCGACTTATTTTCACGAAACTCATCTTTTTAGACTCCTGAATCGTTGCCGAGTCCTACGATACCAAACATGCTAGGTTTCGCCTTACGGTTTGTGTAGCGTTGTGATTTAGCGCTTAAAAAACATTTGGCTATATCTTTGAAACCGCTAGTCCGATCGAGACGAAACCACCGTCAGAAGTTTGGAAACATAGGTCGATAGCTATATGCCAATGCCCAAATGCGAAAATATTGATGATTAGGGGTACTAATTTCCAATCAAAGTCATGTGTCAGTCATTTTTTTCGTGTTTTTTCATATAAATGTCTATAACTCCGAAGCGAATTGAGATATTTTCACCAAAATTGACACACATATGTATGGGCTCACTCTGAGGACACGTAAAAAAAATTGTGGGACTGAGCCTCTTGGTGGCGCTATAATTGAACAAAATATGAAATTCCCATTGACTTCAATGCAGTTTTGTGAAATAAAATGCTATACTTAACAAATGCATTGGTGTAATATTACGAAACTCAGAATGTGCCATCAGCACCATCCCCTGAAGGTACCCAAAATATTTAGAGACAGCGCCACCTAGTGGTCAAAAGTTATAACAACATTTCCAAAACTGCTAATAACTTTTGAATACATCGGCCTATGTAAATGCCACTGGTCTTAATAGATTCCTTGGGTCAAGCCGAGAACATAGATACCACATTTTCCTTATTTGGTCAAACTTCTTGTCCGCCATCTTGATTTTCATTCAAAACCTACTTTTTCGAACTCCTCCTAGACCGTTTGTCCGATTTTCATCAAAATCGAATCGTATCATCTCCAGACCGTGCCGACTAAAAGTTATGGATTTCGTGTCGATAGACGAAACCGTTTTCGTATAGCGCAGCAACAAAGTTGAGGCATGATGCTAATAGCACTAATTAAGGCTTTATCTCTGCAATGCCTTGACATATTGACACCAAACTTTGTATGTGTCATTGTAACTTCACTCTGACCACATCACATCAGTTTTGTAACTGCGCCACCTATTGGTCGAAAGTGATAATCCATCAAATCATATTTTTAATTATTGTTTCTATGATTTTTCAGGCATTTTGCCAAAAATCCTCTTTAAATGTCTTTAATTGCTCATTGTTGCAGTTGGTCTGACACTTTCAGACATGTTGGCATGTCTTGTCGTCTTATTCTGCTTGGCCCCGGTAATGGCTGCTTGCAGCTATATTTATTATTAGGGGCCAAGCACCGAAGGTGCGTAGGCACCTATTGTATCTGTTCCCGTTCTTATTAGGGGCCAAGCACCGAAGGTGCGTAGGCACCTATTGTATCTGTTCCCGTTCTTCTTATTATTATTCTTCATTTTTCCGACTGGGAGTCTATGGCAGCCCATAGAACCGCTTGCGGGAAAGTTATGAAATTTGGCACAATGATAGAGGAGGGTCTGACCTATCAGCATAGCAAATTTGGAGTCTCCAAGTCATTACCTCTAGCGCCACCAACTGTCCAAAGTTGCACTCATGTTTATGCTAATAACTTTTGAACCACATGGGCTAGAAACAAAATTATTTTTTTCTCTGATTCCCTAGCTCAAGCCGATTCGATTGCACCCTATGACGTCATTTTCCGTCATGAAAATTTTTCCGCCATTTTGAATTTTCCGAAAAACCTACTTTTTCGAACTCCTCCTAGGCCGTTACTCCGATTTTCACGAAATTTGAACCAGATCATCTCCAGACCATGCCGACAAAAAGTTATGGAATTCAAGTTGATTCTCCTAACCGTTTTCGATAAACCCACGAAGAAATTTTACGTAGAGCTTGCGAAAACAGACATAAGGCTGTATCTCCGCAACGCTTTATCAGATTCAGACCAATCTTGGTACATGTCATCACAAGCATGACCTGAGGCTACATGCTGCGTTTCGGCGCAGCGCCACCTACTGGTCCAGAGATATGACAAATGGATGTTTTTGCTTATAACTTCTGAATGGTTTGTCCAAAAATCATAAAATCAGTCTCGTTAGATTCAGGGCAACATGCCGAGTCGACTGATATCCAATTTTCCCAGATCAGCCATTTTGGCTGTCGGCCATTTTGAATTATGTGCTAAAATGCTGTATTTTATGAACGCGTGAACGTATCGTTACAAAACTCGGAATGGATCATCAGCACGATGCCCTGAAGGAGCCTGAGAAGTTTCGAAACAGTGCCACCTAGTGGTGAATTTTTTTCCCCAAATGCTTCCAAATGCTTATAACTTTGGGTGTGGTCGACTTATTTTCACGAGACTCATCTCATTAGAGTCCTGAATCGTTGCCAAGTCCCACGATACCAAACATGCTAGGTTTCGCCTTACGGTTTGTGTAGCGTTGTGATTTAGCGCTTAAAAAACATTTGGCTATATCTTCGAAACCGCTAGTCCGATCGAGACGAAACCACCGTCAGAAGTTTGGAAACATAGGTCGATAGCTATACGCCAATGCCCAAATGCGAAAATATTGATAGTAAAGGGTAGTAAAATCCAATCAAAGTCATGTGTCAGTCATTTTTTACGTGTTTTTTCATATAAATGTCTATAACTCTGAAGCGAATTGAGATATCTTCACCAAAATCGACACACATATGTATGGGCTCACTCTGAGGAAATGTAAAAAAAATGGTGGAACTCAGCCTCTTGGTGGCGCTATAATAGAACAAAACATGAAATCCCCATTGACTTCAATACAGTTTTGTGAAATAAAATGCTATACTAAACGAATGCATTAGTTTAATATTTCGAAACTCAAAATATGCCATCAGCACCATCCCCTGAAGGTACCCAAAATATTTTGAGACAGTGCCACCTAGTGGTCAAAAGTTGTAACAAAATTTACAAAACTGCTAATAACTTTTGAATAAATTGGCCTATTGTAATGCAACTGGTCTTAATAGATTCCTTGGGTCAAGCCGAGAACATAGATACCAAGGTTTCCTTATTTGGCCTAGCTTCCTGTCCGCCATCTTGATTTTCAGTCAAAACCTACTTTTTCGAACTCCTCCTAGACCGTTTGTCCGATTTTCACCAAAATCGAATCGTATCATCTCCAGAGTGTGCTGACTAAAAGTTATGGATTTCGTGTCTATAGACGAAACCGTTTTCGTATAGCGTAGCAGCAAATTTGAAGCATGATGCTAAAAGCACTATTCAGGCTTTATCTCTGCAATGGCTTGACATATTGACACCAAACTTTGTATGTGTCATTGTCACTTCACTCTGACCACATCACATCAGTTTTGTAACTGCGCCACCTATTGGTCAAAAGTGATAATCCATTAAATCATATTTTGAATGACTTTTTATATGATTTTTCAGCCATTTCGCCTAAAATCCTCTTTAAATGTATTTAATTGCTCATTGTTGCAGTTGGTCTGACACCTTCAGCCATGTTGGCATATCCTGTCATCTGCTTGCGCTTGGCCCCGATAATTGCTGCTTGCAGCTATATTTATTATTATTATTCTTCCTTCTTCCGACTGGGAGTCTATGGCAGCCCATAGAACCGATCGCGGGAAAGTTGTAATGGTTTGACATTCTGATAGAGGACAGTCCCAACATTAAATACACTGATTTTGGTGTGTCTAAGTCATTCCCTCTAGCGCCACCACCTGTCCAAAGTTTCACTTTTATTTTGCTAATAACTTTTGAACCGTAAGGCCAATCAACAAAATTCTTTTTTCCTCTGATTCCTGAGCTCATGCCGATTCGATTGCACCCTATGACGTCATTTTCCGTCATATAAATATGGCCGCCATTTTGAATTTTTTGAAAAAGCTACTTTTTCGAACTCGTCCTAGACGGTTTGTCCGATTTGCACGAAAATTGAACCAGATCATCTTCAGGCAGTGCTGACCAAAAGTTATGGAATTCAAATTGATTCGTCAAACCGTTTTCGATAAACGCACGAATACATTTTACGTAGCGCTAGCAAAAACAGTCGTAAGGCTGTATCTCCGCAACGGTTTATCGTATTCAGACCAAACTTGGTACATGTACTCACAAGCATGACCTGAGGCTACATGCTGCGTTTCGGCGCAGCGCCACCTACTGGTCCGGAGATATGAAAAATGGCTATTTTTGCTTATAACTTCTGAACAGTTTGTCCAAAAATCATAAAATTGGTCTTGATAGATTCAGGGCGACATGCCGAGTCGACTGATATCCAATTTTGCCATATCGGCCATTTCGACTGTCGGCCATTTTGAATTTTGTGCTAAAATGCTGTATTTTAAGAACGCACAAACGGATTGTTACGAAACTTGGTATGGGTCATCAACACGATGTCCTAAAGGAGTGTGAGAAGTTTCGAAACAGCGCCACCTAGTGGTGATTTTTTTTTTTTAAATGCTTATAACTTTGGGTGTGATAGACTTATTTTCACGAAACTCATCTCATTAGACTCCTGAATCGTTGCCGAGTCCAACGATACCAAACATGCTAGGTTTTGCCTTACGGTTTGTGTAGCGTTGTGATTTAGCGCTTAAAAAACAGTAGGCTATATCTTCGAAACCGTTTGTCCGATCGAGACGAAACCACCGTCAGAAGTTTGGAAACATAGGTCGATAGCTATATGCCAATGCCCAAATGCGAAAATATTGATGTTTAGGGGTAGTAATATTCAATCAAAGTCATGTGTCAGTCATTTTTTACGTGTTTTTTCATATAAATGTCTATAACTCCGAAGCAAATTGAGATTTTTGCACCAAAATCGACACATATATGTATGGGCTCACTCTGAGGACACATAAAAAAAATTGTGGGACTGAGCCTCTTGGTGGCGCTATAATTGAACAAAATATGAAATTCCCATTGACTTCAATACAGTTTTGTGAAATAAAATGCTATACTAAACAAATGCATTGGTGTAATATTACGAAACTCAGATTGTGTCATCAGCACCATCCCCTGAAGGCAACCAAAATATTTCAAGACAGCGCCACCTAGTGGTCAAAAGTTATAACAAAATTTCCAAAAAGGCTAATAACTTTTGAATAAATCTGGCTATTGAAATGCCACGGGTCTTAATAGATTCCTTGGGTCAAGCCGAGAACATAGATACCAAGTTTTCCTTATTTGGCCAAACTTCCTGTCCGCCATCTTGATTTTCATTCAAAACCTACTTTTTCGAACTCCTCCTAGACCGTTTGTCCGATTTTCACCAAAATCGAATCGTATCATCTCCAGACTGTGCCGACAAAAAGTTATGGATTTCGTGTCGATTGATGAAACTGTTTTCGTATAGCACAGCAGCAAAGTTGAGGCATGATGCCAAAATGACTATTCAGGCTTTATATCTGCAATGCCTCGACATATTGACACAAAACTTTGTATGTGTCACTGTCTCCTTACTCTGACCACACCACATCAATTTCGTAACAGCGCCACCTTTTGGTCAAAAGTGACAATCCATTAAATCATATTTTGAATCACTTTTTACATGATTTTTCAGCCATTTCGCCTGAAATCCTCTTTAAATGTCTTTAATTGCTCATTGTTGCAGTTGGTCTGACACTTTCAGACATGTTGGCATGTCTTGTCGTCTTATTCTGCTTGGCCCCGGTAATTGCTGCTTGCAGCTATATTTAGGGGCCAAGCACCGAAGGTGCGGAGGCACCTATTGTATCCGTTCGCGTTCTTATTATTATTAGGGGCCAAGCACCGAAGGTGCGGAGGCACCTATTGTATCCGTTCGCGTTCTTATTAGGGGCCAAGCACCGAAGGTGCGGAGGCACCTATTGTATCCGTTCGCGTTCTTATTATTATTATTCTTCTTCTTCTTCCGCTCTTGGAGTCTATGGCAGCCCATAGAACCGATTGCGGGAAAGTTGTTTTGGTTTGACATTCTGATAGAGGACAGTCCCAACATTAAGTACACCAATTTTGGTGTGTCTAAGTCATTCCCTCTAGCGCCACCACCTGTCCAAAGTTTCACTTTTACTTTGCTAATAACTTTTGAACCGTAAGGCCAATCAGCGAAATCCTTTTTTCCTCTGATTCCTGAGCTCATGCCGATTCGATTGCACCCTATATCGTCATTTTCCGTCATAAAAACATGGCCGCCATTTTGAATTTTCCTAAAAAGGTACTTTTTCGAACTCGTCCTAGACGGTTTGTCCGATTTGCACGAAAATTGAATCGGATCATCTTCAGGCAGTGGTGACAAAAAGTTATTAAAATCTTGTTGATTCGTCAAACCGTTTTCGATAAACGCATGAATACATTTTACGTAGCGCTAGCAAAAACAGTCGTAAGGCTGTATCTCCGCAACGGTTTATCGTATTCAGACCAAACTTGGTACATGTACTCACAAGCATGACCTGAGGCTACATGCTGCGTTTCGGCGCAGCGCCACCTACTGGTCCGGAGATATGAAAAATGGCTATTTTTGCTTATAACTTCTGAACAGTTTGTCCAAAAATCATAAAATTGGTCTCGTTAGATTCAGGGCGACATGCCGAGTCGACTGATATCCAATTTTACCATATCGGCTATTTTGACTGTCGGCCATTTTGAATTATGTGCTAAAATGCTGTATTTTATGAACGCATTAACGAATTGTTACGAAACTTGGTGTGGGTCATCAGCACGATGCCCTGAAGGAGCCTGAGAAGTTTCGAAACAGCGCCACCTAGTGGTGAATTTTTTTTTTCAAATGCTTATAACTTTGGGTGTGGTTGACTTATTTTCAGGAGACTCATCTCTTTAGACTCCTGAATCCTTGCCGAGTCCAACAATACCAAACATGCTAGGTTTCGCCTTACGGTTTGTGTAGCGTTGTGATTTAGCACTTAAAAAACATTAGGCGATATCTTCGAAACCGTTTGTCCGATCGAGACGAAACCACCGTCAGAAGTTTGGAATCATAGCTTGTTAACTAAACGTCAAAGCCCAAATGCGAAAATATGGATGTCTAGAGGTAGTAAATTCCAATTAAAGTCATGTGTCAGTCATTTTTTACGTGTTTTTTCATATAAATGTCTATAACTCCGAAGATAATTGAGATATTTTCACCAAAATCGACACACATATGTATGGGCTCACTCTGAGGACACATAAAAAAAATGGTTGGACTGAGCCTCTTGGTGGCGCTATAATAGAACAAAACATGAAATTCCCATTGACTTCAATACAGTTTTGTGAAATAAAATGCTATACTAAACAAATGCATTGGTGTAATATTACAAAACTCAGAATGTGCCATCTGCACCATCCCCTGAAGGTACCCAACATATTTAGAAACAGCGCCACCTAGTGGTCAAAAGTTATAACAAAATTTCCAAAATTGCTAATAACTTTTGAATAAATTGGCCTATTGTAATGCAACTCATCTTAGTAGATTCCTTGGGTCAAGCTGAGAACATAGATACCAAGTTTACCTTATTTGGCCTAACTTCCTGTCCGCCATCTTGATTTTCATTCAAAACCTACTTTTTCGAACTCCTCCTAGACCGTTTGTCCGATTTTCACCAAAATCGAATCGTATCATCTCCAGACCGTGCCGACTAAAAGTTATGGATTTCGTGTCGACAGACGAAACCGTTTTTGTATAGCGCAGCAGCAAAGTTGAGGCATGATGCTAATAGCACTAATCAGGCTTTATCTCTGCAATGCCTTGACATATTGACACCAAACATTGTATGTGTCATTGTAACTTCACTCTGACCACATCACATGAGTTTTGTAACTGCGCCACCTATTGGTCGAAAGTGATAATCCATTAAATCATATTTTTAATTATTGTTTCTATGATTTTTCAGGCATTTTGCCTAAAATCCTCTTTAAATGTCTTTAATTGCTCATTGTTGCAGTTGGTCTGACACTTTCAGACATGTCGGCCTGTCTTGTCGTCTTATTCTGCTTGGCCCCGGTAATGGCTGCTTGCAGCTATATTTATTAGGGGCCAAGCACCGAAGGTGCGGAGGCACCTATTGTATCCGTTCGCGTTCTTATTATTAGGGGCCAAGCACCGAAGGTGCGGAGGCACCTATTGTATCCGTTCGCGTTCTTATTAGGGGCCAAGCACCGAAGGTGCGGAGGCACCTATTGTATCCGTTCGCGTTCTTATTATTATTATTCTTCTTCTTCTTCCGCTCTTGGAGTCTATGGCAGCCCATAGAACCGATTGCGGGAAAGTTGTTTTGGTTTGACATTCTGATAGAGGACAGTCCCAACATTAAGTACACCAATTTTGGTGTGTCTAAGTCATTCCCTCTAGCGCCACCACCTGTCCAAAGTTTCACTTTTACTTTGCTAATAACTTTTGAACCGTAAGGCCAATCAGCGAAATCCTTTTTTCCTCTGATTCCTGAGCTCATGCCGATTCGATTGCACCCTATATCGTCATTTTCCGTCATAAAAACATGGCCGCCATTTTGAATTTTCCTAAAAAGGTACTTTTTCGAACTCGTCCTAGACGGTTTGTCCGATTTGCACGAAAATTGAATCGGATCATCTTCAGGCAGTGGTGACAAAAAGTTATTAAAATCTTGTTGATTCGTCAAACCGTTTTCGATAAACGCATGAATACATTTTACGTAGCGCTAGCAAAAACAGTCGTAAGGCTGTATCTCCGCAACGGTTTATCGTATTCAGACCAAACTTGGTACATGTACTCACAAGCATGACCTGAGGCTACATGCTGCGTTTCGGCGCAGCGCCACCTACTGGTCCGGAGATATGAAAAATGGCTATTTTTGCTTATAACTTCTGAACAGTTTGTCCAAAAATCATAAAATTGGTCTCGTTAGATTCAGGGCGACATGCCGAGTCGACTGATATCCAATTTTACCATATCGGCTATTTTGACTGTCGGCCATTTTGAATTATGTGCTAAAATGCTGTATTTTATGAACGCATTAACGAATTGTTACGAAACTTGGTGTGGGTCATCAGCACGATGCCCTGAAGGAGCCTGAGAAGTTTCGAAACAGCGCCACCTAGTGGTGAATTTTTTTTTTCAAATGCTTATAACTTTGGGTGTGGTTGACTTATTTTCAGGAGACTCATCTCTTTAGACTCCTGAATCCTTGCCGAGTCCAACAATACCAAACATGCTAGGTTTCGCCTTACGGTTTGTGTAGCGTTGTGATTTAGCACTTAAAAAACATTAGGCGATATCTTCGAAACCGTTTGTCCGATCGAGACGAAACCACCGTCAGAAGTTTGGAATCATAGCTTGTTAACTAAACGTCAAAGCCCAAATGCGAAAATATGGATGTCTAGAGGTAGTAAATTCCAATTAAAGTCATGTGTCAGTCATTTTTTACGTGTTTTTTCATATAAATGTCTATAACTCCGAAGATAATTGAGATATTTTCACCAAAATCGACACACATATGTATGGGCTCACTCTGAGGACACATAAAAAAAATGGTTGGACTGAGCCTCTTGGTGGCGCTATAATAGAACAAAACATGAAATTCCCATTGACTTCAATACAGTTTTGTGAAATAAAATGCTATACTAAACAAATGCATTGGTGTAATATTACAAAACTCAGAATGTGCCATCTGCACCATCCCCTGAAGGTACCCAACATATTTAGAAACAGCGCCACCTAGTGGTCAAAAGTTATAACAAAATTTCCAAAATTGCTAATAACTTTTGAATAAATTGGCCTATTGTAATGCAACTCATCTTAGTAGATTCCTTGGGTCAAGCTGAGAACATAGATACCAAGTTTACCTTATTTGGCCTAACTTCCTGTCCGCCATCTTAATTTTCATTCAAAACCTACTTTTTCGAACTCCTCCTAGACCGTTTGTCCGATTTTCACCAAAATCGAATCGTATCATCTCCAGACCGTGCCGACTAAAAGTTATGGATTTCGTGTCGACAGACGAAACCGTTTTTGTATAGCGCAGCAGCAAAGTTGAGGCATGATGCTAATAGCACTAATCAGGCTTTATCTCTGCAATGCCTTGACATATTGACACCAAACATTGTATGTGTCATTGTAACTTCACTCTGACCACATCACATGAGTTTTGTAACTGCGCCACCTATTGGTCGAAAGTGATAATCCATTAAATCATATTTTTAATTATTGTTTCTATGATTTTTCAGGCATTTTGCCTAAAATCCTCTTTAAATGTCTTTAATTGCTCATTGTTGCAGTTGGTCTGACACTTTCAGACATGTCGGCCTGTCTTGTCGTCTTATTCTGCTTGGCCCCGGTAATGGCTGCTTGCAGCTATATTTATTAGGGGCCAAGCACCGAAGGTGCGGAGGCACCTATTGTATCCGTTCGCGTTCTTATTATTATTATTCTTCTTCTTCTTCCGCTCTTGGAGTCTATGGCAGCCCATAGAACCGATTGCGGGAAAGTTGTTTTGGTTTGACATTCTGATAGAGGACAGTCCCAACATTAAGTACACCAATTTTGGTGTGTCTAAGTCATTCCCTCTAGCGCCACCACCTGTCCAAAGTTTCACTTTTACTTTGCTAATAACTTTTGAACCGTAAGGCCAATCAGCGAAATCCTTTTTTCCTCTGATTCCTGAGCTCATGCCGATTCGATTGCACCCTATATCGTCATTTTCCGTCATAAAAACATGGCCGCCATTTTGAATTTTCCTAAAAAGGTACTTTTTCGAACTCGTCCTAGACGGTTTGTCCGATTTGCACGAAAATTGAATCGGATCATCTTCAGGCAGTGGTGACAAAAAGTTATTAAAATCTTGTTGATTCGTCAAACCGTTTTCGATAAACGCATGAATACATTTTACGTAGCGCTAGCAAAAACAGTCGTAAGGCTGTATCTCCGCAACGGTTTATCGTATTCAGACCAAACTTGGTACATGTACTCACAAGCATGACCTGAGGCTACATGCTGCGTTTCGGCGCAGCGCCACCTACTGGTCCGGAGATATGAAAAATGGCTATTTTTGCTTATAACTTCTGAACAGTTTGTCCAAAAATCATAAAATTGGTCTCGTTAGATTCAGGGCGACATGCCGAGTCGACTGATATCCAATTTTACCATATCGGCTATTTTGACTGTCGGCCATTTTGAATTATGTGCTAAAATGCTGTATTTTATGAACGCATTAACGAATTGTTACGAAACTTGGTGTGGGTCATCAGCACGATGCCCTGAAGGAGCCTGAGAAGTTTCGAAACAGCGCCACCTAGTGGTGAATTTTTTTTTTCAAATGCTTATAACTTTGGGTGTGGTTGACTTATTTTCAGGAGACTCATCTCTTTAGACTCCTGAATCCTTGCCGAGTCCAACAATACCAAACATGCTAGGTTTCGCCTTACGGTTTGTGTAGCGTTGTGATTTAGCACTTAAAAAACATTAGGCGATATCTTCGAAACCGTTTGTCCGATCGAGACGAAACCACCGTCAGAAGTTTGGAATCATAGCTTGTTAACTAAACGTCAAAGCCCAAATGCGAAAATATGGATGTCTAGAGGTAGTAAATTCCAATTAAAGTCATGTGTCAGTCATTTTTTACGTGTTTTTTCATATAAATGTCTATAACTCCGAAGATAATTGAGATATTTTCACCAAAATCGACACACATATGTATGGGCTCACTCTGAGGACACATAAAAAAAATGGTTGGACTGAGCCTCTTGGTGGCGCTATAATAGAACAAAACATGAAATTCCCATTGACTTCAATACAGTTTTGTGAAATAAAATGCTATACTAAACAAATGCATTGGTGTAATATTACAAAACTCAGAATGTGCCATCTGCACCATCCCCTGAAGGTACCCAACATATTTAGAAACAGCGCCACCTAGTGGTCAAAAGTTATAACAAAATTTCCAAAATTGCTAATAACTTTTGAATAAATTGGCCTATTGTAATGCAACTCATCTTAGTAGATTCCTTGGGTCAAGCTGAGAACATAGATACCAAGTTTACCTTATTTGGCCTAACTTCCTGTCCGCCATCTTGATTTTCATTCAAAACCTACTTTTTCGAACTCCTCCTAGACCGTTTGTCCGATTTTCACCAAAATCGAATCGTATCATCTCCAGACCGTGCCGACTAAAAGTTATGGATTTCGTGTCGACAGACGAAACCGTTTTTGTATAGCGCAGCAGCAAAGTTGAGGCATGATGCTAATAGCACTAATCAGGCTTTATCTCTGCAATGCCTTGACATATTGACACCAAACATTGTATGTGTCATTGTAACTTCACTCTGACCACATCACATGAGTTTTGTAACTGCGCCACCTATTGGTCGAAAGTGATAATCCATTAAATCATATTTTTAATTATTGTTTCTATGATTTTTCAGGCATTTTGCCTAAAATCCTCTTTAAATGTCTTTAATTGCTCATTGTTGCAGTTGGTCTGACACTTTCAGACATGTCGGCCTGTCTTGTCGTCTTATTCTGCTTGGCCCCGGTAATGGCTGCTTGCAGCTATATTTATTAGGGGCCAAGCACCGAAGGTGCGGAGGCACCTATTGTATCCGTTCGCGTTCTTATTATTATTATTCTTCTTCTTCTTCCGCTCTTGGAGTCTATGGCAGCCCATAGAACCGATTGCGGGAAAGTTGTTTTGGTTTGACATTCTGATAGAGGACAGTCCCAACATTAAGTACACCAATTTTGGTGTGTCTAAGTCATTCCCTCTAGCGCCACCACCTGTCCAAAGTTTCACTTTTACTTTGCTAATAACTTTTGAACCGTAAGGCCAATCAGCGAAATCCTTTTTTCCTCTGATTCCTGAGCTCATGCCGATTCGATTGCACCCTATATCGTCATTTTCCGTCATAAAAACATGGCCGCCATTTTGAATTTTCCTAAAAAGGTACTTTTTCGAACTCGTCCTAGACGGTTTGTCCGATTTGCACGAAAATTGAATCGGATCATCTTCAGGCAGTGGTGACAAAAAGTTATTAAAATCTTGTTGATTCGTCAAACCGTTTTCGATAAACGCATGAATACATTTTACGTAGCGCTAGCAAAAACAGTCGTAAGGCTGTATCTCCGCAACGGTTTATCGTATTCAGACCAAACTTGGTACATGTACTCACAAGCATGACCTGAGGCTACATGCTGCGTTTCGGCGCAGCGCCACCTACTGGTCCGGAGATATGAAAAATGGCTATTTTTGCTTATAACTTCTGAACAGTTTGTCCAAAAATCATAAAATTGGTCTCGTTAGATTCAGGGCGACATGCCGAGTCGACTGATATCCAATTTTACCATATCGGCTATTTTGACTGTCGGCCATTTTGAATTATGTGCTAAAATGCTGTATTTTATGAACGCATTAACGAATTGTTACGAAACTTGGTGTGGGTCATCAGCACGATGCCCTGAAGGAGCCTGAGAAGTTTCGAAACAGCGCCACCTAGTGGTGAATTTTTTTTTTCAAATGCTTATAACTTTGGGTGTGGTTGACTTATTTTCAGGAGACTCATCTCTTTAGACTCCTGAATCCTTGCCGAGTCCAACAATACCAAACATGCTAGGTTTCGCCTTACGGTTTGTGTAGCGTTGTGATTTAGCACTTAAAAAACATTAGGCGATATCTTCGAAACCGTTTGTCCGATCGAGACGAAACCACCGTCAGAAGTTTGGAATCATAGCTTGTTAACTAAACGTCAAACCCCAAATGCGAAAATATGGATGTCTAGAGGTAGTAAATTCCAATTAAAGTCATGTGTCAGTCATTTTTTACGTGTTTTTTCATATAAATGTCTATAACTCCGAAGATAATTGAGATATTTTCACCAAAATCGACACACATATGTATGGGCTCACTCTGAGGACACATAAAAAAAATGGTTGGACTGAGCCTCTTGGTGGCGCTATAATAGAACAAAACATGAAATTCCCATTGACTTCAATACAGTTTTGTGAAATAAAATGCTATACTAAACAAATGCATTGGTGTAATATTACAAAACTCAGAATGTGCCATCTGCACCATCCCCTGAAGGTACCCAACATATTTAGAAACAGCGCCACCTAGTGGTCAAAAGTTATAACAAAATTTCCAAAATTGCTAATAACTTTTGAATAAATTGGCCTATTGTAATGCAACTCATCTTAGTAGATTCCTTGGGTCAAGCTGAGAACATAGATACCAAGTTTACCTTATTTGGCCTAACTTCCTGTCCGCCATCTTGATTTTCATTCAAAACCTACTTTTTCGAACTCCTCCTAGACCGTTTGTCCGATTTTCACCAAAATCGAATCGTATCATCTCCAGACCGTGCCGACTAAAAGTTATGGATTTCGTGTCGACAGACGAAACCGTTTTTGTATAGCGCAGCAGCAAAGTTGAGGCATGATGCTAATAGCACTAATCAGGCTTTATCTCTGCAATGCCTTGACATATTGACACCAAACATTGTATGTGTCATTGTAACTTCACTCTGACCACATCACATGAGTTTTGTAACTGCGCCACCTATTGGTCGAAAGTGATAATCCATTAAATCATATTTTTAATTATTGTTTCTATGATTTTTCAGGCATTTTGCCTAAAATCCTCTTTAAATGTCTTTAATTGCTCATTGTTGCAGTTGGTCTGACACTTTCAGACATGTCGGCCTGTCTTGTCGTCTTATTCTGCTTGGCCCCGGTAATGGCTGCTTGCAGCTATATTTATTATTATTCTTCTTCTTCTTCCGCTCTTGGAGTCTATGGCAGCCCATAGAACCGATTGCGGGAAAGTTGTTTTGGTTTGACATTCTGATAGAGGACAGTCCCAACATTAAGTACACCAATTTTGGTGTGTCTAAGTCATTCCCTCTAGCGCCACCACCTGTCCAAAGTTTCACTTTTACTTTGCTAATAACTTTTGAACCGTAAGGCCAATCAGCGAAATCCTTTTTTCCTCTGATTCCTGAGCTCATGCCGATTCGATTGCACCCTATATCGTCATTTTCCGTCATAAAAACATGGCCGCCATTTTGAATTTTCCTAAAAAGGTACTTTTTCGAACTCGTCCTAGACGGTTTGTCCGATTTGCACGAAAATTGAATCGGATCATCTTCAGGCAGTGGTGACAAAAAGTTATTAAAATCTTGTTGATTCGTCAAACCGTTTTCGATAAACGCATGAATACATTTTACGTAGCGCTAGCAAAAACAGTCGTAAGGCTGTATCTCCGCAACGGTTTATCGTATTCAGACCAAACTTGGTACATGTACTCACAAGCATGACCTGAGGCTACATGCTGCGTTTCGGCGCAGCGCCACCTACTGGTCCGGAGATATGAAAAATGGCTATTTTTGCTTATAACTTCTGAACAGTTTGTCCAAAAATCATAAAATTGGTCTCGTTAGATTCAGGGCGACATGCCGAGTCGACTGATATCCAATTTTACCATATCGGCTATTTTGACTGTCGGCCATTTTGAATTATGTGCTAAAATGCTGTATTTTATGAACGCATTAACGAATTGTTACGAAACTTGGTGTGGGTCATCAGCACGATGCCCTGAAGGAGCCTGAGAAGTTTCGAAACAGCGCCACCTAGTGGTGAATTTTTTTTTTCAAATGCTTATAACTTTGGGTGTGGTTGACTTATTTTCAGGAGACTCATCTCTTTAGACTCCTGAATCCTTGCCGAGTCCAACAATACCAAACATGCTAGGTTTCGCCTTACGGTTTGTGTAGCGTTGTGATTTAGCACTTAAAAAACATTAGGCGATATCTTCGAAACCGTTTGTCCGATCGAGACGAAACCACCGTCAGAAGTTTGGAATCATAGCTTGTTAACTAAACGTCAAACCCCAAATGCGAAAATATGGATGTCTAGAGGTAGTAAATTCCAATTAAAGTCATGTGTCAGTCATTTTTTACGTGTTTTTTCATATAAATGTCTATAACTCCGAAGATAATTGAGATATTTTCACCAAAATCGACACACATATGTATGGGCTCACTCTGAGGACACATAAAAAAAATGGTTGGACTGAGCCTCTTGGTGGCGCTATAATAGAACAAAACATGAAATTCCCATTGACTTCAATACAGTTTTGTGAAATAAAATGCTATACTAAACAAATGCATTGGTGTAATATTACAAAACTCAGAATGTGCCATCTGCACCATCCCCTGAAGGTACCCAACATATTTAGAAACAGCGCCACCTAGTGGTCAAAAGTTATAACAAAATTTCCAAAATTGCTAATAACTTTTGAATAAATTGGCCTATTGTAATGCAACTCATCTTAGTAGATTCCTTGGGTCAAGCTGAGAACATAGATACCAAGTTTACCTTATTTGGCCTAACTTCCTGTCCGCCATCTTGATTTTCATTCAAAACCTACTTTTTCGAACTCCTCCTAGACCGTTTGTCCGATTTTCACCAAAATCGAATCGTATCATCTCCAGACCGTGCCGACTAAAAGTTATGGATTTCGTGTCGACAGACGAAACCGTTTTTGTATAGCGCAGCAGCAAAGTTGAGGCATGATGCTAATAGCACTAATCAGGCTTTATCTCTGCAATGCCTTGACATATTGACACCAAACATTGTATGTGTCATTGTAACTTCACTCTGACCACATCACATGAGTTTTGTAACTGCGCCACCTATTGGTCGAAAGTGATAATCCATTAAATCATATTTTTAATTATTGTTTCTATGATTTTTCAGGCATTTTACCTAAAATCCTCTTTAAATGTCTTTAATTGCTCATTGTTGCAGTTGGTCTGACACTTTCAGACATGTCGGCCTGTCTTGTCGTCTTATTCTGCTTGGCCCCGGTAATGGCTGCTTGCAGCTATATTTATTAGGGGCCAAGCACCGAAGGTGCGGAGGCACCTATTGTATCCGTTCGCGTTCTTATTAGGGGCCAAGCACCGAAGGTGCGGAGGCACCTATTGTATCCGTTCGCGTTCTTATTATTATTATTCTTCTTCTTCTTCCGCTCTTGGAGTCTATGGCAGCCCATAGAACCGATTGCGGGAAAGTTGTTTTGGTTTGACATTCTGATAGAGGACAGTCCCAACATTAAGTACACCAATTTTGGTGTGTCTAAGTCATTCCCTCTAGCGCCACCACCTGTCCAAAGTTTCACTTTTACTTTGCTAATAACTTTTGAACCGTAAGGCCAATCAGCGAAATCCTTTTTTCCTCTGATTCCTGAGCTCATGCCGATTCGATTGCACCCTATATCGTCATTTTCCGTCATAAAAACATGGCCGCCATTTTGAATTTTCCTAAAAAGGTACTTTTTCGAACTCGTCCTAGACGGTTTGTCCGATTTGCACGAAAATTGAATCGGATCATCTTCAGGCAGTGGTGACAAAAAGTTATTAAAATCTTGTTGATTCGTCAAACCGTTTTTGATAAACGCTCGAACAAATTTTACGTAGCGCTTGCAAAAACAGTCGTAAGGCTGTATCTCCGCAGCGGTTTATCGTATTCAGACCAAACTTGGTACATGTACTCACAAGCATGACCTGAGGCGACATGCTGCGTTTCGGCACAGCGCCACCTACAGGTCCGGAGATATGAAAAATGGCTATTTTTGCTTATAACTTCTGAACAGTTTGTCCAAAAATCATAAAATTGGTCTTGATAGATTCAGGGCGTCATGCCGAGTCGACTGATATCCAATTTTGCCATATCGGCCAATTTGACTGTCGGCCATTTTGAATTTTGTGCTAAAATGCTGTATTTTAACAACGCATGAACGGATTGTTACGAAACTTGGTATGGGTCATCAGCACGATGTCCTGAAGGAGTGTGAGAAGTTTCGAAACAGCGCCACCTAGTGGTGAATTTTTTTTTTCAAATGCTTATAACTTTGGGTGTGATCGACTTATTTTCACGAAACTCATCTCATTGGACTCCTGAATCGTTGCCGAGTCCAACGATACCAAACATGTTAGGTTTCGCCTAACGGTTTGTGTAGCATTGTGATTTAGCGCTTAAAAAACATTAGGCTATATCTTCGAAACCGTTTGTCCGATTGAGACGAAACCACCGTCAGAAGTTTGGAATCATAGCTTGTTAACTAAATGCTAATTCCCAAATGTGAAAATATTGATGTTTAGGGGTAGTAATATTCAATCAAAGTCATGTGTCAGTCATTTTTTACGTGTTTTTTCATATAAATGTCTATAACTCCGAAGCAAATTGAGATTTTTGCACCAAAATCGACACATATATGTATGGGCTCACTCTGATGACACATAAAAAAAATAGTGGGACTGAGCCTCTTGGTGGCGCTATAATAGAACAAAACATGAAATTCCCATTGATTTCAATAGAGTTTTGTGAAATAAAATGCTATACTAAACAAATGCATTGGTGTAATATTACGAAACTCAGAATGTGCCTTCAGCACCATCCCCTGAAGGTACTCAAAATATTTCGAAACAGCGCCACCTAGTGGTCAAAAGTTATAACAAAATTTCCAAAAAGGCTAATAACTTTTGAATAAATCTGTCTATTGAAATGCCACTGGTCTTAATAGATTCCTTGGGTCAAGCCGAGAACATAGATACCAAGTTTTCCTTATTTGGCCGAACTTCCTGTCCGCCATCTTGATGTTCAGTCAAAACCTACTTTTTCGAACTCCTCCTAGACCGTTTGTCCGATTTTCACCAAAATCGAATCGTATCATCTCCAGACCGTGCCGACTAAAAGTTATGGATTTCGTGTCGATAGACGAAACCGTTTTCGTATAGCGCAGCAGCAAAGTTGAGGCATGATGCTAATAGCACTATTCAGGCTTTATCTCTGCAATGCCTTGACATATTGACACCAAACTTTGTATGTGTCATTGTCACTTCACTCTGACCACATCACATCAGTTTTGTAACTGCGCCACCTATTGGTCGAAAGTGATAATCCATAAAATCATATTTTTAATTATTGTTTCTATGATTTTTCAGGCATTTTGCATAAAATCCTCTTTAAAGTCTATAATTGCTCATTGTTGCAGTTGGTCTGACACTTACAGACATGTTGGCATGTCTTGTCGTCTTATTCTGCTTGGCCCCGGTAATTGCTGCTTGCAGCTATATTTATTATTATTCTTCTTCTTCTTCCGCTCTTGGAGTCTATGGCAGCCCATAGAACCGATTGCGGGAAAGTTGTTTTGGTTTGACATTCTGATAGAGGACAGTCCCAACATTAAGTACACCAATTTTGGTGTGTCTAAGTCATTCCCTCTAGCGCCACCACCTGTCCAAAGTTTCACTTTTACTTTGCTAATAACTTTTGAACCGTAAGGCCAATCAGCGAAATCCTTTTTTCCTCTGATTCCTGAGCTCATGCCGATTCGATTGCACCCTATATCGTCATTTTCCGTCATAAAAACATGGCCGCCATTTTGAATTTTCCTAAAAAGGTACTTTTTCGAACTCGTCCTAGACGGTTTGTCCGATTTGCACGAAAATTGAATCGGATCATCTTCAGGCAGTGGTGACAAAAAGTTATTAAAATCTTGTTGATTCGTCAAACCGTTTTCGATAAACGCATGAATACATTTTACGTAGCGCTAGCAAAAACAGTCGTAAGGCTGTATCTCCGCAACGGTTTATCGTATTCAGACCAAACTTGGTACATGTACTCACAAGCATGACCTGAGGCTACATGCTGCGTTTCGGCGCAGCGCCACCTACTGGTCCGGAGATATGAAAAATGGCTATTTTTGCTTATAACTTCTGAACAGTTTGTCCAAAAATCATAAAATTGGTCTCGTTAGATTCAGGGCGACATGCCGAGTCGACTGATATCCAATTTTACCATATCGGCTATTTTGACTGTCGGCCATTTTGAATTATGTGCTAAAATGCTGTATTTTATGAACGCATTAACGAATTGTTACGAAACTTGGTGTGGGTCATCAGCACGATGCCCTGAAGGAGCCTGAGAAGTTTCGAAACAGCGCCACCTAGTGGTGAATTTTTTTTTTCAAATGCTTATAACTTTGGGTGTGGTTGACTTATTTTCAGGAGACTCATCTCTTTAGACTCCTGAATCCTTGCCGAGTCCAACAATACCAAACATGCTAGGTTTCGCCTTACGGTTTGTGTAGCGTTGTGATTTAGCACTTAAAAAACATTAGGCGATATCTTCGAAACCGTTTGTCCGATCGAGACGAAACCACCGTCAGAAGTTTGGAATCATAGCTTGTTAACTAAACGTCAAAGCCCAAATGCGAAAATATGGATGTCTAGAGGTAGTAAATTCCAATTAAAGTCATGTGTCAGTCATTTTTTACGTGTTTTTTCATATAAATGTCTATAACTCCGAAGATAATTGAGATATTTTCACCAAAATCGACACACATATGTATGGGCTCACTCTGAGGACACATAAAAAAAATGGTTGGACTGAGCCTCTTGGTGGCGCTATAATAGAACAAAACATGAAATTCCCATTGACTTCAATACAGTTTTGTGAAATAAAATGCTATACTAAACAAATGCATTGGTGTAATATTACAAAACTCAGAATGTGCCATCTGCACCATCCCCTGAAGGTACCCAACATATTTAGAAACAGCGCCACCTAGTGGTCAAAAGTTATAACAAAATTTCCAAAATTGCTAATAACTTTTGAATAAATTGGCCTATTGTAATGCAACTCATCTTAGTAGATTCCTTGGGTCAAGCTGAGAACATAGATACCAAGTTTACCTTATTTGGCCTAACTTCCTGTCCGCCATCTTGATTTTCATTCAAAACCTACTTTTTCGAACTCCTCCTAGACCGTTTGTCCGATTTTCACCAAAATCGAATCGTATCATCTCCAGACCGTGCCGACTAAAAGTTATGGATTTCGTGTCGACAGACGAAACCGTTTTTGTATAGCGCAGCAGCAAAGTTGAGGCATGATGCTAATAGCACTAATCAGGCTTTATCTCTGCAATGCCTTGACATATTGACACCAAACATTGTATGTGTCATTGTAACTTCACTCTGACCACATCACATGAGTTTTGTAACTGCGCCACCTATTGGTCGAAAGTGATAATCCATTAAATCATATTTTTAATTATTGTTTCTATGATTTTTCAGGCATTTTGCCTAAAATCCTCTTTAAATGTCTTTAATTGCTCATTGTTGCAGTTGGTCTGACACTTTCAGACATGTCGGCCTGTCTTGTCGTCTTATTCTGCTTGGCCCCGGTAATGGCTGCTTGCAGCTATATTTATTATTATTCTTCATTTTTCCGACTGGGAGTCTATGGCAGCCCATAGAACCGCTTGCAGGAAAGTTATGAAATTTGGCACACTGATAGAGGAGGGTCTGACCTATCAGCATAGCAAATTTGGAGTCTCCAAGTCATTACCTCTAGCGCCACCAACTGTCCAAAGTTGCACTCATGTTTATGCTAATAACTTTTGAACCACATGGGCTAGAAACAAAATTATTTTTTTCTCTGATTCCTTAGCTCAAGCCGATTCGATTGCACCCTATGACGTCATTTTCCGTCATGAAAATTTTTCCGCCATTTTGAATTTTCCGAAAAACCTACTTTTTCGAACTCCTCCTAGGCCGTTACTCCGATTTTCACGAAATTTGAACCAGATCATCTCCAGACCATGCCGACAAAAAGTTATGGAATTCAAGTTGATTCTCTTAACCGTTTTCGATAAACCCACGAAGAAATTTTACGTAGCGCTTGCGAAAACAGACATAAGGCTGTATCTCCGCAACGCTTTATCAGATTCAGACCAATCTTGGTACATGTCATCACAAGCATGACCTGAGGCTACATGTTGCGTTTCGGCGCAGCGCCACCTACTGGTCCGGAGATATGACAAATGGATGTTTTTGCTTATAACTTCTGAATGGTTTGTCCAAAAATCATAAAATCAGTCTCGTTAGATTCAGGGCAACATGCCGAGTCGACTGATATCCAATTTTCCCAGATCAGCCATTTTGGCTGTCGGCCATTTTGAATTATGTGCTAAAATGCTGTATTTTATGAACGCGTGAACGTATCGTTACAAAACTCGGAATGGATCATCAGCACGATGCCCTGAAGGAGCCTGAGAATTTTCGAAACAGCGCCACCTAGTGGTGAATTTTTTTTTTCAAATGCTTATAACTTTGGGTGTGGTCGACTTATTTTCACGAAACTCATCTTTTTAGACTCCTGAATCATTGCCGAGTCCTACGATACCAAACATGCTAGGTTTTGCCTTACGGTTTGTGTAGCGTTGTGATTTAGCGCTTAAAAAACATTTGGCTATATCTTTGAAACCGCTAGTCCGATCGAGACGAAACCACCGTCAGAAGTTTGGAAACATAGGTCGATAGCTATACGCCAATGCCCAAATGCGAAAATATTGATGTTTAGGGGTACTAATTTCCAATCAAAGTCATGTGTCAGTCATTTTTTTCGTGTTTTTTCATATAAATGTCTATAACTCCGAAGCAAATTGAGATTTTTGCACCAAAATCGACACATATATGTATGGGCTCACTCTGAGGACACATAAAAAAAATGGTGGGACTGAGCCTCTTGGTGGCGCTATAATAGAACAAAACATGAAATTCCCATTGACTTCAATGCAGTTTTGTGAAATAAAATGCTATACTAAACAAATGCATTGGTGTAATATTACGAAACTCAGAATGTGCCATCAGCACCATCCCCTGAAGGTACCCAAAATATTTAGAGACAGCGCCACCTAGTGGTCAAAAGTTATAACAACATTTCCAAAACTGCTAATAACTTTTGAATACATCGGCCTATGTAAATGCCACTGGTCTTAATAGATTCCTTGGGTCAAGCCGAGAACATAGATACCAAATTTTCCTTATTTGGTCAAACTTCTTGTCCGCCATCTTGATTTTCATTCAAAACCTACTTTTTCGAACTCCTCCTAGACCGTTTGTCCGATTTTCACCAAAATCGAATCGTATCATCTCCAGACCGTGCCGACTAAAAGTTATGGATTTCGTGTCGATAGACGAAACCGTTTTCGTATAGCGCAGCAGCAAAGTTGAGGCATGATGCTAATAGCATTAATTAAGGCTTTATCTCTGCAATGCCTTGACATATTGACACCAAACTTTGTATGTGTCATTGTAACTTCACTCTGACCACATCACATCAGTTTTGTAACTGCGCCACCTATTGGTCGAAAGTGATAATCCATCAAATCATATTTTTATTTATTGTTTCTATGATTTTTCAGGCATTTTGCCTAAAATCCTCTTTAAATGTCTTTAATTGCTCATTGTTGCAGTTGGTCTGACACTTTCAGACATGTCGGCATGTCTTGTCGTCTTATTCAGCTTGGCCCCGGTAATGGCTGCTTGCAGCTATATTTATTATTATTATTCTTCTTCTTCTTCCGCTCTGGGAGTCTATGGCAGCCCATAGAACCGCTTGCGGGAAAGTTATGAAATTTGGCACAATGATAGAGGACAGCCCAAAAAGTCACCATACCAAATTTGGTGTCTTAAAACCAATCCCTCTAGCGCCACCACCTGTCCAAAATTTCACTTTTATTTTGCTAATAACTTTTGAACCGTTTGGTCAATCAACAAAATTATTTTTTCCTCTGATTCCTGAGCTCATGACGATTCGATTGCACCCTATGACGTCATTTTCCGTCATTAAAATATGGCCGCCATATTGAATTTTTCTAAAAAACTACTTTTTCGAACTCGTCCTAGACGGTTTGTCCGATTTGTACCAAAATTGAACCAGATCATCTTCAGGCAGTGCTGACCAAAAGTTATGGAATTCAAATTGATTCGTCAAACCGTTTTCGATAAACGCTCGAACAAATTTTACGTAGCGCCTGCAAAAACAGTCGTAGGGCTGTATCTCCGCAACGGTTTATCGTATTCGGACCAAACTTGGTACATGTCATCACAAGCATTCCCTGAGGCTACATGCTGCGTTTCGGCGCAGCGCCACCTACTGGTCCGGAGATATGAAAAATGGCTATTTTTGCTTATAACTTCTGAACAGTTTGTCCAAAAATCATAAAATTGGTCTCGTTAGATTCAGGGCGACATGCCGAGTCGACTGATATCCAATTTTACCATATCGGCCATTTTGACTGTCGGCCATTTTGAATTATGTGCTAAAATGCTGTATTTTATGAACGCATGAACGGATTGTTACGAAACTTGGTGTGGGTCATCAGCACGATGCCCTGAAGGAGCCTGAGAAGTTTCGAAACAGCGCCACCTAGTGGTGAAATTTTTTTTTCAAATGCTTATAACTTTGGGTGTGGTTGACTTATTTTCAGGAGACTCATCTCTTTAGACTCCTGAATCCTTGCCGAGTCCAACAATACCAAACATGCTAGGTTTCGCCTTACGGTTTGTGTAGCGTTGTGATTTAGCACTTAAAAAACATTAGGCGATATCTTCGAAACCGCTTGTCCGATCGAGACGAAACCACCGTCAGAAGTTTGGAATCATAGCTTGTTAACTAAACGTCAAAGCCCAAATGCGAAAATATTGATGTCTAGAGGTAGTAAATTCCAATTAAAGTCATGTGTCAGTCATTTTTTTCGTGTTTTTTCATATAAATGTCTATAACTCCGAAGCGAATTGAGATATTTTCACCAAAATTGACACACATATGTATCGGCTCACTCTGAGGACACGTAAAAAAAATTGTGTGACTGAGCCTCTTGGTGGCGCTATAATAGAACAAAACATGAAATTCCCATTGACTTCAATACAGTTTTGTGAAATAAAATGCTATACTAAACAAATGCATTGGTGTAATATTACAAAACTCAGAATGTGCCATCTGCACCATCCCCTGAAGGTACCCAACATATTTAGAAACAGCGCCACCTAGTGGTCAAAAGTTATAACAAAATTTCCAAAACTGCTAATAACTTTTGAATAAATTGGCCTATTGTAATGCAACTCATCTTAGTAGATTCCTTGGGTCAAGCTGAGAACATAGATACCAAGTTTACCTTATTTGGCCTAACTTCCTGTCCGCCATCTTGATTTTCATTCAAAACCTACTTTTTCGAACTCCTCCTAGACCGTTTGTCCGATTTTCACCAAAATCGAATCGTATCATCTCCAGACCGTGCCGACTAAAAGTTATGGATTTCGTGTCGATTGACGAAACCGTTTTCTTATACCGCAGCAGCAAATTTAAGGCATGATGCCAAAAGGACTATTCAGGCTTTATCTCTGCAATGCCTTGACATATTGACACCAAACTTTGTATGTGTCATTGTCACTTCACGCTGACCACATCACATCAGTTTTGTAACTGCGCCACCTATTGGTCGAAAGTGATAAGCCATTAAATCATATTTTTAATTACTGTTTCTATGATTTTTCAGGCATTTTGCCTAAAATCCTCTTTAAATGTCTTTAATTGCTCATTGTTGCAGTTGGTCTGACACGTCTTGTCGTCTTATTCTGCTTGGCCCCGGTAATGGCTGCTTGCAGCTATATTTATTCTTCTTCTTCTTCTTCTTCCGCTCTGGGAGTCTATGGCAGCCCATAGAACCGCTTGCGGGAAAGTTATGAAATTTGGCACAATGATAGAGGACAGTCCAAAAAGTCACCATACCAAATTTGGTGTCCTAAAACCAATCCCTCTAGCGCCACCAACTGTCCAAAATTTTCACTTTTATTTTGCTAATAACTTTTGAACCGCAAGGCCAATCAACAAAATTCTTTTTTCCTCTGATTCCTGAGCTCATGACGATTCGATTGCACCCTATGACGTCATTTTCCGTCATAAAAATATGGCCGCCATTTTGAATTTTTCGATAAACCTACTTTTTCGAACTCGTCCTAGACGGTTTGTCCGATTTGCACGAAAATTGAACCAGATCATCTTCAGGCAGTGCTGACCAAAAGTTATGGAATTCAAATTGATTCGTCAAACCGTTTTCGATAAACGCATGAATACATTTTACGTAGCGCTAGCAAAAACAGTCGTAAGGCTGTATCTCCGCAACGGTTTATCGTATTCAGACCAAACTTGGTACATGTACTCACAAGCATGACCTGAGGCTACATGCTGCGTTTCGGCGCAGCGCCACCTACTGGTCCGGAGATATGAAAAATGGCTATTTTTGCTTATAACTTCTGAACAGTTTGTCCAAAAATCATAAAATTGGTCTCGTTAGATTCAGGGCGACATGCCGAGTCGACTGATATCCAATTTTACCATATCGGCTATTTTGACTGTCGGCCATTTTGAATTATGTGCTAAAATGCTGTATTTTATGAACGCATTAACGAATTGTTACGAAACTTGGTGTGGGTCATCAGCACGATGCCCTGAAGGAGCCTGAGAAGTTTCGAAACAGCGCCACCTAGTGGTGAATTTTTTTTTTCAAATGCTTATAACTTTGGGTGTGGTTGACTTATTTTCAGGAGACTCATCTCTTTAGACTCCTGAATCCTTGCCGAGTCCAACAATACCAAACATGCTAGGTTTCGCCTTACGGTTTGTGTAGCGTTGTGATTTAGCACTTAAAAAACATTAGGCGATATCTTCGAAACCGTTTGTCCGATCGAGACGAAACCACCGTCAGAAGTTTGGAATCATAGCTTGTTAACTAAACATCAAAGACCAAATGCGAAAATATTGATGTCTAGAGGTAGTAAATTCCAATTAAAGTCATGTGTCAGTCATTTTTTACGTGTTTTTTCATATAAATGTCTATAACTCCGAAGATAATTGAGATATTTTCACCAAAATCGACACACATATGTATGGGCTCACTCTGAGGACACATAAAAAAAATGGTTGGACTGAGCCTCTTGGTGGCGCTATAATAGAACAAAACATGAAATTCCCATTGACTTCAATACAGTTTTGTGAAATAAAATGCTATACTAAACAAATGCATTGGTGTAATATTACAAAACTCAGAATGTGCCATCTGCACCATCCCCTTAAGGTACCCAACATATTTAGAAACAGCGCCACCTAGTGGTCAAAAGTTATAACAAAATTTCCAAAATTGCTAATAACTTTTGAATAAATTGGCCTATTGTAATGCAACTCATCTTAGTAGATTCCTTGGGTCAAGCTGAGAACATAGATACCAAGTTTACCTTATTTGGCCTAACTTCCTGTCCGCCATCTTGATTTTCATTCAAAACCTACTTTTTCGAACTCCTCCTAGACCGTTTGTCCGATTTTCACCAAAATCGAATCGTATCATCTCCAGACCGTGCCGACTAAAAGTTATGGATTTCGTGTCGATTGACGAAACCGTTTTCGTATAGCGCAGCAGCAAAGTTGAGGCATGATGCTAATAGCACTATTCAGGCTTTATCTCTGCAATTCCTTGACATATTGACACCAAACTTTGTGTGTGTCATTGTCACTTCACTCTGACCACATCACATCAGTTTTGTAACTGCGCCACCTATTGGTCAAAAGTGATAATCCATTAAATCATATTTTTATTTACTGTTTCTCTGATTTTTCAGGCATTTTACCTATAATCCTTTTTAAATGTCTTTAATTGCTCATTGTCGCAGTTGGTCTGACACTTTCAGCAATGTTGGCATGTCTTGTCATCTGATTGTGCTTGGCCCCGGTAATGGCTGCTTGCAGCTATATTTATTATTATTATTAGGGCCCAAGCCCTGAAAGGGCGAAGGCCCTATTGTTTTCGGTAGGATTATTATTATTAGGGCCCAAGCCCTGAAAGGGCGAAGGCCCTATTGTTTTCGGTAGGATTATTTATTATTAGGGCCCGAGCACCGATGGTGTGAGGACCCTCTTGGAATTGCTCTGTTTATTATTAGGGCCCAAGCCCTGAAAGGGCGAAGGCCCTATTGTTTTCGGTAGGATTATTATTATTAAGGGCCAAGCACCGAAGGTGCGGAGGCACCTATTGTATCTGTTCCCGTTCTTATTATTCTTCTTCTTCTTTTTCCTCCGACTGGGAGTCTATGGCAGCCCATAGAACCGATTGCGGGAAAGTTGTTTTGGTTTGACATTCTGATAGAGGACGGGCCCAACATTAAGTACACCAATTTTGGTGCGTCTAAGTCATTCCCTCTAGCGCCACCACCTGTCCAAAGTTTCACTTTTACTTTGCTAATAACTTTTGAACCGTAAGGCCAATCAACAAAATTATTTTTTTCCTCTGATTCCTGAGCTCATTCCGATTCGATTGCACCCTATGACGTCATTTTCCGTCATAGAAATATGGCCACCATTTAGATTTTTTAGAAAAACCTACTTTTTCGAACTCGTCCTAGACGGTTTGTCCGATTTGCACAAAATTTGAACCAGATCATCTTCACGCAGTGCTGATTAAAAGTTATGGAATTCAAGTTGATTCGTCAAACTGTTTTCGATAAACGCACAAACAAATTTTACGTAGCGCTTGCAAAAACAGTTGTAAGGCTGTATCTCCGCAACGGTTTATCGTATTCAGACCAAACTTGGTACATATCATCCCAAGCATGACCTGAGGCAACATGCTGCGTTTCGTCACAGCACCACCTACTGGTCCGGAGATATGAAAAATGGCTATTTTTGCTTATAACTTCTGAACAATTTGTTCAAAAATCATAAAATTGGTCTTGTTAGATTCAGAGCAACATGCCGAGTCGACTGATATCCAATTTTACCATATCGGCCATTTTGACTGTCGGCCATTTTGAATTTTGTGCTAAAATGTTGTATTTTAAGAACGCATGAACGGATTGTTACGAAACTTGGTATTGGTCATCAGCACAATGTCCTAAAGGAGCGTGAGAAGTTTCGAAACAGCGCCACCTAGTGGTGATTTTTTTTTTTCAAACGCTTATAACTTTGTGTGTGTTCGACTTATTTTCACGAGACTCATCTAATTAGTCTCCTGAAACCTTGCCGAGTCCTACGATACCAAACATGCTAGGTTTCGCCTTACGGTTTGTGTAGCGTTGGGATTTAGCGCTTAAAAAACATTTGGCTATATCTTCGAAACCGATTGTCCGATCGAGACGAAACCTCCGTCAGAAGTTTGGAAACATAGGTCGATAGCTATACGCCAATGCCCAAATGCGAAAATATTGATGTTTAGGGGTAGTAAAATTCAAACAAAGTCATGTGTCAGTCATTTTTTACGTGTTTTTTCATATAAATGTCTATAACTCTAAAGCAAATTGAGATATTTTCACCAAAACTGACACACATATGTATGGGCTCACTCTGAGGACACATAAAAAAAATTGTGGGACTGAGCCTCTTGGTGGCGCTATAATAGAACAAAACATGAAATTCCCATTGACTTCAATACAGTTTTGTGAGATAAAATGCTATTTTCATTCAACATCTACTTTTTCGAACTCCTCCCACACCGTTTGTCCGATTTTCACCAAAATCGAATCGTATCATCTCAAGACTGTGCCGACTAAAAGTTATGGATTTCGTGTCAATTGACGAAACCGTTTTCGTATAGCGCAGCAGCAAATTTGAGGCATGATGCTAAAAGCTTTATTCAGGCTTTATCTCTGCAATGCCTTGACATATTAACACCAAACTTTGTATGTGTCATTGTCACTTCACTCTGACCACATTACATCAGTTTTGTTAACTGCGCCACCTATTGGTTGAAAGTGATAATCCATTAAATCATATTTTTAATTATTGTGTCTATGATTTTTCAGGCATTTTGCCTAAAATCCTCTTTAAATGTCTTTAATTGCTCATTGTTGCAGTTGGTCTGACACTTTCAGACATGTCGAAATGTCTTGTCGTCTTATTCTGCTTGGCCCCGGTAATTGCTGCTTGCAGCTATATTTATTATTATTATTATTATTATTATTATTAGGGCCCAAGCCCTGAAAGGGCGAAGGCCCTATTGTTTTCGGTAGGATTATTGTTTATTAGGGCCCAAGCCCTGAAAGGGCGAAGGCCCTATTGTTTTCGTTAGGATTATTTGTTATTATTAGGGCCCAAGCCCTGAAAGGGCGAAGGCCCTATTGTTTTCGGTAGGATTATTATTATTATTAGGGCCCAAGCCCTGAAAGGGCGAAGGCCCTATTGTTTTCGGTAGGATTATTGTTTATTATTATTATTATTATTATTTTTTTCTACTTCTCGGGCACTTTTGGGGCCCTTAACATGCTCAAAAACTCTTGAAATTTTGCACACACGTCAGAACCTGCGGCCATCAGGGCCGGACTGAAGCTGGTACCCGGGCGTGGCACGGGGGCTCGACAGCGCCCCCTGGAATTATGTCGGAAAAATTGGTCCATAAATCAAACACGCTTGCATGTAATAATATGAAACTCAGTACACATATAGATCTCATCGGGCCGAACAACTTTCGTGCTCTAAGTTTTACACCAGCCCAACAGGAAGTCGGTTATTATACGTTGTTTGGAAAATGCATACAATGGAATGTGAAATACTCCTCCTAGGGAATTCATCCGATCGCCACCAAACTAGGTGTGAATGAAGTCAAGACATTGAGGATGCTAAATTGCGAACGGATTTTTGATATCTCGAACGGTTTGGCCGTGGCGAGGAAACGAATTTATGGCGAATAATGGGACACAGGAAGTGTGTTATAACTTCTGCATACATTAACTGATCTTGATGAAACTTCAGCAGTGTGTTCGTTGTAAGAGGCCGAACACAAGGATGTGACTATTGTGAGTCAAAGTTATAGCGCCACCAACTGGCAGCAGGAAGTGTGTCACTTTCAAAATGCTTTGAAATCACTCTCTTATTTTTACCCGATTTGCTTCAAACTTTATGTGTATAATGTAGACACACGGCAGATAAAGACCTGTGAAAGGATTATTGATATCTTAGATACTGTTGCCATGGCAACGGATCAAACTTTATTATTCTTTTTTGATGCTTTTGAGACTCTTAACATACTTGAAATTGCATGAAACTCAACAGACACATCACACTTATTAGCCAGTAGACATGTGCAAAGTTTCAAAAACGGGCGTGGTGGAATGGCTCAGTAGCGCCACCTTTAGTCAAAAATGGGGCCTTAGTTTTTCCTAGAATCACAAAAATCGGTATGTATATTGTTCTCATCGAGCCGGACAACTTTCTAATTTACACTTAATAGCTCAAAGCAACAGAAAGTCAGATATTTTGGTTTGAATGTGATTTTTTGGAGAATTTTCTCTCTCTCTCTCTGTCTCTGAGTGTGTGAGGGGTGGGGGTGATTTGTCAGTTGAGTGAGATTTACTTTTTCATTTGTTTTTCAAGGTTTCTGGGGCTTTTGGGTCCCTAAACGTGCTCGAAAACTCTTGAAACTTTGCACACAGGTCAGAACCCGCGGCCATCAGGGCGGGGCTGAATCTGGTAGCCGGGCGTGGCAGGGGGGCTCGACAGCGCCCCCTTGAACGGGGTTCTAAAACTTGGTCCATATATCAAACAAACTTGCATGAATTAATTTGAAACTCGGTACACATATAGATCTCATCGGGCCGAACAACTTTCGTGCTCTAAGTTTTACGCCAGCCCAACAGGAAGTCGGCTATTATGGGTTGTTTGGAAAACGCTTGCTGTGGAATGTGAAATACTCCTCCTAGAAAATTCACCGTGTCCCCTTCAAACTCGGTGTGCATGTAGTCAAGGCATTGAGGATGCTAAATTGCGGACGGATTTTTGATATCTCGAACGGTTTGGCTGTGGCGAGGAATCGAATTTATGGCGAGAAAAGAGAAACACGGAAGTGGAATAACTTCTGCATACATTAACTGATCTTGATGAAACTTCAGCAGTGTGTTCGTGGTAAGAGGCCGATCAGATGGATGTAGCTATTGTGAGTCAAAGTTATAGCGCCACCAACTGGCAGCAGGAAGTGTGTCACTTTCAACATGCTTTTGACAAAAGTGGGGGGGTTAGTTTTAACTACAGTAAAGAAAAAATAGTTTGTATATTGTTCTCATCAAGCTGGACAACTTTCTAATTTACATTCAATAGCTCTGGCCATCAGGAAGTCAGATATTTTGGTCTGAATGTGATTTTTTTTTGCTAAATCAGCCTCTGAATTTTTAGCCACTCCTCTTAAACTATTTATTTTATTCGTACCAAACTTTTTCAACATGATGAAACTACATTAAATATGCTAAATTGTGAATGGATAATAAATATCTTAAACGGTTTTGCTATGGCGAGGGATTAAATAATGTCCAAAAAGGAAACACTAAAAATCTTCTAAAAATGTAATTATATACCATTTATTTCTATATAAAAGAATACAAATATCACAACTAAACCCATTTTATTCTGTTTTTGCAATTCAAGAAGAATGAAAAAGTTAAAACAGGCTATTTAGTGCTATTTGGTTCAACAAAAAAGCAAACATATAGGGCTATACTGCCCTCTTGTGTCCAAAAGGACATCAAAATAGTATATAAAACTTTTAACCAGGTAGGCCAATATTGTATTTAAATATACATTTATTAGGTAGCCTATGTGTCTGAGGATATTTTCCCACCGGTTAATCGACGTGTGACACGAGTGGGTGCTTTTAAATCGCTAATATAATAGTGAAAGAAAAATAATGATAATGTTGCACACACAAATCACACACATGTGGGAAAGAATGAACAACACTAAACCGCCATTAGGTGTCGCCAGGCATCCATCTTAATAAGCGAGTCATTGATTCATTCGTTCAAACGATTCGTTCGAATGAGTCGATCATGATTAAGACAGATGTTTATGGATTGATCATTCAATCTTTGAGTCAACCGATTCGTTAAAAATGCTGAATCGTTCAGTTATGAGAAAACACGTGATAAGTGATGGTTCTGCCGTGATCTTTGTTTAACTATTTTCGCTGCTGAAACAGAACAAAAACAGTCAACATTGCATCTAAAATGTAAGTGACTTAATTGTAACTGTTTATTTGTATGAAATCTAGTTGTGGGAGAAAAAAATTATTCTTAGATGCATCGCGATGCGGACGTGGACGATTCTGAATCGATTCACAAATGTCAAAAAATCGATTCTCTAAAAAAATATTTTTCTAATAACGTAATATTGACGGAAGGCAAAAGGCGGAACTCTAAGCGGACGTGCGTGCAGTCTGTGGCGCGCACATAACAGAGAAGTTTCTTCTGCTCACCAAGGCTGCATATATTTGATTAAAAATACAAACAAAAACAGTAATATTGTAAAATATTATTCCAATTTAAAACAGCTGCTTTCTATTTTAATATATTTTAAACTTTTATTTATTCCTGTGATCAAAGCTGAGTTTTCAGCATCATTACTCCAGTCGTCACTGTCACATGATCCTTCAGAAATTATTCTAATATGATGATTGATACTCAAGAAACATTCATTATTATTTTAAATGTCGAAAACAGTTGTGTACAGTCTTTGATGAATAGAAAGTTCAAAAGAACAGCATTTATCTGAAATCTAAAGCTTTTGTAACGTTAAACACTACCGCTCAAAAGTTTTGGGTTAGTAATAATTAAAATTTTATTTTTGGGGTAAATAAATAAAATAAATCAGTACTTTTATTTATGAAGGATGAGTTAAACTGATCAACAGTTACAGTAAAGACATTTATAATGTTAAAAATATATATATTTGAAATATATGCTGTTCTTTTGAACTAACATTCATCAAAGCATTTTGAAAAAAAAAATCTGTACACAACTGTTTTCAACATTGAAAATAATAATGAATATTTATTGAGCATCAATCATCATATTAGTATGATTTCTGAAGGATCATGTGACACTGAAGACTGGAGTAATGATGCTGAAAACTCAACTTTGATCACAGAAATGAATTACTATGTAAAATATTTAAAAATTGAAAACAGCTGTTTTAAATTGGAATAATATTTCACAATATTACTGTTTTTGTTTGTATTTTTAATCAATAAATGCAGCCTTGGTGAGCAGAAGAGACTTCTCCTAAAAACATTAAAAATCTTACTGACCCCAAACTTTTGAACAATAATTTATATATATATATATATATATATACACATATATATGTATGTGTGTGTGTGTATGTATGTGTATATATATATATATATATATATATATATATATATATATATATATATATATATATATATATATAAATATAGCTGCGAGCAGCGATGGAGGGCCCAAGCCGGCGGTACCGCCACCCCGGTGCCTTTAGGTAACTAAAGGCACCGGGGTTGCGGTGCCACCGGCTTGGGCCCGTAATCGCTGCTCGCAGCTATATTTATTATTATTATTATTTTGTCAACCTTTCGGCCACTTTTGGGGCCCTTAACATGCTCGAAAACTCTTGAAATTTTGCACACAGGTCAGAACCCGCGGCCATCAGGGCCGGACTGAAGCTGGTACCCGGGCGTGGCAGGGGGGCTCGACAGCGCCCCCTGGAACGGGATCCGAACACTTGTCCATAAATCAGACACGCTTGCATGTAATAATATGAAACTCGGTACACATATAGAACTCATCGGGCCGAACAACTTTCGTGCTCTAAGTTTTACGCCAGCCCAACAGGAAGTCGGCTATTTAGGGTTGTTTGGAAACGCATGCTGTGGAATTTAATGTACTCCTCCTAGGGAATTCATCGATTCGCCTCCAAACTCGGTGTGCATGAAGTCAAGACATTGAGGATGCTAAATTGCGGACGGATTTTTGATATCTCGAACGGTTTGGCCGTGGCGAGGAAACAAATTTATGGCGAAAAAATGAAACAGGAAGTGTGTTATAACTTCTGCATACATTAACTGATCTTGATGAAACTTCAGCAGTGTGTTCGTTGTAAGAGGCCGATCGCACAGATGTGACTATTGTGAGTCAAAGTTATAGCGCCACCAACAGGCAGCAGGAAGTACATCACTATTAAAATGCTTTGAAATCACTGTCTTATTTTTACCAGATTTGCTTCAAACTTTATGTGTACAATGTAGACACACGGCAGATGTAAACCTGTGAAAGGATTATTGATATCTTAGATACTGTTGCCGTGGCAGCGCATCAAACTTTAATATTCTTTTTTTATGCTTTTGAGACTCTTAACATACTTGAAATTGCATGAAACTCGACAGACACATCACATTTATTATCCAGTAGACATGTTTCAGAAACGGGCGTGGTGAGGGGCTCAGTAGCGCCACCTTTAGTCATAAGTGGGGGTGTTAGTTTTATCAACAGCAACAAAACTTGGTATGTGTATTGTTCTCATCAAGACGGACAACTTTCTAATTTACATGAACCATCTCTGACCAACAGGAAGAGAGATATTTTGGTTTGAATGTGGATTTTCTGAAGAATTTTCTCTCCCTCTCTGTGTCTGTGTGTGTGTGAGGGGAGGGGGGGATTTGACTATTGCTTTTATATTGTTAATCAAGGTTTCAGGGGCTTTTGGGGTCCTTAACGTGCTCAAAAACTCTTGAAACTTTGCACACAGGTCAGAACCCACGGCCATCAGGGCCGGGCTGAAGCTGGGACCCGGGCGTGGCTGGGGGGCTCAACAGCGCCCCCTTGAACGGGGTTCTAAAACTTGATCCATATATCAAACACGCTCGCATGAATTAATATGAAACTCGGTACACATATAGATCTCATCGGGCCGAACAACTTTACCCCGGTCAAGTTTTACGCCAGCCCAACAGGAAGTCAGCTATTATGGGTTGTTTGGAAAACGCTTGCTGTGGAATGTGAAATACTCCTCCTAGAAAATTCACCGTGCCCCCTTCAAACTCGGTGTGGATGTAGTCAAGACATTGAGGATGCTAAATTGCGGACGGATTTTTGATATCTCGAACGGTTTGGCTGTGGCGAGGAATCGAATTTATGGCGAGAAAAGAGAAACACGGAAGTGGAATAACTTCTGCATACATTAACTGATCTTGATGAAACTTCAGCAGTGTGTTCGTGGTAAGAGGCCGATCAGATGGATGTAGCTATTGTGAGTCAAAGTTATAGCGCCACCAACTGGCAGCAGGAAGTGTGTCACTTTCAACATGCTTTTGACAAAAGTGGGGGGGTTAGTTTTAACTACAGTAAAGAAAAAATAGTTTGTATATTGTTCTCATCAAGCCGGACAACTTTCTAATTTACATTCAATAGCTCTGGCCATCAGGAAGTCAGATATTTTGGTCTGAATGTGGATTTTTTTGCAAAATCAGCCTCTGAATTTTTAGCCACTCCTCTTAAACTATTTATTTTATTCGTACCAAACTTTTTCAACATGATGAAACTACATTAAATATGCTAAATTGTGAACGGATAATAAATATCTCAAACGGTTTTGCTATGGCGAGGGATTAAATAATGTCCAAAAAGGAAACACTAAAAATCTTCTAAAAATGTAATTATATACCATTTATTTCTATATAAAAGTATACAAATATCACAACTAAACCCATTTTATTCTGTTTTTGCAATTCAAGAAGAATGAAAAAGTTAAAACAGGCTATTTAGTGCTATTTGGTTCAACAAAAAAGCAAACATAGGGCTATACTGCCCTCTTGTGTCCAAAAGGACATCAAAATAGTATATAAAACTTTTTACCAGGTAGGCCAATATTGTATTTAAATATACATGTATTAGGTATGTGTCTGAGGATATTTTCCCACCGGTTAATCGACGTGTGACACGAGTGGGTGCTTTTAAATCGCTAATATAATAGTGTAAGAAAAATAATGATAATGTTGCACACACAAATCACACACATGTGGGAAAGAATGATGCTTTTAAACAACACTAAACCGCCATTAGGTGTCGCCAGGCATCCATCTTAATAAGCGAGTCATTGATTCATTCGTTCAAACGATTCGTTCGAATGAGTCGATTAAGACAGATGTTTATGGATTGATCATTCAATCTTTGAGTCAACCGATTCGTTAAAAATGCTGAATCGTTCAGTTATGAGAAAACACGTGATGCGTGATGGTTCTGCCGTGATCTTTGTTTAACTATTTTCGCTGCTGAAACAGAACAAAAACAGTCAACATTGCATCTAAAATGTAAGTGACTTAATTGTAACTGTTTATTAACCTGTTGTATGAAATCTAGGGGTGGGAGAAAAAATGTATTCTTAGATGCATCGCGATGCGGACGTGGACGATTCTGAATCGATTCACAAATGTCAAAAAATCGATTCTCTAAAAAATTATTTTCTAATAACGTAATATTGACGGAAGGCAAAAGGCGGAACTCTAAGCGGACGTGCGTGCAGTCTGTGGCGCGCACATAACAGAGAAGTTTCTTCTGCTCACCAAGGCTGCATTTATTTGATTAAAAATACAAACAAAAACAGTAATATTGTAAAATATTATTCCAATTTAAAACAGCTGCTTTCTATTTTAATATATTTTAAACTGTTATTTATTCCTGTGATCAAAGCTGAGTTTTCAGCATCATTACTCCAGTCGTCACTGTCACATGATCCTTCAGAAATTATTCTAATATGATGATTGATACTCAAGAAACATTCATTATTATTTTAAATGTCGAAAACAGTTGTGTACAGTCTTTGATGAATAGAAAGTTCAAAAGAACAGCATTTATCTGAAATCTAAAGCTTTTGTAACGTTAAACACTACCGCTCAAAAGTTTTGGGTTAGTAATAATTAAAATTTTATTTTTTGGGGAAATAAATAAAATAAATCAGTACTTTTATTTATAAAGGATGAGTTAAACTGATCAACAGTTACAGTAAAGACATTTATAATGTTAAAAATATATATATTTGAAATATATGCTGTTCTTTTGAACTTTACATTCATCAAAGCATTTTGAAAAAAAAAAATCTGTACACAACTGTTTTCAACATTGAAAATAATAATGAATATTTATTGAGCATCAATCATCATATTAGTATGATTTCTGAAGGATCATGTGACACTGAAGACTGGAGTAATGATGCTGAAAACTCAACTTTGATCACAGAAATGAATTACTATGTAAAATATTAAAAAATTGAAAACAGCTGTTTTAAATTGGAATAATATTTCACAATATTACTGTTTTTGTTTGTATTTTTAATCAATAAATGCAGCCTTGGTGAGCAGAAGAGACTTCTCCTAAAAACATTAAAAATCTTACTGACCCCAAACTTTTGAACAAAAAAAAAAAAAAATATATATATATATATGTATGTGTGTGTATGTATGTATGTATATATATATATATATATATATATATATATATATATGTATGTGTGTGTGTGTATGTATGTATGTATATATATATATATATATATATATATATATATATATATATAAATATAGCTGCGAGCAGCGATGGAGGGCCAAAGCCGGCGGTACCGCCACCCCGGTGCCTTTAGGTAACTAAAGGCACCGGGGTTGCGGTGCCACCGGCTTGGGCCCGTAATCGCTGCTCGCAGCTATATTTAGGGCCCAAGCCCTGAAAGGGCGAAGGCCCTATTGTTTTCGGTAGGATTATTAGGGCCCAAGCCCTGAAAGGGCGAAGGCCCTATTGTTTTCGGTAGGATTATTAGGGCCCAAGCCCTGAAAGGGCGAAGGCCCTATTGTTTCCGGTAGGATTATTTATTATTATTATTATTAGGGCCCAAGCCCTGAAAGGGCGAAGGCCCTATTGTTTTCGGTAGGATTATTGTTTATTATTAGGGCCCAAGCCCTGAAAGGGCGAAGGCCCTATTGTTTTCGGTAGGATTATTGTTTATTATTATTATTAGGGCCCAAGCCCTGAAAGGGCGAAGGCCCTATTGTTTTCGGTAGGATTATTTATTATTATTATTATTATTAGGGCCCAAGCCCTGAAAGGGCGAAGGCCCTATTGTTTCCGGTAGGATTATTTATTATTAGGGCCCGAGCACCGATGGTGTGAGGACCCTCTTGGAATTGCTCTGTTTATTATTATTATTAGGGCCCGAGCACCGATGGTGTGAGGACCCTCTTGGAATTGCTCTGTTTATTATTAGGGCCCGAGCACCGATGGTGTGAGGACCCTCTTGGAATTGCTCTGTTTATTATTATTATTATTATTCTTCTCCGCATTGAATTGCATTTTTGAGGGCCTAAACATGCGCGAAAACTCACGAAACTTTGCACACGCGTCAGAACTGGCGAAAATTTACATCTGATATAGGTTTCAGAATTGGACGGGGCAAAATGGCTCGATAGCGCCACCTATAAAAGTTCAACGGAGTGCGCCTCCTGCAACGTTCCACGTACGTGCACGAAATTCGGTACATACGTGTAATGACCTAATACCTACAAAAAAGTCTCTTGGAGCATAGCCCTAAACACAACAGGAAGTCAGCCATTTTGAACTTCCTCTCAGATTTTTGTGCAGTTTTTGCCATTTTCAGGCCTCGTACTTTAACGAACTCCTCCTACAGTTTTAATCTGATCATCTTCAAATTTGGTGAGTGTAATCTTAAGGCCTTTGCGACGTTAAATTGCGAAGATCTTGAGTTTTCGTCGAAGGGCGGGTCCTCGGCGGCCTTACAAATTTCGATGTTTCGCCATGAAACAGGAAGTTGCTGTAACTCAGGCATGGAATGTCCAATCTCCCCCAAACTTCACACGTTTGATAAGAGTTCTGTCCTGAACACATGGCCATGCTCATATTCAGTTATAGTCATAGCGCCACCTGCTGGCAACAGGAAGTGACATGTTTAACACTGTTATGGACTCCTAATAACATATAAAAAAGTGCCAGCAAGTGCGAAACATGCTAACAACATACTAGAAGCATGCTAAAACATGCTAGCAAACTCTTAGCTAAGTGCTAAAGCATGCTATTATTGCAATTAAATAGGAATTTGCTGTAACTCAGGCATGGAATGTCCAATCTGCCCCAAACTTCACACTTTTGATAAGCGTTCTGTCCTGAACACATCTACATGATAATATTCAGTTATAGTAATAGCGCCACCTACTGGCAACAGGAAGTGTCATGTTTAACACGTTGATGCCATTCTAGCAACATGTTAAAAATGCCATTGAGGTCTAAACATGCTAGAAACATGTTAAAACATGCTAGCAATACTTAGCTAAGTGCTAAAGCATGCTAATTCAATGAAACAGGATGTTGTTGTTACTCAAGAAGGCAATGTCCAATATGCGCCAAACTTCACACTTTTAATAAACGTTCTGTCCTGAACACATGACCATGCTCATATTCAGTTACAGTCATAGTGCCACCTGCTGGCAACAGGAAGTGACATGTTAAACACTGTTGTGGACATATAAAAACATATAAAAAAAGTGCCAGCAAGTGCTAAACATGCTAACAACATACTAGAAACATGCTAAAACATGCTAGCAAACACTTAGCTAAGTGCTAAAGCATGCTATTGCTGCAATTAAATAGGAATTTGCTGTAACACAGGCATGGAATGTCCAATCTGCCCCAAACTTCACACGTTTGATAAGAGTCATGGCCTGAACACATCTACATGAGAATATTCAGTTATAGTAATAGCGCCACCTGCTGTCAACAGGAAGTGACATGTTTAACACTGTTGTGGTCTCCTAATAACATATATAAAAGAGCCAGCAAGTGCTAAACAGGTTAGCAACATACTAGAAACATGCTAGCAAACACTTAGCTAAGTGATAAAGCATGCTATTACTGCAATTAAATAGGAATTTGCTGTAACTCAGGCATGGAACGTCCAATCTGCCCCAAACTTCACATGTTTGATAAGAATCATGGCCTGAACGCATGCCTATGCTCAAATTCAGTTATAGTAATAGCGCCACCTACTGGCAACAGGAAGTGACATGTTTAACACGTTGATGCCGTTCTAGCAACATGTTAAAAATGCCATTGAGTTCTAAACATGCTAGAAACATATTAAAACATGCTAGCAATACTTAGCTAAGTGCTAAAGCATGCTAATTCAATGAAACAGGACTTTGTTGTTACTCAAGAAGGCAATGTACAATCTACCCCAAACGTCACACGTTTGATAAGAGTTATCTCTTGAACACATGTCCATGCTCATATTTAGTTATAGTCATAGCGCCACCTGCTGGCAACAGGAAGTGACGTTTAACACTGTTCTTGACTCCTAATAACATATAAAAAAATGCCAGTAGGTGCTAAACATCCTACCAACATACTAGAGACATGCTAAAACATAATAGCAAACACTTAGCTAAGTGCTAAAGAATGATATTACTGCAATTAAATATGAATTTGCTGTAACTCAGGCATGGAATGTCCAATCTGCCCCAAACTTCACACTTTTGATAAGCGTTCTGTCCTGAACACATGACCATGCTTATATTCAGTTACAGTCATAGCGCCACCTGCTGGCAACAGGAAGTGACATGTTTAACACTGTTGTGGACTCCTAATAACATATAAAAAAGTGCCAGCAAGTGTTAAACATGCTAACAACATACTAGAAACATGCTAAAACATGCTAGCAAACTCTTAGCCAAGTGCTAAAGCATGCTATTATTGCAATTAAATAGGAATTTGCTGTAACTCAGGCATGGAATGTCCAATCTGCCCCAAACTTCACACTTTTGATAAGAGTCATGGCCTGAACACATCTACATGAGAATGTTCAGTTATAGTAATAGCGCCACCAACTGGCAACAGGAAGTGACATGTTTAACACGTTGATGCCGTTCTAGCAACATGTTAAAACATGCTAACAATGCTTAGCTAAGTTCTAAAGAATGCTAATTCAATGAAACATGACTTTGTTGTTACTCAAGAAGGCAATGTCCAATTTGCACCAAACTTCACATGTTTGATAAGAGTTCTGTCCTGAACACACATCCATGCTCATATTCAGTTATAGTCATAACGCCACCTACTGGCAACAGAAACTGACATGGTTAACACAGTAATGCAGTACTAACCACATAATTATTGTGTACTAAGCATGCTAGAAACAGACTGAACATGCTAGCAACACTTAGCTGAGTCATGAAGCATGCTATTATCACCATTATACAAAACATTTTGTAACTGACTTTGACATACTCTTACTATATATACCTCCTTAAATGTACATTTCCCAACCATGCTCTGCCTTCCTAAAGCCACCGAGTGTTGATGGCACGGGTGCGAGGGCCCTTTCATCGCTGCTTGCAGCTTTAATTATTATTATTATTATTCTTCTCCGCATTTAATTGCATTTTTGAGGGCCTAAACATGCTCGAAAACTCACAAAACTTTGCACACGCGTCAGAACTGGCGAAAATTTACATCTGATATAGGTTTCAGAATTGGACGGGGCAAAATGGCTCGATAGCGCCACCTATAAAAGTTCAACGGAGTGCGCCTCCCGCAACGTTCCACGTACGTGCACGAAATTCGGTACATACATGTAATGACCTAATACCTACAAAAAAGTCTCTTGGAGCATAGCCCTAAACACAACAGGAAGTCAGCCATTTTGAACTTCCTCTCAGATTTTTGTGCAGTTTTTGCCATTTTCAGGCCTCGTACTTTAACGAACTCCTCCTACAGTTTTCATCTGATCATCTTCAAATTTGGTGAGTGTAATCTTAAGGCCTTTGCGACGTTAAATTGCGAAGATCTTGAGTTTTCGTCAAAGGGCGGGTCCTCGGCGGCCTGATAAATTTCGATGTTTCGCCATGAAACAGGAAGTTGTTGTAACTCAGGCATGGAATGTCCAATCTGCCCCAAACTTCACACGTTTGATAAGAGTTCTGTCCTGAACACATGACCATGCTCATATTCAGTTATAGTCATAGCGCCACCTGCTGGCAACAGGAAGTGACATGTTTAACACTGTTATGGACTCCTAATAACATATAAAAAAGTGCCAGCAAGTGCTAAACATGCTAACAACATACTAGAAGCATGCTAAAACATGCTAGCAAACTCTTAGCTAAGTGCTAAAGCATGCTATTATTGCAATTAAATAGGAATTTGCTGTAACTCAGGCATGGAATGTCCAATCTGCCCCAAACTTCACACTTTTGATAAGCGTTCTGTACTGAACACATCTACATGAGAATATTCAGTTATAGTAATAGCGCCACCTACTGGTAACAGGAAGTGTCATGTTTAACACGTTGATGCCATTCTAGCAACATGTTAAAAATGCCATTGACTTCTAAACATGCTAGAAACATGTTAAAACATGCTAGCAATACTTAGCTAAATGCTAAAGCATGCTAATTCAATGAAACAGGATGTTGTTGTTACTCAAGAAGGCAATGTCCAATCTGCGCCAAACTTCACACTTTTAATAAACGTTCTATCCTGAACACATGACCATGCTCATATTCAGTTACAGTCATAGTGCCACCTGCTGGCAACAGGAAGTGACATGTTAAACACTGTTGTGGACATATAAAAACATATAAAAAAAGTGCCAGCAAGTGCTAAACATGCTAACAACATACTAGAAACTAGAGCCCGACCGATATATCGGCAGGCCGATATTATCGGCCGATATTAGGCATTTTCAAAACTATCGGTATCGGCATTTATAACGGCCGATAAATAAATATTTCAAAAATAAAATAAAAACGGACGAAACACCCTTCAACCATGTTATGAGTGTTGGCGTTGTATAGTTAGTCCACCAGAGGGTACTCTACACCGTCCCTGTTGGCAACACTCGTGTATAACGCGCCACACATTCTGCAACCTGCTGATCCAGCCAGAGTCGGGCAGAGAGAACCGCGAGTGAGATCATCGGTGAAGTGTGTTCATGGTGAGTTGGTAACGACTCACTAGACATACGTTGCTTGAATAACAATTAAAAGAACATCCCTATCAGTTCTCTTAACTCAAATAAGGATGACAAAATTCGTGACTCATGTCCAGTTTTGCTGCGGTTAAATAAGCCGAGAGTGAAGCGGAACAACGCGACGTAGGCTATATTCACATAAAATGTTAACACTGCAGTTCACAAAAGTTCATAATGTGCATGTGCTTTAATGCTTTGTCGGTTAAACATTTAATTTTAAATGCTGATGCGCTGTTCTAACGTGTGCGTTTCTCAGCGCGTACATGTGAAGCTCACATGCACTAAAAGCCTTTCTACCAGCGCCTGGATACTGGACTAAGTTATCTTTCGAGTATTATTGTGCTAATACTGTTAAATACACACAATATTTACATAAACAAAGTCGGTTGTCTAAAGTGAAGGCAAAATTGAGAGAAAATCTGTTTGTCAAATGCGTGTACATTAGACATGTCGTGCTCAGCTTTTAAAGAGACAGTAGCAATTGTAAACACATTGCCTCTTGTCCTTAAAGGGATAGTTCACCCAATAATAAAAATGATCTCATTATTTACAGGCACTCTAATGTTGTTCCAACTGTATTAATTTCCTTCTAATATTTTTCTAATATTAATAGTTTGAAGAATGTGGGTATGATAACCAAACAGTAACCAACCAGTAGCTGGTCCCCATTGACTTCCAAAGGAGAAAAATATACTATGGAAGTCACTGGGGTACATCAACTGTTTGGTTACCCACATTCATCCAAATAACTTATTTTCAACAGAAGAAAAAAACAACTTGAGAGAGTAAATTATGACTATTTGAATTTGTTGTCAATTTTAATGTGAAATTGTTGTTTTTGTTCAAAGGACTAAACGTTTAGTCTTAAAAAAAAATCTTAAGTTTGTATTTTTATACATTTTATTTATCAGAACTTTAATATATTTTGATGTTCTTCTGTTCTGTTGTGACAATAAAAGAAACAAGTTTCTTTTTAAAATGCATTATCATATTATTTTAGTTAAAACTCATAAATAACTACAAATAACTAATGTTAGGGAAATTTGTTAATGTTTTGTTGCGCGTTTCTGAAAAAAAAATAAAAAATATCGTCCGATATATCGGAATATCGGATTTTAAAACCAACAAATATTTGTACCGGTATCGGCCTTCAAAATCCTTTATCGGTCGGGCTCTAGTACCCATCAAAAGTTTGTACACACCAATTGTAAAGTGTGTCCAAACTTACTGTACTATAATACACATAAATAATATTGCTACTGTATTATAATATACACATAAATAATATCGGCCGATATATCGGTATCTGGCTTTTTTTTATCGGTATCGGCATCGGCGCCCAAAAATCCATATCGGTCGGGCTCTACTAGAAACATGCTAAAACATGCTAGCAAACACTTAGCTAAGTGCTAAAGCATGCAAATGCTGCAATTAAATAGGAATTTGCTGTAACACAGGCATGGAATGTCCAATCTGCCCCAAATTTCACACGTTTGATAAGAGTCATGGCCTGAACACATCTACATGAGAATATTCAGTTATAGTAATAGCGCCACCTGCTGTCAACAGGAAGTGACATGTTTAACACTGTTGTGGTCTCCTAATAACATATAAAAAAGAGCCAGCAAGTGCTAAACAGGTTAGCAACATACTAGAAACATGCTAGCAAACACTTAGTTAAGTGCTAAAGCATGCTATTACTGCAATTAAATAGGAATTTGCTGTAACTCAGGCATGGAATGTCCAATCTGCCCTAAACTTCACACGTTTGATAAGAATCATGGCCTGAACACATGTCTATGCTCAAATTCAGTTATAGTAATAGCGCCACCTACTGGCAACAGGAAGTGACATGTTTAACACGTTGATGCCGTTCTAGCAACATGTTAAAAATGCCATTGAGTTCTAAACATGCTAGAAACATATTAAAACATGCTAGCAATACTTAGCTAAGTGCTAAAGCATGCTAATTCAATGAAACAGGACTTTGTTGTTACTCAAGAAGGCAATGTACAATCTACCCCAAACTTCACACGTTTGATAAGAGTTATCTCTTGAACACATGTCCATGCTCATATTTAGTTATAGTCATAGCGCCACCTGCTGGCAACAGGAAGTGACGTTTAACACTGTTCTTGACTCCTAATAACATATAAAAAAATGCCAGTAGGTGCTAAACATCCTACCAACATACTATAGACATGCTAAAACATACTAGCAAACACTTAGCTAAGTGCTAAAGAATGATATTACTGCAATTAAATATGAATTTGCTGTAACTCAAATGTCCAATCTGCCCCAAACTTCACACTTTTGATAAGCGTTCTGTCCTGAACACATGACCATGCTTATATTCAGTTACAGTCATAGCGCCACCTGCTGGCAACAGGAAGTGACATGTTTAACACTGTTATGGACTCCTAATAACATATAAAAAAGTGCCAGCAAGTGTTAAACATGCTAACAACATACTAGAAACATGCTAGCAAACTCTTAGCTAAGTGCTAAAGCATGCTATTATTGCAATTAAATAGGAATTTGCTGTAACTCAGGCATGGAATGTCCAATCTGCCCCAAACTTCACACTTTTGATAAGAGTCATGGCCTGAACACATCTACATGAGAATGTTCAGTTATAGTAATAGCGCCACCTACTGGCAACAGGAAGTGACATGTTTAACATGTTGATGCCGTTCTAGCAACATGTTAAAAATGCCATTGATTTCTAAACATGCTAGAAACATGTTAAAACATGCTAACAATGTTTAGCTAAGTGCTAAAGAATGCTAATTCAATGAAACATGACTTTGTTGTTACTCAAGAAGGCAATGTCCAATTTGCACCAAACTTCACACGTTTGATAAGAGTTCTGTCCTGAACACACATCCATGCTCATATTCAGTTATAGTCATAACGCCACCTACTGGCAACAGAAACTGACATGGTTAACACAGTAATGCAGTACTAACCACATAATTATTGTGTACTAAGCATGCTAGAAACAGACTAAACATGCTAGCAACACTTAGCTGAGTCATGAAGCATGCTATTATCACCATTATACAAAACATTTTGTAACTGACTTTGACATACTCTTACTATATATACCTCCTTAAATGTACATTTCCCAACCATGCTCTGTCTTCCTAAAGCCACCGAGTGTTGATGGCACGGGTGCGAGGGCCCTTTCATCGCTGCTTGCAGCTTTAATTATTATTATTATTATTATTCTCCGCATTGAATTGCATTTTTGAGGGCCTAAACATGCGCGAAAACTCACGAAACTTTGCACACGCGTCAGAACTGGCGAAAATTTACATCTGATATAGGTTTCAGAATTGGACGGGGCAAAATGGCTCGATAGCGCCACCTATAAAAGTTCAACGGAGTGCGCCTCCCGCAACGTTCAACGTACGTGCACGAAATTCGGTACATACGTGTAATGACCTAATACCTACAAAAAAGTCTCTTGGAGCATAGCCCTAAACACAACAGGAAGTCAGCCATTTTGAACTTCCTCTCAGATTTTTGTGCAGTTTTTGCCATTTTCAGGCCTCGTACTTTAACGAACTCCTCCTACAGTTTTAATCTGATCATCTTCAAATTTGGTGAGTGTAATCTTAAGGCCTTTGCGACGTTAAATTGCGAAGATCTTGAGTTTTCGTCGAAGGGCGGGTCCTCGGCGGCCTTACAAATTTCGATGTTTCGCCATGAAACAGGAAGTTGCTGTAACTCAGGCATGGAATGTCCAATCTGCCCCAAACTTCACACGTTTGATAAGAGTTCTGTCCTGAACACATGGCCATGCTCATATTCAGTTATAGTCATAGCGCCACCTGCTGGCAACAGGAAGTGACATGTTTAACACTGTTATGGACTCCTAATAACATATAAAAAAGTGCCAGCAAGTGCTAAACATGCTAACAACATACTAGAAGCATGCTAAAACATGCTAGCAAACTCTTAGCTAAGTGCTAAAGCATGCTATTATTGCAATTAAATAGGAATTTGCTGTAACTCAGGCATGGAATGTCCAATCTGCCCCAAACTTCACACTTTTGATAAGCGTTCTGTCCTGAACACATCTACATGAGAATATTCAGTTATAGTAATAGCGCCACCTACTGGCAACAGGAAGTGTCATGTTTAACACGTTGATGCCATTCTAGCAACATGTTAAAAATGCCATTGAGATCTAAACATGCTAGAAACATGTTAAAACATGCTAGCTAATGTTAAAACATGCTAGCAATACTTAGCTAAGTGGTAAAGCATGCTAATTCAATGAAACAGGATGTTGTTGTTACTCAAGAAGGCAATGTCCAATATGCGCCAAACTTCACACTTTTAATAAACGTTCTGTCCTGAACACATGACCATGCTCATATTCAGTTACAGTCATAGTGCCACCTGCTGGCAACAGGAAGTGACATGTTAAACACTGTTGTGGACATATAAAAACATATAAAAAAAGTGCCAGCAAGTGCTAAACATGCTAACAACATACTAGAAACATGTTAAAACATGCTAGCAAACACTTAGCTAAGTGCTAAAGCATGCTATTGCTGCAATTAAATAGGAATTTGCTGTAACACAGGCATGGAATGTCCAATCTGCCCCAAACTTCACACGTTTGATAAGAGTCATGGCCTGAACACATCTACATGAGAATATTCAGTTATAGTAATAGCGCCACCTGCTGTCAACAGGAAGTGACATGTTTAACACTGTTGTGGTCTCCTAATAACATATATAAAAGAGCCAGCAAGTGCTAAACAGGTTAGCAACATACTAGAAACATGCTAGCAAACACTTAGCTAAGTGATAAAGCATGCTATTACTGCAATTAAATAGGAATTTGCTGTAACTCAGGCATGGAACGTCCAATCTGCCCCAAACTTCACATGTTTGATAAGAATCATGGCCTGAACGCATGCCTATGCTCAAATTCAGTTATAGTAATAGCGCCACCTACTGGCAACAGGAAGTGACATGTTTAACACGTTGATGCCGTTCTAGCAACATGTTAAAAATGCCATTGAGTTCTAAACATGCTAGAAACATATTAAAACATGCTAGCAATACTTAGCTAAGTGCTAAAGCATGCTAATTCAATGAAACAGGACTTTGTTGTTACTCAAGAAGGCAATGTACAATCTACCCCAAACGTCACACGTTTGATAAGAGTTATCTCTTGAACACATGTCCATGCTCATATTTAGTTATAGTCATAGCGCCACCTGCTGGCAACAGGAAGTGACGTTTAACACTGTTCTTGACTCCTAATAACATATAAAAAAAAGAAATGATAAAGAATGATATTACTGCAATTAAATATGAATTTGCTGTAACTCAGGCATGGAATGTCCAATCTGCCCCAAACTTCACACTTTTGATAAGCGTTCTGTCCTGAACACATGACCATGCTTATATTCAGTTACAGTCATAGCGCCACCTGCTGGCAACAGGAAGTGACATGTTTAACACTGTTGTGGACTCCTAATAACATATAAAAAAGTGCCAGCAAGTGTTAAACATGCTAACAACATACTAGAAACATGCTAAAACATGCTAGCAAACTCTTAGCCAAGTGCTAAAGCATGCTATTATTGCAATTAAATAGGAATTTGCTGTAACTCAGGCATGGAATGTCCAATCTGCCCCAAACTTCACACTTTTGATAAGAGTCATGGCCTGAACACATCTACATGAGAATGTTCAGTTATAGTAATAGCGCCACCAACTGGCAACAGGAAGTGACATGTTTAACACTGTTGTGGTCTCCTAATAACATATAAAAAAGAGCCAGCAAGTGCTAAACAGGTTAGCAACATACTAGAAACATGCTAGCAAACACTTAGCTAAGTGCTAAAGCATGCTATCACTGCAATTAAATAGGAATTTGCTGTAACCCAGGCATGGAATGTCCAATCTGCCCCAAACTTCACACGTTTGATAAGAATCATGGCCTGAACACATGTCTATGCTCAAATTCAGTTATAGTAATAGCACCACCTACTGGCAACAGGAAGTGACATGTTTAACACGTTGATGCCGTTCTAGCAACATGTTAAAAATGCCATTGACTTCTAAACATGCTAGAAACATGTTAAAACATGCTAGCAATACTTAGCTAAGTGCTAAAGCATGCTAATTCAATGAAACAGGACTTTGTTGTTACTCAAGAAGGCAATGTACAATCTACCCCAAACTTCACACGTTTGATAAGAGTTATCTCTTGAACACATGTCCATGCTCATATTTAGTTATAGTCATAGCGCCACCTGCTGGCAACAGGAAGTGACGTTTAACACTGTTCTTGACTCCTAATAACATATAAAAAAAAGGCCAGTAGGTGCTAAACATCCTACCAACATACTAGAGACATGCTAAAACATACTAGCAAACACTTAGCTAAGTGCTAAAGAATTATATTACTGCAATTAAATATGAATTTGCTGTAACTCAGGCATGGAATGTCCAATCTGCCCCAAACTTCACACTTTTGATAAGCGTTCTGTCCTGAACACATGACCATGCTCATATTCAGTTACAGTCATAGCGCCACCTGCTGGCAACAGGAAGTGACATGTTTAACACTGTTATGGACTCCTAATAACATATAAAAAAGTGCCAGCAAGTGCTAAACATGCTAACAACATACTAGAAGCATGCTAAAACATGCTAGCAAACTCTTAGCTAAGTGCTAAAGCATGCTATTATTGCAATTAAATAGGAATTTGCTGTAACTCAGGCATGGAATGTCCAATCTGCCCCAAACTTCACACTTTTGATAAGCGTTCTGTCCTGAACACATCTACATGAGAACATTCAGTTATAGTAATAGCGCCACCTACTGGTAACAGGAAGTGTCATGTTTAACACGTTGATGCCATTCTAGCAACATGTTAAAAATGCCATTGACTTCTAAACATGCTAGAAACATGTTAAAACATGCTAGCAATACTTAGCTAAGTGCTAAAGCATGCTAATTCAATGAAACAGGATGTTGTTGTTACTCAAGAAGGCAATGTCCAATCTGCGCCAAACTTCACACTTTTAATAAACATTCTGTCCTGAACACATGACCATGCTCATATTCAGTTACAGTCATAGTGCCACCTGCTGGCAACAGGAAGTGACATGTTAAACACTGTTGTGGACATATAAAAACGTATAAAAAAAGTGCCAGCAAGTGCTTAACATGCTAACAACATACTAGAAACATGCTAAAACATGCTAGCAAACACTTAGCTAAGTGTTAAAGCATGCTATTGCTGCAATTAAATAGGAATTTGCTGTAACACAGGCATGGAATGTCCAATCTGCCCCAAACTTCACACGTTTGATAAGAGTCATGGCCTGAACACGTGTCTATGCTCAAATTCAGTTATAGTAATAGCGCCACCTACTGGCAACAGGAAGTGACATGTTTAACACTCTTGTGGTCTCCTAATAACATATAAAAAAGAGCCAGCAAGTGCTAAACAGGTTAGCAACATACTAGAAACATGCTAGCAAACACTTAGCTAAGTACTAAAGCATGCTATTACTGCAATTAAATAGGAATTTGCTGTAACTCAGGCATGGAATGTCCAATCTGCCCCAAACTTCACACGTTTGATAAGAATCATGGCCTGAACACATGTCTATGCTAAAATTCAGTTATAGTAATAGCGCCACCTACTGGCAACAGGAAGTGACATGTTTAACACATTGATGCCGTTCTAGCAACATGTTAAAAATGCCATTGAGTTCTAAACATGCTAGAAACATATTAAAACATGCTAGCAATACTTAGCTAAGTGCTAAAGCATGCTGATTCAATGAAACAGGACTTTGTTGTTACTCAGGAAGGCAATGTAAGAGTTATCTCTTGAGTTATCTCTTATCTCTTGAACACATGTCCATGCTCATATTTAGTTAGTCATAGCGCCACCTGCTGGCAACATGAAGTGACGTTTAACACTGTTCTTGACTCCTAATAACATAAAAAAATGCCAGTAGGTGCTAAACATCCTACCAACATACTAGAGACATGTTAAAACATACTAGCAAACACTTAGCTAAGTGCTAAAGAATGATATTACTGCAATTAAATATGAATTTGCTGTAACTCAGGCATGGAATATCCAATTTGCCCCAAACTTCACACGTTTGATAAGAGTTCTGTACTGAACACATGACCATGCTCATATTCAGTTATAGTCATAATGCCACCTGCTGGCAACAGGAAGTGACGTTTAACACTATTGTGGTCTCCTAATAACATAAAAAAGTGCCAGCAGGTGTTAAACAGGCTAGCAACATACTAGAAAGATGCTAAAACATGCTATCAAACACTTAGCTAAGTGCTAAAGCATGCTATTATTGCAATTAAATAGGAATTTGCTGTAACTCAGGCATGGAATGTCCAATCTGCCCCAAACTTCACACTTTTGATAAGAGTCATGGCCTGAACACATCTACATGAGAATGTTCAGTTATAGTAATAGCGCCACCTACTGGCAACAGGAAGTGACATGTTTAACACGTTGATGCCGTTCTAGCAACATGTTAAAAATGCCATTGAGTTCTAAACATGCTAGAAACATGTTAAAACATGCTAACAATGCTTAGCTAAGTGCTAAAGAACGCTAATTCAATGAAACATGACTTTGTTGTTACTCAAGAAGGCAATGTCCAATTTGCACCAAACTTCACACGTTTGATAAGAGTTCTGTCCTGAACACACATCCATGCTCATATTCAGTTATAGTCATAACGCAACCTACTGGCAACAGAAACTGACATGGTTAACACAGTAATGCAGTACTAACCACATAATTATTGTGTACTAAGCATGCTAGAAACAGACTAAACATGCTAGCAACACTTAGCTGAGTCATGAAGCATGCTATTATCACCATTATACAAAACATTTTGTAACTGACTTTGACATACTCTTACTATATATACCTCCTTAAATGTACATTTCCCAACCATGCTCTGTCTTCCTAAAGCCACAGAGTGTTGATGGCACGGGTGCGAGGGCCCTTTCATCGCTGCTTGCAGCTTTAATTAGGGGCCAAGCACCGAAGGTGCGTAGGCACCTATTGTATCTGTTCCCGTTCTTATTATTATTATTCTTCATTTTTCCGACTGGGAGTCTATGGCAGCCCATAGAACCGCTTGCGGGAAAGTTATGAAATTTGGCACACTGATAGAGGAGGGTCTGACCTATCAGCATAGCAAATTTGGAGTCTCCAAGTCATTACCTCTAGCGCCACCAACTGTCCAAAGTTGCACTCATGTTTATGCTAATAACTTTTGAACCACATGGGCTAGAAACAAAATTATTTTTTTCTCTGATTCCTTAGCTCAAGCCGATTCGATTGCACCCTATGACGTCATTTTCCGTCATGAAAATTTTTCCGCCATTTTGAATTTTCCGAAAAACCTACTTTTTCGAACTCCTCCTAGGCCGTTACTCCGATTTTCACGAAATTTGAACCAGATCATCTCCAGACCATGCCGACAAAAAGTTATGGAATTCAAGTTGATTCTCTTAACCGTTTTCGATAAACCCACGAAGAAATTTTACGTAGCGCTTGCGAAAACAGACATAAGGCTGTATCTCCGCAACGCTTTATCAGATTCAGACCAATCTTGGTACATGTCATCACAAGCATGACCTGAGGCTACATGCTGCATTTCGGCGCAGTGCCACCTACTGGTCCGGAGATATGACAAATGGATGTTTTTGCTTATAACTTCTGAATGGTTTGTCCAAAAATCATAAAATCAGTCTCGTTAGATTCAGGGCAACATGCCGAGTCGACTGATATCCAATTTTCCCAGATCAGCCATTTTGGCTGTCGGCCATTTTGAATTATGTGCTAAAATGCTGTATTTTATGAACGCGTGAACGTATCGTTACAAAACTCGGAATGGATCATCAGCACGATGCCCTGAAGGAGCCTGAGAAGTTTCGAAACAGTGCCACCTAGTGGTGAATTTTTTTCCCCAAATGCTTCCAAATGCTTATAACTTTGGGTGTGGTCGACTTATTTTCACGAGACTCATCTCATTAGACTCCTGAATCGTTGCCAAGTCCCACGATACCAAACATGCTAGGTTTCGCCTTACGGTTTGTGTAGCGTTGTGATTTAGCGCTTAAAAAACATTTGGCTATATCTTCGAAACCGCTAGTCCGATCGAGACGAAACCACCGTCAGAAGTTTGGAAACATAGGTCGATAGCTATACGCCAATGCCCAAATGCGAAAATATTGCTGTTTAGGGGTAGTAAATTCCAATCAAAGTCATGTGTCAGTCATTTTTTACGTGTTTTTTCATATAAATGTCTATAACTCTGAAGAGAATTGAGATATTTTCACCAAAATCGACACACATATGTATGGGCTCACTCTGAGGACACATAAAAAAAATGGTGTGACTGAGCCTCTTGGTGGCGCTATAACACAACAAAACATGAAATTCCCATTGACTTCAATACAGTTTTGTGAAATAAAATGCTATACTAAACAAATGCATTGGTTTAATATTACGAAACTCAGAATGTGCCATGAACACCATCCCCTGAAGGTACCCAAAATATTTCGAGACAGTGCCACCTAGTGGTCAAAAGTTATAACAAAATTTCCAAAAAGGCTAATAACTTTTGAATACATCTGGCTATTGAAATGCCACTGGTCTTAATAGATTCCCTGGCTCACGCCGAGAACATAGATACCAAGTTTTCCTTATTTGGCCAAACTTCCTGTCCGCCATCTTGATTTTCAGTCAAAACCTACTTTTTCGAACTCCTCCTAGACCGTTTGTCCGATTTTCACCAAAATCGAATCGTATCATCTCCAGACTGTGCCGACTAAAAGTTATGGATTTCGTGTCGATAGACGGAACCGTTTTCGTATAGCGCAGCAGCAAAGTTGAGGCATGATGCCAAAAGCACTATTCAGGCTTTATCTCTGAAATCCCTTGAAATATTGACACCAAACTTTGTATATGTCATTGTCACTTCACTCTGACCACATCACATCAGTTTTGTAACTGCTCCACCTATTGGTCGAAAGTGATAATCCATTAAATCATATTCTGAATTACTTTTTATATGATTTTTCAGCCATTTCGCCTAAAATCCTCTCTAAATGTCTTTAATTGCTCATTGTTGCAGTTGGTCTGACACCTTCAGCCATTTTGGCATATCCTGTCATCTGCTTGCGCTTGGCCCCGATAATTGCTGCTTGCAGCTATATTTATTATTATTATTATTATTCTCCGCATTTAATTGCATTTTTGAGGGCCTAAACATGCTCGAAAACTCACAAAACTTTGCACACGCGTCAGAACTGGCGACAATTTACATCTGATATAGGTTTCAGAATTGGACGGGGCAAAATGGCTCGATAGCGCCACCTATAAAAGTTCAACGGAGTGCGCCTCCCGCAACGTTCCACGTACGTGCACAAAATTCGGTACATACATGTAATGACCTAATACCTACAAAAAAGTCTCTTGGAGCATAGCCCTAAACACAACAGGAAGTCATCCATTTTGAACTTCCTCTCAGATTTTTGTGCAGTTTTTGCCATTTTCAGGCCTCGTACTTTAACGAACTCCTCCTACAGTTTTAATCTGATCATCTTCAAATTTGGTGAGTGTAATCTTAAGGCCTTTGCGACGTTAAATTGCGAAGATCTTGAGTTTTCGTCGAAGGGCGGGTCCTCGGCGGCCTGACAAATTTCGATGTTTCGCCATGAAACAGGAAGTTGCTGTAACTCAGGCATGGAATGTCCAATCTGCCCCAAACTTCACATGTTTGATAAGAGTTCTGTCCTGAACACATGACCATGCTCATATTCAGTTATAGTCATAGCGCCACCTGCTGGCAACAGGAAGTGACATGTTTAACACTGTTATGGACTCCTAATAACATATAAAAAAGTGCCAGCAAGTGCTAAACATGCTAACAACATACTAGAAGCATGCTAAAACATGCTAGCAAACTCTTAGCTAAGTGCTAAAGCATGCTATTATTGCAATTAAATAGGAATTTGCTGTAACTCAGGCATGGAATGTCCAATCTGCCCCAAACTTCACACTTTTGATAAGCGTTCTGTCCTGAACATATCTACATGAGAATATTCAGTTATAGTAATAGCGCCACCTATTGGTAACAGGAAGTGTCATGTTTAACACGTTGATGCCATTCTAGCAACATGTTAAAAATGCCATTGACTTCTAAACATGCTAGAAACATGTTAAAACATGCTAGCAATACTTAGCTAAGTGCTAAAGCATGCTAATTCAATGAAACAGGATGTTGTTGTTACTCAAGAAGGCAATGTCCAATCTGCGCCAAACTTCACACTTTTAATAAACGTTCTATCCTGAACACATGACCATGCTCATATTCAGTTACAGTCATAGTGCCACCTGCTGGCAACAGGAAGTGACATGTTAAACACTGTTGTGGACATATAAAAACATATAAAAAAAGTGCCAGCAAGTGCTAAACATGCTAACAACATACTAGAAACATGCTAAAACATGCTAGCAAACACTTAGCTAAGTGCTAAAGCATGCAAATGCTGCAATTAAATAGGAATTTGCTGTAACACAGGCATGGAATGTCCAATCTGCCCCAAATTTCACACGTTTGATAAGAGTCATGGCCTGAACACATCTACATGAGAATATTCAGTTATAGTAATAGCGCCACCTGCTGTCAACAGGAAGTGACATGTTTAACACTGTTGTGGTCTCCTAATAACATATAAAAAAGAGCCAGCAAGTGCTAAACAGGTTAGCAACATACTAGAAACATGCTAGCAAACACTTAGTTAAGTGCTAAAGCATGCTATTACTGCAATTAAATAGGAATTTGCTGTAACTCAGGCATGGAATGTCCAATCTGCCCTAAACTTCACACGTTTGATAAGAATCATGGCCTGAACACATGTCTATGCTCAAATTCAGTTATAGTAATAGCGCCACCTACTGGCAACAGGAAGTGACATGTTTAACACGTTGATGCCGTTCTAGCAACATGTTAAAAATGCCATTGAGTTCTAAACATGCTAGAAACATATTAAAACATGCTAGCAATACTTAGCTAAGTGCTAAAGCATGCTAATTCAATGAAACAGGACTTTGTTGTTACTCAAGAAGGCAATGTACAATCTACCCCAAACTTCACACGTTTGATAAGAGTTATCTCTTGAACACATGTCCATGCTCATATTTAGTTATAGTCATAGCGCCACCTGCTGGCAACAGGAAGTGACGTTTAACACTGTTCTTGACTCCTAATAACATATAAAAAAATGCCAGTAGGTGCTAAACATCCTACCAACATACTAGAGACATAATAAAACATACTAGCAAACACTTAGCTAAGTGCTAAAGAATGATATTACTGCAATTAAATATGAATTTGCTGTAACTCAGGCATGGAATGTCCAATCTGCCCCAAACTTCACACTTTTGATAAGCGTTCTGTCCTGAACACATGACCATGCTTATATTCAGTTACAGTCATAGCGCCACCTGCTGGCAACAGGAAGTGACATGTTTAACACTGTTATGGACTCCTAATAACATATAAAAAAGTGCCAGCAAGTGTTAAACATGCTAACAACATACTACACTCAAAAAAGTGCTCATGGGCATTCATTGGATGACCATAAATCACTCATTTTAGATCAATTCAAATATTATACATTTATAAGGAGATGTATTTTTGTTTTTTTGAAGAAATGTAAATGACCTACGTTGTACATGTAATGAGAGTGAATTTACTTGGATTAATGACTGAAATTTACGTTTGTGGCCTGCCTGACCCCGCCTACTGCGCGTGTCACTGAGAGCTGTGGACTGTGTTCGAGAAACTTATTTAGCCGCCATTGGAGAACTTTCGACGGATCCTGCTAAAGTTGGGTGAGTAACGTTATTTAAGACATTTCTAACAATAACAAGGCAATTTCTTAGCCAGTCACAGTTAAAATAAGTCCCCCCCCCCCCTCTTTATGTACACTTTGTTGGGCGAAGCTGTATTCTATGGTGAAAAAAAAAAAAACTTTTCCGTTGACATTGAAATCAGTAGTTTTACCATTAGCTTTAAGTCTGTGAGATGTTACAATTGTCTGTAATTCTGAGGTGTTTTGTTTTGTGTATTGTTTAAACTATAAGAATCTCATTTTCTGGTGATACAGTAAGGAAGCGATCGCATTACTGACAGTTCTCCGCACTTTGCAACGGTCGTGATATGACGTCACATTCTGCGGCATCTTTTTTAAAAGCATAAAGTCAGTAATATATAACAAATAATGATATATCTAAATGTAAAAATATACAATCTACTCTAGTGATGGGTCGTTCATTTTGAACGAATCTTTTACTCAGGTAATGAGTCGCCAGAGTGATTCGAGGTGCGTTCCAATCGACCGTAGTGGATGTAACGTTAACAGAGGCGATTCCGCCATCTGAGTGAGATTCGAATCCGAAGGGAGCGAACATGTTCAGTTCGAAGGGCACTGCGGACGGCATAGGGAATAATGGGACATCCATAGAGAGGTAAATGCGCACCGTGTCACCATCAGTCAGCACTTAAGATGGTCGACTGGTGGACCTCTTTTTCATATGATTATGAATGGGTAACGTTATAACAAAGTAAAAGTGTCGAGAAGCAGCTGAGACTGTCATTTTTTATTTATTTACGTTACCTCAGGAGTGTATTATGAGGCAGCTACAATGCAATTATTATGACCATGGATTAAGAAAACATTCACATGATTAACTAAATCAACATTCATTTTCATATTGCTTGCAGACTCATCAAAGTCTTCCGCAGTGCCAAAGGAGTTGTTCAAATAAAGATACACAACATTTTGGCTGTTGATGAGGTATGTTATATTTAAGCTATGCTTAAACACATGTAAATATGTATATCCAATTTCTACACATGAACAGCTATTTCTTAACTTTTGTGTATTTTTTTTTTCTAATATTAAAGGGTTAGTTCACCCAAAAATGAAAATTCTGTCAGTAATTATTTACATGTTGTTCCAGCCCTTGTAAGACTTTTGCTCATCTTCTGAACACAAATTAAGTTATTTTTGATGAAATCTGAGAGCTGGTTCACTCCTTCATAGGCTTAAATGTTATTTAAGACTGTTTTAAATAGTCCAAGTGACTACAGTGGCTCAACTTTAAGTTTATCAGGCGGCGCAAATACGCGACTTGTCATTACTCTAAAATAACGATTTTATTCAACTATTCATTTTCTTCTATGTGTGCCTCTGTGTGAGTTCATGTAGTGTAAAAGCACAGCGCTTATGTGTTGTACATCACATGCATCACACACATGACCAGCGTCAGCCAATAGTGAGCCTATGTGCTGATGTACAACCCAGAAGCGCTGTGCTGTTACACTACATGAACTCAGAGGCCCACATAGAAGAAAATGAATAGTTGAATAAAGTTGTTATTTTTGTATGTTTTTTGCGCACTAAAAGTATTTGCGTCGCTTGATAAACTTGAAGTTGAGCCACTGTAGTCACTTGGACTATTCTAAACATTGTCTTTACTAATTTTCTGGGCCGGCAAGTTTCAATTACAAAAAAGCCTATGAAGGAGTGAGACAGCTCTCAGATTTCATCAAAAATATCTTAATTTGTGTTTTAAATTCACAAATCTATTTTAAGAAATAGATAGGCCTATAAAAAGAAAAATCTTTTAAGATTTTAAAAGAAGTCTCTTCTGCTCACCAAGGCTATCTTTTGATCCAAAATACCACAAAAACAGTAATCCACATATCCAGGATCCACATACTTTAAATTGTAACTTATTCCTGTGATCAAAGCTGAATTTTCAGCATCATTACTCCAGTCTTCAGTGTCACATGATCTTTCAGAAATCACTCTAATATGATGATTTGATGATCAAAAAACATTTATTATTATCAGTGTTGAAAGCAGTTGTGTACAATTTATTTTCACGATTCTTTGATGAATAGAAAGTTCAAAAGAATAGCATTGATCTGAAATAGAACAACATAATTGCAACATAATAAATGTCTATACATACTGTCACTTTTGATCAATTTTATGCATCCTTACTGAATAAAATTATTAATTTCTTTCCAAACGTTAGTGATAATGTTATAAAAGCTTTCATGTTACACTGAAGACTAGTAATGATGCTGAAAATTCAGCTTTACCAACACAGAAATACATTGCATTTTAAAATATATTCAAAAAGAAAAGTTATTTTAAATTGTAAAAATATCTCACAATATTACTGTTTTTGGATTAAATAAATGAAGCCTTGGTGAGCAGAAGAGACTTCTTTTAAAACATTAAAAAATATTACCGTTCTAATAATTTTGGACACCACTATATATATGTATATATATATATATACAGTATATATAATATTTCTGTTTGTAATGCAAGTTTAGTGGGATGTTTTGTTGTTTTGACCATTACACACACACTATGTTTGTGTTTTTTGTGTTCTCCAATTTCAAGTACTGTGAGCAGGCTGAGAAAGCAAAAGAGGAGATGGGATCTGTGTGATCCATGCGGAGGGTGCACAACAACCACCAAAAGAAGTGTCAATTGTAATTCAGGGAGTAGAGGTACTCGAGGAAATTCAGACTGTGCTGTGTGCCATCACTTTGCTTATGGGCATAATTTATTCTCTGGATCTGAGGTACCCATTCAACCTGCAGCATACTTTCGAGGTCTTTCAAAAACTGAAACTGGATGGACAAAGGCTAGCTGAAGATGTTTGAGTAGATCGTGTTTTTTTTTTTTTTTTTTTTTTTTACATGATGTGTTTTGTCTGCATTTCTGTTATATCTGTTTATAGCATTATGAAATGAATAAACTATTTGACTTGCTATTTGATTTGTTTGCTTTTTTGGTGTGCATACACTGTAATGGCATATTTTTAATGTATGCAACAATGTGAAAGACATGCATGGAAGCAATTCTAAGATCAGCACAATATAGTCAATTTTTTATATTTTACTCATGAAAAAATGCATTACATTGTGACATTCTGTTAGACCTATGGAAAAACACATTGGTCAGTGTAATAAATAAGTTACATTTTACTCTGGAAAAATTACATTAGTTCAATGTAATACAGTAAGTTTGACTTTCAAGGAAAATTACATTAGGTCAATGTAATACAGTTAAGTTTAATTTTCAAAAAAATTACATTAGGTCAATGTAATACAGTTAAGTTTAATTTTCAAAAAAATTACATTAGGTCAATGTAATACAGTTAAGTTTGATTTTCAAAAAAAATACATTAGGTCAATGTAATTGTGATAATTCAGATAGAAATAGTTTGATTACATCCGACAGACATGATTACAAACAGATTTATTAATGTAATAATTTTATGTGGAAATTTGCCACATGATTAATATACATTCAACTGATGAGGTATTTTTTTGAGTGTAGAAACATGCTAAAACATGCTAGCAAACTCTTAGCTAAGTGCTAAAGCATGCTATTATTGCAATTAAATAGGAATTTGCTGTAACTCAGGCATGGAATGTCCAACTTCACACTTTTGATAAGAGTCATGGCCTGAACACATCTACATGAGAATGTTCAGTTATAGTAATAGCGCCACCTACTGGCAACAGGAAGTGACATGTTTAACACGTTGATGCCGTTCTAGCAACATGTTAAAAATGCCATTGAGTTCTAAACATGCTAGAAACATATTAAAACATGCTAGCAATGCTTAGCTAAGTGCTAAAGAATGCTAATTCAATGAAACATGACTTTGTTGTTACTCAAGAAGGCAATGTCCAATTTGCACCAAACTTCACAAGTTTGATAAGAGTTCTGTCCTGAACACACATCCATGCTCATATTCAGTTATAGTCATAACGCCACCTACTGGCAACAGAAACTGACATGGTTAACACAGTAATGCAGTACTAACCACATAATTATTGTGTACTAAGCATGCTAGAAACAGACTAAACATGCTAGCAACACTTAGCTGAGTCATGAAGCATGCTATTATCACCATTATACAAAACATTTTGTAACTGACTTTGACATACTCTTACTATATATACCTCCTTAAATGTACATTTCCCAACCATGCTCTGTCTTCCTAAAGCCACCGAGTGTTGATTGCACGGGTGCGAGGGCCCTTTCATCGCTGCTTGCAGCTTTAATTATTATTATTATTCTTCTCCGCATTGAATTGCATTTTTGAGGGCCTAAACATGCGCGAAAACTCACGAAACTTTGCACACGCGTCAGAACTGGCGAAAATTTACATCTGATATAGGTTTCAGAATTGGACGGGGCAAAATGGCTCGATAGCGCCACCTATAAAAGTTCAACGGAGTGCGCCTCCTGCAACGTTCCACGTACGTGCACGAAATTCGGTACATACGTGTAATGACCTAATACCTACAAAAAAGTCTCTTGGAGCATAGCCCTAAACACAACAGGAAGTCAGCCATTTTGAACTTCCTCTCAGATTTTTGTGCAGTTTTTGCCATTTTCAGGCCTCGTACTTTAACGAACTCCTCCTACAGTTTTAATCTGATCATCTTCAAATTTGGTGAGTGTAATCTTAAGGCCTTTGCGACGTTAAATTGCGAAGATCTTGAGTTTTCGTCGAAGGGCGGGTCCTCGGCGGCCTTACAAATTTCGATGTTTCGCCATGAAACAGGAAGTTGCTGTAACTCAGGCATGGAATGTCCAATCTCCCCCAAACTTCACACGTTTGATAAGAGTTCTGTCCTGAACACATGGCCATGCTCATATTCAGTTATAGTCATAGCGCCACCTGCTGGCAACAGGAAGTGACATGTTTAACACTGTTATGGACTCCTAATAACATATAAAAAAGTGCCAGCAAGTGCGAAACATGCTAACAACATACTAGAAGCATGCTAAAACATGCTAGCAAACTCTTAGCTAAGTGCTAAAGCATGCTATTATTGCAATTAAATAGGAATTTGCTGTAACTCAGGCATGGAATGTCCAATCTGCCCCAAACTTCACACTTTTGATAAGCGTTCTGTCCTGAACACATCTACATGATAATATTCAGTTATAGTAATAGCGCCACCTACTGGCAACAGGAAGTGTCATGTTTAACACGTTGATGCCATTCTAGCAACATGTTAAAAATGCCATTGAGGTCTAAACATGCTAGAAACATGTTAAAACATGCTAGCAATACTTAGCTAAGTGCTAAAGCATGCTAATTCAATGAAACAGGATGTTGTTGTTACTCAAGAAGGCAATGTCCAATATGCGCCAAACTTCACACTTTTAATAAACGTTCTGTCCTGAACACATGACCATGCTCATATTCAGTTACAGTCATAGTGCCACCTGCTGGCAACAGGAAGTGACATGTTAAACACTGTTGTGGACATATAAAAACATATAAAAAAAGTGCCAGCAAGTGCTAAACATGCTAACAACATACTAGAAACATGCTAAAACATGCTAGCAAACACTTAGCTAAGTGCTAAAGCATGCTATTGCTGCAATTAAATAGGAATTTGCTGTAACACAGGCATGGAATGTCCAATCTGCCCCAAACTTCACACGTTTGATAAGAGTCATGGCCTGAACACATCTACATGAGAATATTCAGTTATAGTAATAGCGCCACCTGCTGTCAACAGGAAGTGACATGTTTAACACTGTTGTGGTCTCCTAATAACATATATAAAAGAGCCAGCAAGTGCTAAACAGGTTAGCAACATACTAGAAACATGCTAGCAAACACTTAGCTAAGTGATAAAGCATGCTATTACTGCAATTAAATAGGAATTTGCTGTAACTCAGGCATGGAACGTCCAATCTGCCCCAAACTTCACATGTTTGATAAGAATCATGGCCTGAACGCATGCCTATGCTCAAATTCAGTTATAGTAATAGCGCCACCTACTGGCAACAGGAAGTGACATGTTTAACACGTTGATGCCGTTCTAGCAACATGTTAAAAATGCCATTGAGTTCTAAACATGCTAGAAACATATTAAAACATGCTAGCAATACTTAGCTAAGTGCTAAAGCATGCTAATTCAATGAAACAGGACTTTGTTGTTACTCAAGAAGGCAATGTACAATCTACCCCAAACGTCACACGTTTGATAAGAGTTATCTCTTGAACACATGTCCATGCTCATATTTAGTTATAGTCATAGCGCCACCTGCTGGCAACAGGAAGTGACGTTTAACACTGTTCTTGACTCCTAATAACATATAAAAAAATGCCAGTAGGTGCTAAACATCCTACCAACATACTAGAGACATGCTAAAACATAATAGCAAACACTTAGCTAAGTGCTAAAGAATGATATTACTGCAATTAAATATGAATTTGCTGTAACTCAGGCATGGAATGTCCAATCTGCCCCAAACTTCACACTTTTGATAAGCGTTCTGTCCTGAACACATGACCATGCTTATATTCAGTTACAGTCATAGCGCCACCTGCTGGCAACAGGAAGTGACATGTTTAACACTGTTGTGGACTCCTAATAACATATAAAAAAGTGCCAGCAAGTGTTAAACATGCTAACAACATACTAGAAACATGCTAAAACATGCTAGCAAACTCTTAGCCAAGTGCTAAAGCATGCTATTATTGCAATTAAATAGGAATTTGCTGTAACTCAGGCATGGAATGTCCAATCTGCCCCAAACTTCACACTTTTGATAAGAGTCATGGCCTGAACACATCTACATGAGAATGTTCAGTTATAGTAATAGCGCCACCAACTGGCAACAGGAAGTGACATGTTTAACACGTTGATGCCGTTCTAGCAACATGTTAAAACATGCTAACAATGCTTAGCTAAGTTCTAAAGAATGCTAATTCAATGAAACATGACTTTGTTGTTACTCAAGAAGGCAATGTCCAATTTGCACCAAACTTCACATGTTTGATAAGAGTTCTGTCCTGAACACACATCCATGCTCATATTCAGTTATAGTCATAACGCCACCTACTGGCAACAGAAACTGACATGGTTAACACAGTAATGCAGTACTAACCACATAATTATTGTGTACTAAGCATGCTAGAAACAGACTGAACATGCTAGCAACACTTAGCTGAGTCATGAAGCATGCTATTATCACCATTATACAAAACATTTTGTAACTGACTTTGACATACTCTTACTATATATACCTCCTTAAATGTACATTTCCCAACCATGCTCTGCCTTCCTAAAGCCACCGAGTGTTGATGGCACGGGTGCGAGGGCCCTTTCATCGCTGCTTGCAGCTTTAATTATTATTATTATTATTCTTCTCCGCATTTAATTGCATTTTTGAGGGCCTAAACATGCTCGAAAACTCACGAAACTTTGCACACGCGTCAGAACTGGCGAAAATTTACATCTGATATAGGTTTCAGAATTGGACGGGGCAAAATGGCTCGATAGCGCCACCTATAAAAGTTCAACGGAGTGCGCCTCCCGCAACGTTCCACGTACGTGCACGAAATTCGGTACATACATGTAATGACCTAATACCTACAAAAAAGTCTCTTGGAGCATAGCCCTAAACACAACAGGAAGTCAGCCATTTTGAACTTCCTCTCAGATTTTTGTGCAGTTTTTGCCATTTTCAGGCCTCGTACTTTAACGAACTCCTCCTACAGTTTTAATCTGATCATCTTCAAATTTGGTGAGTGTAATCTTAAGGCCTTTGCGACGTTAAATTGCGAAGATCTTGAGTTTTCGTCAAAGGGCGGGTCCTCGGCGGCCTGACAAATTTCGATGTTTCGCCATGAAACAGGAAGTTGCTGTAACTCAGGCATGGAATGTCCAATCTGCCCCAAACTTCACACTTTTGATAAGCGTTCTGTCCTGAACACATGACCATGCTCATATTCAGTTACAGTCATAGCGCCACCTGCTGGCAACAGGAAGTGACATGTTTAACACTGATATGGACTCCTAATAACATATAAAAAAGTGCCAGCAAGTGCTAAACATGCTAACAACATAATAGAAGCATGCTAAAACATGCTAGCAAACTCTTAGCTAAGTGCTAAAGCATGCTATTATTGCAATTAAATAGGAATTTGCTGTAACTCAGGCATGGAATGTCCAATCTGCCCCAAACTTCACACTTTTGATAAGCGTTCTGTCCTGAACACATCTACATGAGAAAATTCAGTTATAGTAATAGCGCCACCTACTGGTAACAGGAAGTGACATGTTTAACACTCTTGTGGTCTCCTAATAACATATAAAAAAGAGCCAACAAGTGCTAAACAGGTTAGCAACATACTAGAAACATGCTAGCAAACACTTAGCTAAGTGCTAAAGCATGCTATTACTGCAATTAAATAGGAATTTCCTGTAACTCAGGCATGTAATGTCCAATCTGCCCCAAACTTCACACATTTGATAAGAATCATGGCCTGAACACATGTCTATGCTCAAATTCAGTTATAGTAATAGCACCACCTACTGGCAACAGGAAGTGACATGTTTAACACTTTGATGCCGTTCTAGCAACATGTTAAAAATGCCATTGAGTTCTATACATGCTAGAAACATGTTAAAACATGCTAGCAGTACTTAGCTAAGTGCTAAACCATGCTAATTCAATGAAACAGGACTTTGTTGTTACTCAAGAAGGCAATGTACAATCTACCCCAAACTTCACACGTTTGATAAGAGTTATCTCTTGAACACATGTCCATGCTCATATTTAGTTATAGTCATAGCGCCACCTGCTGGCAACAGGAAGTGACGTTTAACACTGTTCTTGACTCCTAATAACATATAAAAAAATGCAAGTAGGTGCTAAACATCCTACCAACATACTAGAGACTTGCTAAAACATACTAGCAAACACTTAGCTAAGTGCTAAAGAATGATATTACTGCAATTAAATATGAATTTGCTGTAACTCAGGCAAGGAATGTCCAATCTGCCCCAAACTTCACACTTTTGATAAGCGTTCTGTCCTGAACACATGATCATGCTTACAGTCATAGCGCCACCTGCTGGCAGCAGGAAGTGACATGTTTAACACTGTTATGGACTCCTAATAACATATAAAAAAGTGCCAGCAAGTGCTAAACATGCTAACAACATACTAGAAACATGCTAAAACATGCTAGCAAACTCTTAGCTAAGTGCTAAAGCATGCTATTATTGCAATTAAATAGGAATTTGCTGTAATTCAGGCATGGAATGTCCAATCTGCCCCAAACTTCACACATTTGATAAGAATCATGGCCTGAACACATGTCTATGCTCAAATTCAGTTATAGTAATAGCGCCACCTACTGGCAACAGGAAGTGACATGTTTAACACTTTTATGCCGTTCTAGCAACATGTTAAAAATGCCATTGAGTTCTAAACATGCTAGAAACATGTTAAAACATGCTAACAATGCTTAGCTAAGTGCTAAAGAATGTTAATTCAATGAAACATGACTTTGTTGTTACTCAAGAAGGCAATGTCCAATTTGCACCAAACTTCACACGTTTGATAAGAGTTCTGTCCTGAACACACATCCATGCTCATATTCAGTTATAGCCATAACGCCACCTACTGGCAACAGAAACTGACATGGTTAACACCGTAATGCAGTACTAACCACATAATTATTGTGTACTAAGCATGCTAGAAACAGACTAAACATGCTAGCAACACTTAGCTGAGTCATGAAGCATGCTATTATCACCATTATACAAAACATTTTGTAACTGACTTTGACATACTCTTACTATATATACCTCCTTAAATGTACATTTCCCAACCATGCTCTGTCTTCCTAAAGCCACCGAGTGTTGATGGCACGGGTGCGAGGGCCCTTTCATCGCTGCTTGCAGCTTTAATTATTATTATTATTATTCTTATTTTTCTGTCAACCTTTCGGGCACTTTTGGGGCCTTTAACATGCTCGAAAACTCTTGAAATTTTGCACACAGGTCAGAACCTGCGGCCATCAGGGCCGGGCTGAAGCTGGTACCCGGGCGTGGCAGGGGGGCTCAACAGCGCCCCCTTGAACGGGGTCCGAAAACTTGGTCCATAAATCAGACACGCTTGCATGTAATAATATGAAACTCAATACACATATAGATCTCATCGGGCCAAACAACTTTCGTACTTTTACTTTTTACGCCAGCCCAACAGGAAGTCGGCTATTATGGGTTGTTTGGAAACGCATGCTGTGGAATTTAACGTACTCCTCCTAGGGAACTCATCCATTCGCCTCCAAACTCAGTCAGCATGAAGTCAAGACATTGAGGATGCTAAATTGCGGACGGATTTTTGATATCTCGAACGGTTTGGCCGTGGCGAGGACACGAATTTATGGCGAATAATGGAAACAGGAAGTGTGTTATAACTTCTGCATACATTAACTGATCTTGATTAAACTTCAGCAGTGTGTTCGTTGTAAGAGGCCGATCACATGGATGTGACTATTGTGAGTCAAAGTTATAGCGCCACCAACTGGCAGCAGGAAGTGTGTCACTTTCAAAATGCTTTGAAATCACCCTCTTATTTTTACCCGATTTGCTTCAAACTTTATGTGTATAATGTAGACACATGGCAGATGTAGACCTGTGAAAGGTTTATTGATATCTTAAATACTGTTGCCATGGCAACGCATCAAACTTTAATATTCTTTTCAGATGCTTTTGAGACTCTTAACATACTTGAAATTGGATGAAACTCGACAGACACATCACGTTTATTATCCAGTAGACATGTGCAAAGTTTCAGAAACGGGCGTGGTGAGGGGCTCAGTAGCGCCACCTTTAGTCAAAAATGGGAGCTTAGTTTTAAGTAGAGTCACAAAAATCGTTATGTATATTGTTCTCATCAAGCCGGACAACTTTCTAATTTATAGTCATAAGCTGTGACCAACAGGAAGTGAGATATTTTTGTTTGAATGTGATTTTTTGGAGAATTCTCTCCCTCTCTCTCTCTGCCTCTGCGTCTCTGTGTGTGTGAGGGGTGGGGGGATTTGTCTTTTGAGTGAGATTTGTTTAAAATTCCTGTTTTTCAAGGTTTCAGGGTCTTTTGGGGCCTTTAACGTGCTCGAAAACTCTTGAAACTTTGCACACAGGTCAGAACCCGCGGCCATCAGGGCCGGGCTGAAGCTGGTACCCGGGCGTGGCAGGGGGGCTCAACAGCGCCCCCTGGAACGGGATCCAAACACTTAAATAAATCAAACAGACTTGCATGTAATGATATGAAACTCGGTACACATATAGATCTCATCGGGCCGAACAACTTTCGTACTTTTACTTTTTACGCCAGCCCAACAGGAAGTTGGCTATTATGGGTTGTTTGGAGAACGCTTGCTGTGGAATTTGAAACACTTCTCCTAGAGAATTAATTAAATCGCCACCAAACTCGGTGTGCATGAAGTCAAGACATTGAGGATGCTAAATTGCGGACGGATTTTTGATATCTCAAACGGTTTGGCCGTGGCGAGGACACGAATTTATGGCGAGAAAAGAGAAACACGAAGTGGAATAACTTCTGCACACATTAACTGATCTTGATGAAACTTCAGCAGTGTGTTCGTGGTAAGAGGCCGATTAGATGGATGTGACTATTGTGAGTCAAAGTTATAGCGCCACCAACTGGCAGCAGGAAGTGTGTCACTTTCAAAATGTTTTTGACAAAAGTGGGGGGGTTAGTTTTACCCACAATTACAAAAATCAGTACGTATATTGGTCTCATCGAGCCGGACAACTTTCTAATTGACAGTTATTAGCTACGACCAACAGGGTGTCAGATATTTTGGTCTGAATATGGATTTTTTGTTAAATCAGCCTCTGAGTTTTTAGTTACTCCTCCTAAAAGGTTTATTTTGTTCCCACCAAACTTTTTCAACATGATAAAAATATATTAATGATGCTAAATTGTAAACGGATATTGAATATCTCAAACGGTTTTGCTATGGCGAGGGATTAAATTAATGTCAAAAAGGAAGCAGGAAACATCTCATAACTTCTAAAAATGTAATTATACACCATTTATTTTTATATAAAATTATACAAATACTAGAACTAAACCTATTTTATTCTGTTTTTGCAATTCAAGAAGTATGAAAAAGTTAAAAACAGGCTATTTAGTGCTATTTTGTTCAACAAAAAAGCAAACATAGGGCTATACTGCCCTCTTGTGTCCAAAAGGATATCAAACTAGTATATAAAACGTTTTACTAGGTAGGCCTATTGTATTTAAATATAAATTTATTAGGTATATGACTGTGAGGATATTTTCCCATCGGTTAATCGACGTGTGACACGAGCGGGTGCTTTTAAATCGCTAATATAAAAGTGAAAGTAAAAAACGGACGTCCGCACGGACATTGATAATGGTGCACGTTGGAAAAAATGATACTTTTAAACATAACACTAAACCGCCATTAGGTGTCGCCAGGCGACCATCTTAATGAGCGAGTCATTGATTCATTCGTTCAAACGATTCGTTCCAATGACTGAGTCATTCATGATTGAGACAGATGTTTATGGATTGACCATTGAATCTTTAAGTCAACCGATTCGTTTCAAAATGCTGAATCATTCAGTAATGAGAAAACAAGTTGCTGTGAGATGCGCAATGGTTCTGCTGTGATCTTTGTTTAACTATTTTTGCTGCTGAAACAGAACAAAAACAGTCAATATTGCATCTAAAATGTAAGTGACTTAATTGTAACTGTTTATTAACCTGTTGTATGAAATCAATGTCACAGTTTCAATCGTGATTGTATTCAGGAAGTAGTTGCCTACTCGTCAAGTGAGGTTGCTTAACTCTATCATATGTTATAAAATATATAAAAACTCCATATTTGTAATTTTTATAGTCAGTATGTTGTTAACTGGTTTGCTTTTTTGTGTGCTGCGCTCATTTGTTTACAATTCTCCTGGAGAAGCAGCATGAGCCTCAGCAGTGCAACCTTGTTACCATTGATCAGTAATACATTCATTTTTAACTGCTGATTGCAACTTAAAATGAATGTAATGAAATTAGAATAATCTCTCGTTTTAGTGACTCCCAAGTTATTTTTTTGTTATTGACATTCTAATCAGGATATACTCTGGTCGGGCAAGTAAAATTCTCTTTCAGGTAGGCCTATTGTATTTATATATAAATATATTAGGGATGTGACTGTGATAAAATTTTCCCACCGGTTAATCGGCGTGTGACACCGCTGAGGGCTTTTAAATCGCTAACTATAGTATACTATATACTAGTAAAATACAGACGTCCGCACAGACATTGATAATGGTGCGGAGTAGAGCGAGCATTTTCAATGTATTCCTATGGATGTAGGAATTAACTAAAACATTTTATTTATGTTTTTGTGTCCACTGTTCAACCGCAACCGCGTCACACACACACACACATTCCAGAATTGCAATCTTGACATCGCAGCCTGTTCATTATAGCCCTAATACAATATAATAATAAAAATAGTCAACCTAACATAAACGAATTACACTGCTCTGTTTAAATAGTCAGTAGTACAATTTGTACCATTCACAGAAAGCAGAGCTCCACTGTTTCCAAGCACATTTTTGCGCGTGTGAAGAGGATGATTTTTTCCATCGATATTGGAACACGAGTGAAGTACAAAGCCTATAATAAAGAATAGTTTAGCATCCAAATACATCGCAAATATTGAAACATTTTGATTCTAATGAGAGGGTTACGTGAGACCAACACTGCTTACTTTCGTTTTTATTTTTACATTAAATTTAAAGGATTTGTTGTGGAATATTTTGAGTGTATCATAAAATCAGAATAAGGTAAGACAAGTAATATTTTCTGTCTTATATATATATATACACACACACACACACACATATACATATATATATATATATATATATATATATATATAATGTATATGTGTGTGTGTGTGTGTGTGTGTATATATATATATATATATATATATATATATTATATATATATATATAAATATAAATATAGCTGCGAGCAGCGATGGAGGGCCAAAGCCGGCGGCACCGCCATCCCCGGTGCCTTTAGGTAACTAAAGGCTCCGGGGTTGCGGTGCCACCGGCTTGGGCCCGTAATCGCTGCTCGCAGCTATATTTATTATTATTATTATTTTTCTGTCAACCTTTCGGGCACTTTTGAGACCCTTAACGTGCTCGAAAACTCTTGAAACTTTGCACACGGGTCAGAACCCGCGGCCATCAGGGCCGGGCTGAAGCTGGTACCCGGGCGTGGCAGGGGGGCTCAACAGCGCCCCCTTGAACGGGGTCCGAAAACTTGGTCCATAAATCAGACACGCTTGCATGTAATAATATGAAACTCAATACACATATAGATCTCATCGGGCCAAACAACTTTCGTACTTTTACTTTTTACGCCAGCCCAACAGGAAGTCGGCTATTTTGGGTTGTTTGGAAACGCATGCTGTGGAATTTAATGTACTCCTCCTAGGGAATTCATCCATTCGCCTCCAAACTCAGTCAGCATGAAGTCAAGACATTGAGGATGCTAAATTGCGGACAGATTTTTGATATCTCGAACGGTTTGGCCGTGGCGAGGACACGAATTCATGGCGAATAATGGAAACAGGAAGTGTGTTATAACTTCTGCATACATTAACTGATCTTGATTAAACTTCAGCAGTGTGTTCGTTGTAAGAGGCCGATCACATGGATGTGACTATTGTGAGTCAAAGTTATAGCGCCACCAACTGGCAGCAGGAAGTGTGTCCCTTTCAAAATGCTTTAAAATCACCCTCTTATTTTTACCCGATTTGCTTAAAACTTTATGTGTATAATGTAAACACACGGCAGATGTAGACCTGTGAAAGGATTGTTGATATCTTTAATAATGTTGCCATGGCAACGCATCAAACTTTAATATTCTTTTTTGATGCTTTTGAGACTCTTAACATACTTGAAATTGGATGAAACTCGACAGACACATCACATTTATTAGCCCGTAGACATGTGCAAAGTTTCAGAAACGGGCGTGGTGAGGGGCTCAGTAGCACCACCTTTAGTCATAAGTGGGGGGGTTAGTTTTATCAACAGCAACAAAACTTGGTATGTGTATTGTTCTCATCAAGACGGAAAACTTTCTAATTTACATTAACCATCTCCGACCAACAGGAAGAGAGATATTTTGGTTTGAATGTGGATTTTCTGAAGAATTTTCTCTCCCTCTCTCTGTGTCTCTGTGTGTGTGAGGGGAGGGGGGGATTTGACTATTGCTTTTATATTGTTAATCAAGGTTTCAGGGGCTTTTGGGGTCCTTAACCTGCTCAAAAACTCTTGAAACTTTGCACACAAGTCAGAACCCCCTGCCATCAGGGACGGGCTGAAGCTGGTACCCGGGCGTGGCAGGGGGGCTCAACAGCGCCCCCTTGAACGGGGTCCCAAAACTTGGACCATAGATCAAACACGCTTGCATGAATTAATATGAAACTCGGTACACATATAGATCTCATCGGGCCGAACAACTTTCCCCCAGTCAAGTTTTACGCCAGCCCAACAGGAAGTCGGCTATTATGGGTTGTTTGGAAAACGCTTGCTGTGGAATGCGAAGTACTTCTCCTAGAGAATTCATCCAATCCCCACCAAACTCGGTGTGCATGAAGTCAAGACATTGAGGTTTCTAAATTGCGGACGGATTTTTGATATCTCGAACGGTTTGGCCGTGGCGAGGAAACGAATTTATGGCGAGAAAAGAGAAACACGAAGTGGTATAACTTCTGCATACATTAACTGATCTTGATGAAACTTCACCAGTGTGTTCGTGGTAAGAGGCCGATCAGATGGATGTAACTATTGTGAGTCAAAGTTTTAGCGCCACCAACTGGCAGCAGGAAGTGTGTCACTTTCAACATGCTTTTGACAAAAGTGGGGGGGGGGGTTAGTTTTACCAACAGTTACAAAAATCTGTATATATATTGGTCTCATCGAGCCAGACAACTTTCTAATTTACAGTCATTAGCTCTGAGCCAAAGGAAGTCAGATATTTTGGTTTGAATGTGGATTTTTTGGATATTTCAGACTCTGAGTTTTTTGCTACTCTTCCTAACTGGTTTATTATATTCACACCAAACTTTTTCAAAATGATGAAAATACATTAAATATGCTAAATTGTGAACGGATATTAAACATCTCAAACGGTTTTGCTATAGTGAGGGACTAAAGTAATGTCCAAAAAGGAAACACTAAAAGCCTCATTTCTTCAAAAAATGTAATTAAACACCATTTATTTCTATAAAAAAATATACAAATATCACAACTAAACCCATTTAATTTTTTTTTTTTCATTTTAAGAATTATTTATAAGTTTAAAAATAGTTATTGTACTATTTAGTCCCATAAAAGTCAAGTCATACATAGGGCTATACTGCCCTCTTGTGTTCAAAATCAGGTAGGCCTATAGTATTTATATATAAATATATTAGGGATGTGACTCTGGAAATATTTCCCCACCGGTTAATCGATGTGTGACACCGCTGGGGGCTTTTGAATCGCTAACTTAAAAACGAAAGTAAAATATGTTCGTCCGCACTGACTTTGATAATGGTTGAGCGAGCGTTTTCAATGAATTCCTATGGATGACTCTGTTTTTCTCGTTCCTCGCCATGGACGCGCACCGGTATGAATGCCCGTGCAGCAGTGAGTATTTTAGTTTAATTTTAAAATTAGCGCCTTTCGGGAGGCGGATTGCTTGAATTTATTTGACAAAAGCACAATGTTGTATTTTATTGCGACTGTAAACAAGTATAAGTTAACACTTTGCAGTTTGAATGATGTCCTGTAAATGACGGAGTATGTTTTTATGTGTCCACTGTTCAATCGCACCCGCACCCGCGCCCGTGCCACACACACACACACACACACACACACACACACACACACACACACACACACACACACACACACACACACACATTCCAGCATTGCAATCTTGACATCGCAGCCTGTTCATTATAGCCTTAATAAAATATAATAATAAAATAGTCAACCTAGCATATAAAAATTACACTGCTCTGTTTAAATAGTCAGTAGTACAATTTGTACCATTCACGGTAAGCACCGCTCCACTGTGATGTTTCAAGCACATTTTTGCGCGTGTGAAGAGGATGATTTTTTCCGTTGATATTGGAACACGAGTGAAGAACAAAGCCTATAATAAAGAATAGTTTAGCATCCAAATACATCGCAAATGTTGAAACATTTTGATTCTAATGAGAGGGTTACGTGAGCCCAACACTGTTTACTTTCATTTTTATTTTTACATTAAATTTAAAGGATTTGTTGTGGAATATTTTGAGTGTATCATAAAATCAGAATAAGGTAAGTCAAGTAATATTTTCTGTCTTTTATATATTTATATATATATATACTGTATATAAATATAGCTGCGAGCAGCGATGAAGGGCCAAAGCCGGCGGTACCGCCACCCCGGTGCCTTTAGGTAACTAAAGGCACCGGGGTTGCGGTGCCACCGGCTTGGGCCCGTAATCGCTGCTCGCAGCTATATTTTATTATTATTATTATTATTATTATTATTATTATTATTTTTCTGTCAACCTTTCGGGCACTTTTGAGACCCTTAACGTGCTCGAAAACTCTTGAAACTTTGCACACGGGTCAGAACCCGTGGCCATCAGGGCTGGGCTGAAGCTGGTACCCGGGCGTGGCAGGGTGGCTCGACAGCGCCCCCTCGAACGGGGTCCGAAAACTTGGTCCATAAATCAGACACGCTTGCATGTAATAATATGAAACTCGGTACACATATAGATCTCATCGGGCCGAACAACTTTCGTACTTTTACTTTTTACGCCAGCCCAACAGGAAGTCGGCTATTATGGGTTGTTTTGAAACGCATGCTGTGGAATTTAATGTACTCCTCCTAGAGAATTCATCCAATCGCCTCCAAACTCGGTCAGCATGAAGTCAAGACATTGAGGATGCTAAATTGCGGACGGATTTTTGATATCTCGAACGGTTTGGCCGTGGCAAGGAAACGAATTTATGGCGAATAAGGGACACAGGAAGTGTGTTATAACTTCAGCATACATTATCTGATCTTGATGAAACTTCAGCAGTGTGTTCGTTTTCAGAGGCCGAACACAAGGATGTGATTATTGTGAGTCAAAGTTATAGCGCCACCAACTGGCAGCAGGAAGTGTGTCACTTTCAAAATGCTTTGAAATCACTCTCTTATTTTTACCTGATTTGCTTCAAACTTTATGTGTATGATGTAGACACACGGCAGATGTAGACCTGTGAAAGGATTATTGATATCTTAGATACTGTTGCCATGGCAACGCATCAAACTTTAATATTCTTTTTTGATGCTTTTGAGACTCTTAACATACTTGAAATTGCATGAAACTCGACAGACACATCACACTTATTATCCAGTAGACATGGGCAAAGTTTCAGAAACGGGCGTGGTGAGGGGCTCAGTAGCGCCACCTTTAGTCAAAAATGGGGGCTTAGTTTTACCTAGAATCACAAAACTTGGTATGTATATTGTTCTTTTCGAGCCGGACAACTTTCTAATTTACACTTATTAGCTCAAAGCAACAGAAAGTCAGATATTTTGGTTTGAATGTGATTTTTTGGAGAAATTTCTCTCTCTCTCTGTCTCTGAGTGTGTGAGGGGTGGGGGTGATTTGTCAGTTGAGTGAGATTTACTTTTTCATTTGTTTTTCAAGGTTTCTGGAGCTTTTGGGTCCCTAAACGTGCTCGAAAACTCTTGAAACTTTGCACACAGGTCAGAACCCGCGGCCATCAGGGCGGGGCTGAATCTGGTAGCCGGGCGTGGCAGGGGGGCTCAACAGCGCCCCCTTGAACGGGGTTCTAAAACTTGGTCCATATATCAAACACGCTTGCATGAATTAATTTGAAACTCGGTACACATATAGATCTCATCGGGCCGAACAACTTTCGTGCTCTAAGTTTTATGCCAGCCCAACAGGAGGTCGGCTATTTAGGGTTGTTTGGAAACGCTTGCTGTGGAATTTAATGTACTCCTCCTAGGAAATACGTCGATTCGCCTCCAAACTCGGTCAGCGTGAAGCCAAGACATTGATGATGCTAAATTGCGGACGGATTTTTGATATCTCGAACGGTTTGGCTGTGGCGAGGAAACGAATTAATGGCGAGAAAAGAGAAAAACGAAGTGTTATAACTAATGCATACATTAACTGATCTTGATGAAACTTCAGCAGTTTGTTCATGGTAAGAGGCCGATCAGATGGATGTAACTATTGTGTGTCAAAGTTATAGCACCACCAACTGGCAGCAGGAAATGTGTCACTTTCAAAATGCTTTTGACAAAAGTTGGGGGGGGTTGTTTTACCTACAGTAGCACAACTCAGTATGTATGTTGATCTCATCGACCCGCGGACAACTTTCTAATTTAAAGTCATTAGCTCCGACCATCAGGAAGTCAGATATTTTGGTTTGAATGTGGATTTTTTGCAAAATCAGCCTCCAAAAGGCACTAAAAGCCTCAAATCTTCTAAAAATGTAATTTTATACCATTTATTTCTATATAAAAGTATACAAATATCACAACTAAACCCATTTTATTCTGTTTTTAAAAAGAATTGTATTCTAATTTTATTCTAAATTTTAAAACAGTAAAGTAAAAAAAAAAAAATCAAGTCATACATAGGGCTATACTGCCCTCTTGTGTCCAAAAGGACATCAAAATAATATATAAAACTTTTTACCAGCTAGGCCAATAATGTATTTAAATATACATTTATTAGGTATGTGTCTGAGGATATTTTCCCACCGGTTAATCGACGTGTGTGACACGAGCGGGTGCTTTTGTATCGCTAATATAAAAGTGAAAGAAAAATACGGACGTCCGCACGGACATTTATAATGGTGCACACACAAATCACACACACGTTGGAAAGAATTATGCTTTTAAACAACACTAAACCGCCATTAGATGTCGCCAAGTGACCGTCTTAATGAGCGAGTCATTGATTCATTCGTTCAAATGATTCGTAATCCATAACATACAGATCCATAAACATGGATCCATAAACATCCAATCCATAAACATAAACAGATGTTTATGGATTGATCATTCAATCTTTGAGTCAACCAATTCGTTCAAAATGCTGAATCATTCAGTTATGAGAAAACACGTTCCTGTGAGATGCGTTCTTCTGTGATCTTTGTTTAACTATTTCCGCTGCTGAAACAGAACAAAAACAGTCAATATTGCATCTAAAATGTAAATGACTTCATTTTAACTGTTAATAACCTGTTGTATGAAATCAATGTCACAGTTTCAATAGTGATTGTATTCAGGAAAAGTTAGGTACGGAGAGCGAGCGATTTCAACGAAATCAGAACTAAACCCATTTTATTCTTTTATTATTATTATTATTCAATTTAAGAATTATGTTTGAGTTTAAAAAAAGCCAGAATGTTTTAGTCCAAAAAATAAATAAATCATGCCATGGATTGCTTGAAATTAATTTTTTTTATTATATTTATTTTTTCGTTTTGGCTTTGTTTATAGTTTATTTTTAATTTTTTATTCTTGTTCCGTTCTGAATATCATTACATTTAAAGGATTTGTTGTGGAATATTTTGAGTGTATCATAAAATCAGAATAATTCTCTCGATTTAGTGATCCCCTACTTATTATTTTATTTTATTTTTTTCTTTGTTCTAATTAGGTCAGGCAAGTAAAATTATCTGTGTCTTGTCCCTTAAATTTATATATATATATATATATATATATATGTATGTATGTGTGTGTGTGTATATATATATATATATATATATATATATATATATATATATATGTGTGTGTGTGTGTGTGTATATATATATATATATATATAAATATAAATATAGCTGCTCGCAGCGATGGAGGGCCAAAGCCGCCGGCACCGCCACCCTGGCACCAGGATTGCGGTGCCACCGGCTTGGGCCCGTAATCGCTGCTCGCAGCTATATTTATTATTTTTTTCTACTTCTCGGGCACTTTTGGGGCCCTTAACATGCTCGAAAACTCTTGAAACTTTGCACACAGGTCAGAACCCGCGGCCATCAGGGCCACGCTGAAGCTGGCACCCGGGCGTGGCAGGGGGGCTCGACAGCGCCCCCTAGAAAACAATCTGAAATCTTGGACACATACAAGAACGTATTAGTATGAAACTTGGTACACATATAGATCTCATCAGGCCGAACAACTTCCGCACTCTATGTTATTAGCGCCGCCCAACAGGAAGTCGGCTATTATGGGTTGTTTGAAAAACGTATGCTCTGGAATTTGAAATACTCCTCCTAGAGAATTCATCCGATCGCCACCAAACTCGGTGTGCATGAAGTCAAGACATTGAGGATGAAAAATTGCCAGGGGATTTTTGATATCTCAAACGGTTTGCCCGTGGCGAGGAAACGAATTTATGGCGAATAATGGAAACAGGAAGTGTGTTATAACTTCTGCATACATTAACTGATCTTGATTAAACTTCCGCAGTGTGTTCGTTGTAAGAGGCCGATCACATGGATGTGACTATTGTGAGTCAAAGTTATAGCGCCACCAACTGGCAGCAGGAAGTGTGTCACTTTAAAAATGCTTTGAAATCACCCTCTTATTTTTACCCGATTTGCTTCAAACTTTATGTATATAATGTAGACACATGGCAGATGTAGACCTGTGAAAGGATTATTGATATCTTAGATACTGTTGCCGTGGCAACGCATCAAACTTTAATATTCTTTTTGGATGCTTTTAAAACTCTTAGCATGCTTGAAATTGGATGAAACTCGACAGACACATCACATTTATTAGCCAGTAGACATGTGAAAAGTTTCAGAAATGGGCGTGGCAGGGGGGCTCAACAGCGCCCCCTTGAACGGGGTCTGAAAACTTGGTCCATATATCAAACACGCTTACATGAATTAATATGAAACTCGGTACACATATAGATCTCATCGGGCCGAACAACTTTCCCTTAGTTAAGTTTTACGCCAGCCCAACAGGAAGTCAGCTATTATGGGTTGTTTGGAGAACGCTTGCTGTGGAATTTAAAACACTCCTCCTAGAGAATTAATTAAATCGCCACCAAACTCGGTGTGCATGAAGTCAAGACATTGAGGATGCTAAATTGCGGACGGATTTTTGATATCTCGAACGGTTTGGCCGTGGCGAGGAAACGAATTTATGGCGAGAAAAGAGAAACACAAAGCGGTATAACCTCTGCATACATTAACTGATCTTGATGAAACTTCAGCAGTGTGTTCGTGGTAAGAGGCCGATCAGATGGATGTAACTATTGTGAGTCAAAGTTATAGCGCCACCAACTGGCAGCAGGAAGTGTGTCACTTTCAACATGCTTTTGACAAAAGTGGGGGGGTTAGTTTTACCAACAGTTACAAAAATCAGTATATATATTGGTCTCACCGAGCCGGACAAGTTTCTAATTTACAGTCATTAGCTCTGACCAACAGGAAGTCAGATATTTTGGTTTGAATGTGGATTTATTAGCAAAATCGGCCTCTGAATTTTATATATATATATTTTAAAGTGACAAGACAGAGAATATTACTTATCCGATATATATACATATATATATATATATAAATATAGCTGCAAGCAGCGATGGAGGGCCCAAGCCAGTGACACCGCCACCCCGGTGCCTTTAGTGTAACTAAAGGCACCAGGGTGGCGGTTCCACCGGCTTGGGCCCGCAATCGCTGCTCGCAGCTATATTTAGGGCCCAAGCCCTGAAAGGGCGAAGGCCCTATTGTTTTCGGTAGGATTATTGTTTATTATTATTATTATTATTATTATTATTATTTTTTTCTACTTCTCGGGCACTTTTGGGGCCCTTAACATGCTCAAAAACTCTTGAAATTTTGCACACACATCAGAACCTGCGGCCATCAGGGCCGGACTGAAGCTGGTACCCGGGCGTGGCACGGGGGCTCGACAGCGCCCCCTGGAATGGTGTCCGAAAACTTGGTCTATAAATCAAACACGCTTGCATATAATAATATGAAACTCAGTACACATATAGATCTCATCGGGCCGAACAACTTTCGTGCTCTAAGTTTTACACCAGCCCAACAGGAAGTCAACTATTATGGGTTGTTTGAAAAACGCATCCTCTGGAATTTGAAATACTCCTCCTAGAATATTCGTCCAATCACAACCAAACTCGGTGTGCATGAAGTCAAGACATTGAGGATGCTAAATTGCGGACGGATTTTTGATATCTCGAACGGTTTGGCTGTGGCGAGGAAACGAATTTATGGCGATTAATGGGACACAGGAAGTGTGTTATAACTTCTGCATACATTAACTGATCTTGATGAAACTTTCGCAGTGTGTTTGTTGTAAGAGGCCGATCACAAGGATGTGACTATTGTGAGTCAAAGTTATAGCGCCACCAACTGGCAGCAGGAAGTGTGTCACTTTCAAAATGCTTTGAAGTCACCCTCTTAATTTTACACGATTTGCTTCAAACTTTATATGTATAATGTAAACACACGGCAGATGTAGACCTGTGAAAGGATTATTGATATCTTAGATACTGTTGCCGTGGCAACGCATCAAATTTTAATATTCTTTTCGGATGCGTTTGAGACTCTTAACATGCTTGAAATTGGATGAAACTCGACAGACACATAACACTTATTAGCCAGTAGACATGTGAAAAGTTTCAGAAACGGGCGTGGCAGGGGGGCTCAACAGCGCCCTCTTGAACAGGGTCTGAAAACTTGGTCCATATATCAAACATGCTTGCATGAATTAATATGAAACTCGGTACACATATAGATTTCATGGGGCCGAACAACTTTCCCTCTGTCAAGTTTCACGCCAGCCCAACAGGAAGTCGGCTATTATGGGTTGTTTGGAAAACGCTTGCTGTGGAATGTGATGTACTCCTCCTAGAGAATTCATTCAATCACCTCCAAACTCAGTCAGCATGAAGTCAAGACATTGAGGATGCTAAATTGCGAACGGATTTTTGATATCTCGAACGGTTTGGCTGTGGCGAGGAATCGAATTTATGGCGAGAAAAGAGAAACACGAAGTGGAATAACTTCTGCATACATTAACTGATCTTGATGAAACTTCAGCAGTGTGTTCGTGGTAAGAGGCCGATCAGATCGATGTAGCTATTGTGAGTCAAAGTTATAGCGCCACCAACTGGCAGCAGGAAGTGTGTCACTTTCAACATGCTTTTGACAAAAGTGGGGGGGTTAGTTTTAACTACAGTAAAGAAAAAATAGTTTGTATATTGTTCTCATCAAGCCGGACAACTTTCTAATTTACATTCAATAGCTCTGGCCATCAGGAAGTCAGATATTTTGGTCTGAATGTGATTTTTTTTGCTAAATCAGCCTCTGAATTTTTAGCCACTCCTCTTAAACTATTTATTTTATTCGTACCAAACTTTTTCAACATGATGAAACTACATTAAATATGCTAAATTGTGAATGGATAATAAATATCTTAAACGGTTTTGCTATGGCGAGGGATTAAAGTAATGTCCAAAAAGGAAACACTAAAAATCTTCTAAAAATGTAATTATATACCATTTATTTCTATATAAAAGTATACAAATATCGAACTAAACCCATTTTATTCTGTTTTTGCAATTCAAGAAGAATGAAAAAGTTAAAACAGGCTATTTAGTGCTATTTGGTTCAACAAAAAAGCAAACATAGGGCTATACTGCCCTCTTGTGTCCAAAAGGACATCAAAATAGTATATAAAACTTTTTACCAGGTAGGCCAATATTGTATTTAAATATACATTTATTAGGTATGTGTCTGAGGATATTTTCCCACCGGTTAATCGACGTGTGACACGAGTGGGTGCTTTTAAATCGCTAATATAATAGTGAAAGAAAAATAATGATAATGTTGCACACACAAATCACACACATGTGGGAAAGAATAAACAACACTAAACCGCCATTAGGTGTCGCCAGGCATCCATCTTAATAAGCGAGTCATTGATTCATTCGTTCAAACGATTCGTTCGAATGAGTCGATCATGATTAAGACAGATGTTTATGGATTGATCATTCAATCTTTGAGTCAACCGATTCGTTAAAAATGCTGAATCGTTCAGTTATGAGAAAACACGTGATAAGTGATGGTTCTGCCGTGATCTTTGTTTAACTATTTTCGCTGCTGAAACAGAACAAAAACAGTCAACATTGCATCTAAAATGTAAGTGACTTAATTGTAACTGTTTATTTGTATGAAATCTAGGGGTGGGAGAAAAAAATTATTCTTAGATGCATCGCGATGCGGACGTGGACGATTCTGAATCGATTCACAAATGTCAAAAAATCGATTCTCTAAAAAAAAAATTTTCTAATAACGTAATATTGACGGAAGGCAAAAGGCGGAACTCTAAGCGGACGTGCGTGCAGTCTGTGGCGCGCACATAACAGAGAAGTTTCTTCTGCTCACCAAGGCTGCATATATTTGATTAAAAATACAAACAAAAACAGTAATATTGTAAAATATTATTCCAATTTAAAACAGCTGCTTTCTATTTTAATATATTTTAAACTGTTATTTATTCCTGTGATCAAAGCTGAGTTTTCAGCATCATTACTCCAGTCGTCACTGTCACATGATCCTTCAGAAATTATTCTAATATGATGATTGATACTCAAGAAACATTCATTATTATTTTAAATGTCGAAAACAGTTGTGTACAGTCTTTGATGAATAGAAAGTTCAAAAGAACAGCATTTATCTGAAATCTAAAGCTTTTGTAACGTTAAACACTACCGCTCAAAAGTTTTGGGTTAGTAATAATTAAAATTTTATTTTTGGGGTAAATAAATAAAATAAATCAGTACTTTTATTTATGAAGGATGAGTTAATCTGATCAACAGTTACAGTAAAGACATTTATAATGTTAAAAATATATATATTTGAAATATATGCTGTTCTTTTGAACTAACATTCATCAAAGCATTTTGAAAAAAAAAATCTGTACACAACTGTTTTCAACATTGAAAATAATAATGAATATTTATTGAGCATCAATCATCATATTAGTATGATTTCTGAAGGATCATGTGACACTGAAACTGGAGTAATGATGCTGAAAACTCAACTTTGATCACAGAAATGAATTACTATGTAAAATATTTAAAAATTGAAAACAGCTGTTTTAAATTGGAATAATATTTCACAATATTACTGTTTTTGTTTGTATTTTTAATCAATAAATGCAGCCTTGGTGAGCAGAAGAGACTTCTCCTAAAAACATTAAAAATCTTACTGACCCCAAACTTTTGAACAATAATATATATATATATATATATATATATATATATATATATATATATATATATATACATATATATGTATGTGTGTGTATGTATGTATATATATATATATATATATATATATATATATATATATATATATATATATATATATAAATATAGCTGCGAGCAGCGATGGAGGGCCCAAGCCGGCGGTACCGCCACCCCGGTGCCTTTAGGTAACTAAAGGCACCGGGGTTGCGGTGCCACCGGCTTGGGCCCGTAATCGCTGCTCGCAGCTATATTTATTTTTTTTTTTTTTTTTTTTTTTTTTCTACTTCTCGGGCACTTTTGGGGCCCTTAACATGCTCAAAAACTCTTGAAATTTTGCACACACGTCAGAACCCGCGGCCATCAGGGCCGGACTGAAGCTGGTACCCGGGCGTGGCACGGGGGCTCGACAGCGCCCCCTGGAATTATGTCGGAAAAATTGGTCCATAAATCAAACACGCTTGCATGTAATAATATGAAACTCAGTACACATATAGATCTCATCGGGCCGAACAACTTTCGTGCTCTAAGTTTTACACCAGCCCAACAGGAAGTCGGTTATTATACGTTGTTTGGAAAATGCATACAATGGAATGTGAAATACTCCTCCTAGGGAATTCATCCGATCGCCACCAAACTAGGTGTGAATGAAGTCAAGACATTGAGGATGCTAAATTGCGGACGGATTTTTGATATCTCGAACGGTTTGGCCGTGGCGAGGAAACGAATTTATGGCGAATAATGGGACACAGGAAGTGTGTTATAACTTCTGCATACATTAACTGATCTTGATGAAACTTCAGCAGTGTGTTCGTTGTAAGAGGCCAAACACAAGGATGTGACTATTGTGAGTCAAAGTTATAGCGCCACCAACTGGCAGCAGGAAGTGTGTCACTTTCAAAATGCTTTGGAATCACTCTCTTATTTTTACCCGATTTGCTTCAAACTTTATGTGTATAATGTAGACACACGGCAGATGTCGACCTGTGAAAGGATTATTGATATCTTAGATACTGTTGCCATGGCAACGCATCAAACTTTATTATTCTTTTTTGATGCTTTTGAGACTCTTAACATACTTGAAATTGCATGAAACTCAACAGACACATCACACTTATTAGCCAGTAGACAAGTGCAAAGTTTCAAAAACGGGCGTGGTGGAATGGCTCAGTAGCGCCACCTTTAGTCAAAAATGGGGCCTTAGTTTTTCCTAGAATCACAAAAATCAGTATGTATATTGTTCTCATCGAGCCGGACAACTTTCTAATTTACACTTAATAGCTCAAAGCAACAGAAAGTCAGATATTTTGGTTTGAATGTGATTTTTTGGGAGAATTTTCTCTCTCTCTCTGTCTCTGAGTGTGTAAGGGTTGGGGGTGATTTGTCAGTTGAGTGAGATTTTACTTTTTCATTTGTTTTTCAAGGTTTCTGGGGCTTTTGGGTCCCTAAACGTGCTCGAAAACTCTTGAAACTTTGCACACAGGTCAGAACCCGCGGCCATCAGGGCGGGGCTGAATCTGGTAGCCGGGCGTGGCAGGGGGGCTCGACAGCGCCCCCTTGAACGGGGTTCTAAAACTTGGTCCATATATCAAACACACTTGCATGAATTAATTTGAAACTCGGTACACATATAGATCTCATCGGGCCGAACAACTTTCGTGCTCTAAGTTTTACGCCAGCCCAACAGGAAGTCGGCTATTTAGGGTTGTTTGGAAACGCTTGCTGTGGAATTTACTGTACTCCTCCTAGGAAATACATCGATTCGCCTCCAAACTCGGTCAGCGTGAAGTCAAAGCATTGAGGATGCTAAATTGCGGACGGATCTTTGATATCTTGAACAGTTTGGCCGTGGCGAGGAAATTAATTTATGGCGAGAAAAGAGAGACACGAAGTGTTATAACTTCTGCATACATTAACTGATCTTGATGAAACTTCAGCAGTGTGTTTGTGATAAGAGGCCGATCAGATGGATTTAACTATTGTGAGTCAAAGTTATAGCGCCACCAACTGGCAGCAGGAAGTGTGTCACTTTCAACATGCTTTTGACAAAAGTGGGGGGGTTAGTTTTAAATACAGTGAAAAAAAAATAGTTTGTATATTGTTCTCATGAAGCCGGACAACTTTCTAATTTACATTCATCAGCTCCGGCCATCAGGAAGTCAGATATTTTGGTCTGAATATTGATTTTTTGCTAAATAAGCCTCTGAATTTTTAGCCACTCCTCTTAAACTATTTATTTTATTCCCACCAAACTTTTTCAACATGATAAAAATATATTAATGATGCTAAATTGTAAACTGATATTGAATATCTCAAACGGTTTTGCTATGGCGAGGGATTAAATTAATGTCAAAAAGAAAGCAGGAAACATCTCATAACTTCTAAAAATTTAATTATACACCATTTATTTTTATAAAAATTATACAAATATTAGAACTAAACCTATTTTATTCCGTTTTTGCAATTCAAGAAGTATGAAAAAGTTAAAAACAAGCTCTTTAGTGCTATTTGGTTCAACAAAAAGCAAACAGAGGGCTATACTGCCCTCTTGTGTCCAACAGGATATCAAAATAGTATATAAAACGTTTTACTAGGTAGGCCTATTGTATTTAAATATACATTTATTAGGTATATGACTGTGAGGATATTTTTCCATTGGTTAATCGACGTGTGACACGAGCGGGTGCTTTTAAATCGCTAATATAAAAGTGAAAGTAAAAAACGGACGTCCGCACGGACATTGATAATGGTACACGTTGGAAAAAAATCATACTTTTAACATAATACTAAACCGCCATTAGGTGTCGCCAGGCGACCATCTTAATGAGCCAGTCATTGATTCATTCGTTCAAACGATTCGTTCCAATGACTGAGTCATTCATGATTGAGACAGATGTTTATGGATTGACCATTGAATCTTTGAGTCAACCGATTCGTTTCAAAATGCTGAATCATTCAGTAATGAGAAAACAATTGTTGCTGTGAGATTTTATTTATGTTTTTGTGTCCACTGTTTAACCTCAACCGCGTCACACACACACACACACACACACACTCCAGAATTGCAATCTTGACATCGCTGCCTGTTCATTATAGCCCTAATACAATATAATAATGAAAATAGTCAACCTAACATAAACAAATTACACTGCTCTGTTTAAATAGTCAGTAGTACAATTTGTACCATTCACAGTAAGCAGAGCTCCACTGTGATGTTTCCAAGCACATTTTTTGTGCGTTTGAAAAGGATGATTTTTTCCATCGATATTGGAACACGAGTGAAGTACAAAGCCTATAATAAAGAATAGTTTAGCATCCAAATACATCGCAAATATTGAAACATTTTGATTCTAATGAGAGGGTTACGTGAGACCAACACTGCTTACTTTCGTTTTTATTTTTACAATAAATTTAAAGGATTTGTTGTGGAATATTTTAAGTGTATCATAAAATCAGAATAAGGTAAGACAAGTAATATTTTTTGTCTTATATATATATATGTCTTATATATATATATATACACACACACACACACGCACACACACACACACACACACACACACATATATATATATATATATATATATATATGTGTGTGTGTGTGTGTGTGTGTGTGCGTGTGTGCGTGTGTGTGTGTGTGTATATATATATATATATATATATATATATATATATATATATATATATATATATTAGGGCTGTCAAAAGATTAATCGCGATTAATCGCATCCAAAATAAAAGTTTGTGTTTACATAATATATGTGTGTGTACTGTGTATAATTATTTTGTATATATAAATACACACACATGCATGTATATATTTAAGAAATATTTGCATACATATACTGTATATATTTATATATAATTTATATTATATATAAATATATTTTTTATATACATAAATTACACATTTTTTTTTAAATATATACAAGCATGTGTGTGTATTTATATATACAAATTTAATTATACACAGTACACACACATATATTATGTAAACACAATCTTTTATTTTGGATGCGATTAATCACGATTAATCTTTTGACAGCCCTAATATATATATATATATATATATATATATATATATATATATATATATATATATATATATATATATAGATAGATATACATAGATATAGATATACATAGATAGATAGGTTGATATTTATATATACATATATATGTGTGTGTGTGTGTATATATATATATATATATATATATATATATATATAAATATAGCTGCGAGCAGCGATGGAGGGCCATAGGCGGCGGCACCGCCATCCCCGGTGCCTTTAGGTAACTAAAGGCACCGGGGTTGCGGTGCCACCGGCTTGGGCCCGTAATCGCTGCTCGCAGCTATATTTATTAGGGCCCAAGCCCTGAAAGGGCGAAGGCCCTATTGTTTTCGGTAGGATTATTATTATTATTATTTAGGGCCCAAGCCCTGAAAGGGCGAAGGCCCTATTGTTTCCGTAAGGATTTTTTTTTTTTTTTTTCTTCATTATTTTTTTTTTTGCCTTTTTGCCACTTTTGGGGCCCTTAACATGCTCAAAAACTCTTGAAATTTTGCACACACGTCAGAACCTGCGGCCATCAGGGCCGGGCTGAAGCTGGTACTGGGGCGTGGCAGGGGGGCTCGACAGCGCCCCCTGGAATGGGGTCCGAAAACTTGGTCCATAAATCAAACACGCTTGCATGTAATAATATGAAACTCAGTACACATATAGATCTCACCGGGCCGAACAACTTTCGTGCTCTAAGTTTTACAAAAGCCCAACAGGAAGTCGGTTATTATACGTTGTTTGGAAAACGCATACAATGGAATGTGAAATACTCCTCCTAGGGATTTCATCCGATCGCCACCAAACTCGGTGAGAATAAAGTCAAGACATTGAGGATGAATTCTTGCGAACGGATTTTTGATATCTCGAACGGTTTGGCCGTGGCGAGGAAACGAATTTATGGCGAATAATGGGACACAGGAAGTGTGTTATAACTTCTGCATACATTAACTGATCTTGATGAAACTTCAGCAGTGTGTTCGTTGTAAGAGGCCGATCACATGGATGTGACTATTGTGAGTCAAAGTTATAGCGCCACCAACTGGCAGCAGGAAGTGTGTCACTTTCAAAATGCTTTGAAGTCACCCTCTTAATTTTACCCGATTTGCTTCAAACTTTATGTGTATAATGTAAACACAGGGCAGATGTAGACCTGTGAAAGGATTATTGATATCTTAGATACTGTTGCCGTGGCAACGCATCAAGTTTTAATATTCTTTTCGGATGCGTTTGAGACTCTTAACATGCTTGAAATTGGATGAAACTCGACAGACACATAACACTTATTAGCCAGTAGACATGTGAAAAGTTTCAGAAACGGGCGTGGCAGGGGGGCTCAACAGCGCCCTCTTGAACAGGGTCTGAAAACTTGGTCCATATATCAAACACGCTTGAATGAAATAATATGAAACTCGGTACACATATAGATTTCGTCGGGCCGAACAACTTTCCCTCTGACAAGTTTCACGCCAGCCCAACAGGAAGTCAGCTATTATGGGTTGTTTGGAAAACGCTTGCTGTGGAATGTGATGTACTCCTCCTAGAGAATTCATTCAATCACCTCCAAACTCAGTCAGCATGAAGTAAAGACATTGAGGATGCTAAATTGCGGACGGATTTTTGATATCTTGAACGGTTTGGCCGTGGTGAGGAAACGAATTTATGGCGAGAAAAGAGAGACATGAAGTGTTATAACTTCTGCATACATCAACTGATCTTGATGAAACTTCAGCAGTGTGTTCGTGGTAAGAGGCCGATCAGATGGATGTGACTATTGTGAGTCAAAGTTATAGCGCCACCAACTGGCAGCAGGAAGTGTGTCACTTTCAACATGCTTTTGACAAAAGTGGGGGGGTTAGTTTTAAATACAGTAAAAAAAAAATGTTTTTATATTGTTCTCATCAAGCCGGACAACTTTCTAATTTACATTCATTAGCTCAGAGCAAAAGGAAGTCAGATATTTTGGTCTGAATGTGGATTTTTTTGCAAAATCAGCCTATGAATTTTTAGCCACTCCTCTTAAACTATTTATTTTATTCCCACCAAACTTTTTCAACATGATGAAAATACATTAAATATGCTAAATTGTGAACGGATAATAAATATCTCAAACGGTTTTGCTATGGCGAGGGATTAAAGTAATGTCCAAAAAGGAAAAACTAAAAGCCTCAAATTTTCTAAAAATGTAATTATATACCATTTATTTCTATATAAAAGTATACAAACATCACAACTAAACATTTTATTCTTTTTTTTCAATTTAAGAATGAATTTTAAGTTTAAAAACTGCCAGAATGGTTGTTTAGTCTAAACAATACATAAATAAAGTCAAACATAGTGCTATACTGCCCTCTTGTGTTCAAAATCAGGTAGGCCTATTATATCTATATATAAATATACTAGGTATGTGACGGTGAGAATATTTTACCACCGGTTAACTGACGTGTGACACCGCTGGGGGCTTTTTAATCGCTAACTTAAAAACTAAAGTAAAATATGTTCGTCCGCACTGACATTTATATTGGTTGAGCGAGCGTTTCAAATGAATTCCTATGGAAGTAGGAATTAACTGAAAAACGTTCACTCTGTTCTGCTCGTTCCTCGCCGTGGACGTGCACCGTTATGAATGCCCGTGCAGCCATGAGCATTTTAGTTTCATTTTAAAATTAGCGCCTTTCGGGGGGTGGATTGCTTGAAATTATTTTACAAAAGCACAATTTTGTGTTTTATTGCAACTGTACACAAATATAAGTTAACACTTTGCAGTTTGAATGTCGTCCTGTATAATGATGGAGTATGTTTTTATGTGTCTACTGTTCAATCGCGCCCACGCCACACACACACACACACACACACACACGGTTTACTATCTTTGTGGGTACTCTCCATGGACTTAATGGTTTTTATACTGTACAAACTGTATATTCTATCTCCTCACACTAACCCTACCCCTAAACCTACCTATCCCATAAAACTTTCTGCATTTTTACATTTCCAAAAAAACTCATTCTGTATGATTTATAATCTTGTTTACCCATGGGGACCTCTATTTAGGTCCCCACTGTGACACGAGTCCCCATGAGTCTGTGTGCATTCAGGTTAAAGTCCCCACCGGAATAGAAAAACATGAACACACACACACACACACACACACACACACACACACACACACACACACACACACACACACACACACACACACACACACACTCCAGCATTACAATCTTGACATCGCAGCCTGTTCATTATAGCCTTAATAAAATATAATAATAAAATAGTCAACCTAACATATAAAAATTACACTGCTCTAAATAGTCAGTAGTACAATTCGTACATTCACAGTAAGCACCGCTCGCTCCACTGTGATGTTTCCAAGCAAATTTTTGCGCATGTGAAGAGGATGATTTTTTCCATCAATATTGGAACACGAGTGAAGAACAAAGCCTATAATAAAGAATAGTTTAGCATCCAAATACATCGCAAATGTTGAAACATTTTGATTCTGATGAGAGGGTTACGTGAGCCCAACACTGCTTACTTTCATTTTTACTTTTACATTAAATTTAAAGGATTTGTTGTGGAATATTTTGAGTGTATCATAAAATCTGAATAAAAAAAAAATAATAATAATAAAAAAAAAAAAAAATGAATGAATGAATGAATAAATAAATAAATATATATATGTATGTGTATATATATATATATATATATATATATATATATATATATATATATAGCTGCGAGCAGCGATAAAGGGCCAAAGCCGGCGGCACCGCCACCCTAAAGGCACCGGGGTTGCGGTGCCACCGGCTTGGGCCCGTAATCGCTGCTCGCAGCTATATTATTATTATTATTATTATTATTTTGTCAACCTTTCGGGCACTTTTGGGGCCCTTAACATGCTCGAAAACTCTTGAAATTTTGCACACAGGTCAGAACCCGCGGCCATCAGGGCCGGGCTGAAGCTGGTACCCGGGCGTGGCAGGGGGCCTCGACAGCGCCCCCTGGAACGGGATCCGAACACTTGTCCATAAATCAGACACGCTTGCATGTAATAATATGAAACTCGGTACACATATAGACCTCATCGGGCCGAACAACTTTCGTGCTCTAAGTTTTACGCCAGACCAACAGGAAGTCAGCTATTATGGGTTGTTTGGAAACGCATGCTGTGGAATTTGATGTACTCCTCCTAGGAAATTCATCCATTCGCCTCCAAACTCGGTCGGCATGAAGTCAAGACATTGTGGATGCTAAATTGCGGACGGATTTTTGATATCTCGAACAGTTTGGCTGTGGCGAGGACACGAATTTATGGCGAGAAAAGAGAAACACGAAGTGTTATAACTTCTGCACACATTAACTGATCTTGATGAAACTTCAGCAGTGTGTTCATGGTAAGAGGCCGGTCAGATGGATGTAACTATTGTGAGTCAAAGTTATAGCGCCACCAACTGGTAGCAGGAAGTGTGTCACTTCAAAAATGCTTTTGACAAAAGTGGGGGTTACTTTTACCCACAGTTACAAAAATCAGTACGCATATTGGTCTCATCGAGCCGGACAACTTTCTAATTTACAGTCATTAGCTCCGAGCAACAGGAAGTCAGATATTTTGGTTTGAATGTGGATTTTTTGGATATGTCAGACTCTGAGTTTTTAGCTACTCCTCCTAAGTGGTTTATTTTATTCACACCAAACTTTTTCAACATGATAAAAATACATTAAAGATATATATGTATATATATATATATATATGTATATATATATATATATATATATATATATATATATATATATATATATATATATATATATAAATATAGCTGCGAGCAGCGATTACGGGCCAAAGCCGGCGGCACCGCCACCCCGGTGCCTTTAGGTAACTAAAGGCACCGGGGTTGCGGTGCCACCGGCTTGGGCCCGTAATCGCTGCTCGCAGCTATATTTATTATTATTATTATTTTGTCAACCTTTCGGGCACTTTTGGGGCCCTTAACATGCTCGAAAACTCTTGAAATTTTGCACACAGGTCAGAACCCGCGGCCATCAGGGCCGGGCTAAAGCTGGTACCCGGGCGTGGCAGGGGGCCTCGACAGCGCCCCCTGGAACGGGATCCGAACACTTGTCCATAAATCAGACACGCTTGCATGTAATAATATGAAACTCGGTACACATATAGACCTCATCGGGCCGAACAACTTTCGTGCTCTAAGTTTTACGCCAGACCAACAGGAAGTCGGCTATTATGGGTTGTTTGGAAACGCATGCTGTGGAATTTGATGTACTCCTCCTAGGAAATTCATCCATTCGCCTCCAAACTCGGTCGGCATGAAGTCAAGACATTGAGGATGCTAAATTGCGGACAGATTTTTGATATCTCGAACGGTTTGGCCGTGGCAAGGAAACGAATTTATGGCGAATAATTCAAACAGGAAGTGTGTTATAACTTCTGCATACATTAACTGATCTTGATGAAACTTCAGCAGTGTGTTAGTTGTAAGAGGCCGTTCACATGGATGTGACATTTGTGAGTCAAAGTTATAGCGCCACCAACTGGAAACAGGAAGTGTGTCACTTTCAAAATGCTTTGAAATCACCCTCTTATTTTTACCCGATTTGCTTCAAACTTTATGGGTATAATGTAAACACACGGCAGATGTAGACCTGTGAAAGGATTATTGATATCTTAGATACTGTTGCCGTGGCAACGCATCAAACTTTACTATTCTTTTCGGATGCTTTTGAGACTCTTCACATGCTTGAAAATGCATGAAACTCGACAGACACATCACATTTATTATCCAGTAGACATGTGCAAAGTTTCAGAAACGGGCGTGGTGAAATGGCTCAGTAGCGCCACCTTTAGTCAAAAGTGGGGGGGTTAGTTTTATCAACAGCAACAAAACTTGGTATGTGTATTGTTCTCATCAAGACGGACAACTTTCTAATTTACAGTAACTAGCTCGGACCAAGAGGAAGAGAGATATTTTGGTTTGAATGTGGATTTTCTGGAGAATTTTCTCTCCCTCTCTCTGTGTCTCTGTGTCTCTGTGTGTGTGAGGGGAGGGGGGGATTTGACTATTGCTTTTATATTGTTAATCAAGGTTTCAGGGGCTTTCGGGGTCCTTAACGTGCTCAAAAACTCTTGAAACTTTGCACACAAGTCAGAACCCACGGCCATCAGTGCCGGGCTGAAGCTGGTACCCGGGCGTGGCATGGGGGCTCAACAGCGCCCCCTTGAACACGGTCTGAAAACTTGGTCCATATATCAAACACACTTGCATGAATTAATATGAAACTCGGTACACATATAGATCTCATCGGGCCGAACAACTTCCGCAGTCTAAGTTATTAGCTCCGCCCAACAGGAAGTCAGCTATTATGGGTTGTTTGGAAAACGCTTGCTGTGGAATGTGAACTACTCCTCCTAGAGAATTCATCACATCCCCACCAAACTCGGTGTGCATGAAGTCAAGACATTGAGGATGCTAAATTGCGGACGGATTTTTGATATCTCGAACGGTTTGGCCGTGGCGAGGAAACGAATTTATGGCGAGAAAAGAGAAACACGAAGTGTTATAACTTCTGCATACATTAACTGATCTTGATGAAACTTCAGCAGTGTGTTCATGGTAAGAGGCCGGTCAGATGGATGTAACTATTGTGAGTCAAAGTTATAGCGCCACCAACTGGTAGCAGGAAGTGTGTCACTTTCAAAATGCTTTTGACAAAAGTGGGGGGGTTACTTTTACCCACAGTTACAAAAATCAGTACGCATATTGGTCTCATCGAGCCGGACAACTTTCTAATTTACAGTCATTAGCTCCGAGCAACAGGAAGTCAGATATTTTGGTTTGAATGTGGATTTTTTGGATATGTCAGACTCTGAGTTTTTAGTTACTCCTCCTAAGTGGTTTATTTTATTCACACCAAACTTTTTCAACATGATAAAAATACATTATATATATATATATATATATATATATATATATATATATATATATATATAAATAAATATAGCTGCGAGCAGCGATGAAGGGCCAAAGCCGGCGGCACCGCCACCCTTTAGGTAACTAAAGGCATCGGGGTTGCGGTGCCACCGGCTTGGGCCCGTAATCGCTGCTCGCAGCTATATTTATTATTATTATTATTATTCTCCGCATTGAATTGCATTTTTGAGGGCCTAAACATGCGCGAAAACTCACGAAACTTTGCACACGCGTCAGAACTGGAGAAAATTTACATCTGATATAGGTTTCAGAATTGGACGGGGCAAAATGGCTCGATAGCGCCACCTATAAAATTTCAACGGAGTGCGCCTCCCGCAACGTTCAACGTACGTGCACGAAATTCGGTACATACGTGTAATGACCTAATACCTACAAAAAAGTCTCTTGGAGCATAGCCCTAAACACAACAGGAAGTCAGCCATTTTGAACTTCCTCTCAGATTTTTGTGCAGTTTTTGCCATTTTCAGGCCTCGTACTTTAACGAACTCCTCCTACAGTTTTAATCTGATCATCTTCAAATTTGGTGAGTGTAATCTTAAGGCCTTTGCGACGTTAAATTGCGAAGATCTTGAGTTTTCGTCGAAGGGCGGGTCCTCGGCGGCCTTACAAATTTCGATGTTTCGCCATGAAACAGGAAGTTGCTGTAACTCAGGCATGGAATGTCCAATCTGCCCCAAACTTCACACGTTTGATAAGAGTTCTGTCCTGAACACATGGCCATGCTCATATTCAGTTATAGTCATAGCGCCACCTGCTGGCAACAGGAAGTGACATGTTTAACACTGTTATGGACTCCTAATAACATATAAAAAAGTGCCAGCAAGTGCTAAACATGCTAACAACATACTAGAAGCATGCTAAAACATGCTAGCAAACTCTTAGCTAAGTGCTAAAGCATGCTATTATTGCAATTAAATAGGAATTTGCTGTAACTCAGGCATGGAATGTCCAATCTGCCCCAAACTTCACACTTTTGATAAGCGTTCTGTCCTGAACACATCTACATGAGAATATTCAGTTATAGTAATAGCGCCACCTACTGGCAACAGGAAGTGTCATGTTTAACACGTTGATGGCATTCTAGCAACATGTTAAAAATGCAATTGAGGTCTAAACATGCTAGAAACATGTTAAAACATGCTAGCTAATGTTAAAACATGCTAGCAATACTTAGCTAAGTGGTAAAGCATGCTAATTCAATGAAACAGGATGTTGTTGTTACTCAAGAAGGCAATGTCCAATATGCGCCAAACTTCACACTTTTAATAAACGTTCTGTCCTGAACACATGACCATGCTCATATTCAGTTACAGCCATAGTGCCACCTGCTGGCAACAGGAAGTGACATGTTAAACACTGTTGTGGACATATAAAAACATATAAAAAAAGTGCCAGCAAGTGCTAAACATGCTAACAACATACTAGAAACATGCTAAAACATGCTAGCAAACACTTAGCTAAGTGCTAAAGCATGCTATTGCTGCAATTAAATAGGAATTTGCTGTAACACAGGCATGGAATGTCCAATCTGCCCCAAACTTCACACGTTTGATAAGAGTCATGGCCTGAACACATCTACATGAGAATATTCAGTTATAGTAATAGCGCCACCTGCTGTCAACAGGAAGTGACATGTTTAACACTGTTGTGGTCTCCTAATAACATATATAAAAGAGCCAGCAAGTGCTAAACAGGTTAGCAACATACTAGAAACATGCTAGCAAACACTTAGCTAAGTGATAAAGCATGCTATTACTGCAATTAAATAGGAATTTGCTGTAACTCAGGCATGGAACGTCCAATCTGCCCCAAACTTCACATGTTTGATAAGAATCATGGCCTGAACGCATGCCTATGCTCAAATTCAGTTATAGTAATAGCGCCACCTACTGGCAACAGGAAGTGACATGTTTAACACGTTGATGCCGTTCTAGCAACATGTTAAAAATGCCATTGAGTTCTAAACATGCTAGAAACATATTAAAACATGCTAGCAATACTTAGCTAAGTGCTAAAGCATGCTAATTCAATGAAACAGGACTTTGTTGTTACTCAAGAAGGCAATGTACAATCTACCCCAAACGTCACACGTTTGATAAGAGTTATCTCTTGAACACATGTCCATGCTCATATTTAGTTATAGTCATAGCGCCACCTGCTGGCAACAGGAAGTGACGTTTAACACTGTTCTTGACTCCTAATAACATATAAAAAAATGCCAGTAGGTGCTAAACATCCTACCAACATACTAGAGACATGCTAAAACATAATAGCAAACACTTAGCTAAGTGCTAAAGAATGATATTACTGCAATTAAATATGAATTTGCTGTAACTCAGGCATGGAATGTCCAATCTGCCCCAAACTTCACACTTTTGATAAGCGTTCTGTCCTGAACACATGACCATGCTTATATTCAGTTACAGTCATAGCGCCACCTGCTGGCAACAGGAAGTGACATGTTTAACACTGTTGTGGACTCCTAATAACATATAAAAAAGTGCCAGCAAGTGTTAAACATGCTAACAACATACTAGAAACATGCTAAAACATGCTAGCAAACTCTTAGCCAAGTGCTAAAGCATGCTATTATTGCAATTAAATAGGAATTTGCTGTAACTCAGGCATGGAATGTCCAATCTGCCCCAAACTTCACACTTTTGATAAGAGTCATGGCCTGAACACATCTACATGAGAATGTTCAGTTATAGTAATAGCGCCACCAACTGGCAACAGGAAGTGACATGTTTAACACGTTGATGCCGTTCTAGCAACATGTTAAAACATGCTAACAATGCTTAGCTAAGTTCTAAAGAATGCTAATTCAATGAAACATGACTTTGTTGTTACTCAAGAAGGCAATGTCCAATTTGCACCAAACTTCACATGTTTGATAAGAGTTCTGTCCTGAACACACATCCATGCTCATATTCAGTTATAGTCATAACGCCACCTACTGGCAACAGAAACTGACATGGTTAACACAGTAATGCAGTACTAACCACATAATTATTGTGTACTAAGCATGCTAGAAACAGACTGAACATGCTAGCAACACTTAGCTGAGTCATGAAGCATGCTATTATCACCATTATACAAAACATTTTGTAACTGACTTTGACATACTCTTACTATATATACCTCCTTAAATGTACATTTCCCAACCATGCTCTGCCTTCCTAAAGCCACCGAGTGTTGATGGCACGGGTGCGAGGGCCCTTTCATCGCTGCTTGCAGCTTTAATTATTATTATTATTATTATTATTATTATTTTTCTGTCAACCTTTCGGGCACTTTTGAGACCCTTAACGTGCTCGAAAACTCTTGAAACTTTGCACACGGGTCAGAACCCGTGGCCATCAGGGCTGGGCTGAAGCTGGTACCCGGGCGTGGCAGGGTGGCTCGACAGCGCCCCCTTGAACGGGGTCCGAAAACTTGGTCCATAAATCAGACACGCTTGCATGTAATAATATGAAACTCGGTACACATATAGATCTCATTGGGCCGAACAACTTTCGTACTTTTACTTTTTACGCCAGCCCAACAGGAAGTCGGCTATTATGGGTTGTTTTGAAACGCATGCTGTGGAATTTAATGTACTCCTCCTAGAGAATTCATCCAATCGCCTCCAAACTCGGTCAGCATGAAGTCAAGACATTGAGGATGCTAAATTGCGGACGGATTTTTGATATCTCGAACGGTTTGGCCGTGGCAAGGAAACGAATTTATGGCGAATAAGGGACACAGGAAGTGTGTTATAACTTCAGCATACATTATCTGATCTTGATGAAACTTCAGCAGTGTGTTCGTTTTCAGAGGCCGAACACAAGGATGTGATTATTGTGAGTCAAAGTTATAGCGCCACCAACTGGCAGCAGGAAGTGTGTCACTTTCAAAATGCTTTGAAATCACTCTCTTATTTTTACCTGATTTGCTTCAAACTTTATGTGTATGATGTAGACACACGGCAGATGTAGACCTGTGAAAGGATTATTGATATCTTAGATACTGTTGCCATGGCAACGCATCAAACTTTAATATTCTTTTTTGATGCTTTTGAGACTCTTAACATACTTGAAATTGCATGAAACTCAACAGACACATCACATTTATTAGCCCGTAGACATGTGCAAAGTTTCAGAAACGGGCGTGGTGGAATGGCTCAGTAGCGCCACCTTTAGTCAAAAATGGGGGCTTAGTTTTTCCTAGAATCACAAAACTTGGTATGTGTATTGTTCTCATCAAGACGGACAACTTTCTAATTTACATGAACCATCTCCGACCAACAGGAAGAGAGATATTTTGGTTTGAATGTGGATTTTCTGAAGAATTTTCTCTCCCTCTCTCTGTGTCTGTGTGTGTGTGAGGGGAGGGGGGGATTTGACTATTGCTTTTATATTGTTAATCAAGGTTTCAGGGGCTTTTGGGGTCCTTAACGTGCTCAAAAACTCTTGAAACTTTGCACACAGGTCAGAACCCACGGCCATCAGGGCCGGGCTGAAGCTGGTACCCGGGCGTGGCTGGGGGGCTCAACAGCGCCCCCTTGAACGGGGTTCTAAAACTTGATCCATATATCAAACACGCTCGCATGAATTAATATGAAACTCGGTACACATATAGATCTCATCGGGCCGAACAACTTTACCCCCGTCAAGTTTTACGCCAGCCCAACAGGAAGTCGGCTATTATGGGTTGTTTGGAAAACGCTTGCTGTGGAATGTGAAATACTCCTCCTAGAAAATTCACCATGTCCCCTTCAAACTCGGTGTGCATGTAGTCAAGACTTTGAGGATGCTAAATTGCGGACGGATTTTTGATATCTCGAACGGTTTGGCTGTGGCGAGGAATCGAATTTATGGCGAGAAAAGAGAAACACGGAAGTGGAATAACTTCTGCATACATTAACTGATCTTGATGAAACTTCAGCAGTGTGTTCGTGGTAAGAAGCCGATCAGATGGATGTAGCTATTGTGAGTCAAAGTTATAGCGCCACCAACTGGCAGCAGGAAGTGTGTCACTTTCAACATGCTTTTGACAAAAGTGGGGGGGTTAGTTTTAACTACAGTAAAGAAAAAACAGTTTGTATATTGTTCTCATCAAGCCGGACAACTTTCTAATTTACATTCAATAGCTCTGGCCATCAGGAAGTCAGATATTTTGGTCTGAATGTGAATTTTTTTTGCAAAATCAGCCTCTGAATTTTTAGCCACTCCTCTTAAACTATTTATTTTATTCGTACCAAACTTTTTCAACATGATGAAACTACATTAAATATGCTAAATTGTGAATGGATAATAAATATCTCAAACGGTTTTGCTATGGCGAGGGATTAAAGTAATGTCCAAAAAGGAAACACTAAAAATCTTCTACAAATGTAATTATATACCATTTATTTCTATATAAAAGAATACAAATATCACAACTAAACCCATTTTATTCTGTTTTTGCAATTCAAGAAGAATGAAAAAGTTAAAACAGGCTATTTAGTGCTATTTGGTTCAACAAAAAAGCAAACATAGGGCTATACTGCCCTCTTGTGTCCAAAAGGACATCAAAATAGTATATAAAACTTTTTACCAGGTAGGCCAATATTGTATTTAAATATACATTTATTAGGTATGTGTCTGAGGATATTTTCCCACCGGTTAATCGACGTGTGACACGAGTGGGTGCTTTTAAATCGCTAATATAATAGTGAAAGAAAAATAATGATAATGTTGCACACACAAATCACACACATGTGGGAAAGAATGATGCTTTTAAACAACACTCAAGCCTTGTTTATACTCGACGCAGCCGCAAGATCGCGAGGCGCGCGCGGCAAAAATGACGTCATTGCGGTGTGGGCGGTCTCGCGCGTTGGGTTCGCAAGACCCAATTTCGCCTGGCGGTGTGCACGGCACTTTTTGTAACATCGCGCGCGGCGCCGCATCCGAAGATGAACGACTTTGAGCCGAATCTGGCCGAGCTCGAACTTCTCACCACACCGGCTACACATAGGCACCCAGTTTGCACGTATAAATGAGTTGCTTACATTTAAAAAATGAACATACAATAGCATAAAAAGTATTTTTAATGAACATAAAGGTCCATGTTTAATAAATATGTTCACGAAACTTAATGAAATGTTTAGTGAAATTAGAAAATATGTAAGAGATCGTTAGTTTAGTTATGTTTTATACACATTCTAATATCCATATTTTGTTTTATTGTCACGAGTAATAATCTCTGGGTTTACTGGGTTTTACACGATTCTTTTTGTAGTGTGGTATTGGTGGTGAAAATAAACATTGTCACGTGTGTATAGCTTTCTTCTTCTCACTGCTGATTCCTGGTGGTTTAGAGGACAATTACTCGAGTCGCCCCCTATCGTTTCAAAGAATAGTACAACGGCGAGCGCGTCAAGTATAAACGTCTCGTCCGTTTGCGGAGGTGCGCGCGCAGTCTGCGGAGACTCGCGCTGCGGAGCCAGGCGAAAGTATAAACAAGGCTTAAACCGCCATTAGGTGTCGCCAGGCATCCATCTTAATAAGCGAGTCATTGATTCATTCGTTCAAACGATTCGTTCGAATGAGTCGATCATGATTAAGACAGATGTTTATGGATTGATCATTCAATCTTTGAGTCAACCGATTCGTTAAAAATGCTGAATCGTTCAGTTATGAGAAAACACGTGATGCGTGATGGTTCTGCCGTGATCTTTGTTTAACTATTTTCGCTGCTGAAACAGAACAAAAACAGTCAACATTGCATCTAAAATGTAAGTGACTTAATTGTAACTGTTTATTAACCTGTTGTATGAAATCTAGGGGTGGGAGAAAAAATGTATTCTTAGATTCATCGCGATGCGGACGTGGACGATTCTGAATCGATTCACAAATGTCAAAAAATCGATTCTCTAAAAAAATATTTTTCTAATAACGTAATATTGACGGAAGGCAAAAGGCGGAACTCTAAGCGGACGTGCGTGCAGTCTGTGGCGCGCACATAACAGAGAAGTTTCTTCTGCTCACCAAGGCTGCATTTATTTGATTAAAAATACAAACAAAAACAGTAATATTGTAAAATATTATTCCAATTTAAAACAGCTGCTTTCTATTTTAATATATTTTAAACTGTTATTTATTCCTGTGATCAAAGCTGAGTTTTCAGCATCATTACTCCAGTCGTCACTGTCACATGATCCTTCAGAAATTATTCTAATATGATGATTGATACTCAAGAAACATTCATTATTATTTTAAATGTCGAAAACAGTTGTGTACAGTCTTTGATGAATAGAAAGTTCAAAAGAACAGCATTTATCTGAAATCTAAAGCTTTTGTAACGTTAAACACTACCGCTCAAAAGTTTTGGGTTAGTAATAATTAAAAATTTATTTTTGGGGGAAATAAATAAAATAAATCAGTACTTTTATTTATGAAGGATGAGTTAAACTGATCAACAGTTACAGTAAAGACATTTATAATGTTAAAAATATATATATTTGAAATATATGCTGTTCTTTTGAACTTTACATTCATCAAAGCATTTTGAAAAAAAAAAAAATCTGTACACAACTGTTTTCAACATTGAAAATAATAATGAATATTTATTGAGCATCAATCATCATATTAGTATGATTTCTGAAGGATCATGTGACACTGAAGACTGGAGTAATGATGCTGAAAACTCAACTTTGATCACAGAAATGAATTAATATGTAAAATATTTAAAAATTGAAAACAGCTGTTTTAAATTGGAATAATATTTCACAATATTACTGTTTTTGTTTGTATTTTTAATCAATAAATGCAGCCTTGGTGAGCAGAAGAGACTTCTCCTAAAAACATTAAAAATCTTACTGACCCCAAACTTTTGAACAATAATATATATATATATATATATATATATATATATATACATATATATGTATGTGTGTGTATGTATGTATTTATATATATATATATATATATATATATATATATATATATATATATATATATATATATATATATATATATATATATATATATATATATATATATATATATATAAATATAGCTGCAAGCAGCGATTACGGGCCCAAGCCGGTGGCACCGCAACCCCGGTGCCTTTAGTTACCTAAAGGCACCGGGGT